>NC_091282.1:835013811-835350061 GCF_032444005.1 Ranitomeya imitator
GTGGCTGCAATGAAACAAAGAGTGAAAAATTGAAAAAGGGGCAGCACGGTGGCGTAGTGGTTAGCACTGCAGCCTTGCAGCGCTGGGGTCCTGGGTTCTAATCCCACCCAGGACAACATCTGCAAAGAGTTTGTATGTTCTCTCCGTGTTTGCGTGGGTTTCCTCCGGGCACTCTGGTTTCCTCCCACATTCCAAAGACATACTGATAGGGATTCTAGATTGTGAGCCCCATCGGGGACAGTGATGATAATGTGTGCAAAATGTAAAGCGCTGTGGAATATGTTAGCGCTATATAAAAATAAAAATAAAAATTAAAAGGGTCTGAATATTTTGCGTACCTACTGTATCTGTATGCAATTGAAATTGGGACATACGGCCAACTTCCAAGACAACTCTTCAACCCCAGGAATGTCCCGTTGGATCTGGGAAGGATCAAAGGAATGGTTATAGTAGCTGTCCCCCACAGCAGAGATCCTAGTTAGTTCCATAATTATCAGGCTGCCCCAGCCTAGGGAACAGCTGTTTTTGTAAAAGACATGGGGTGCCATCAATATAACTAGGGGCAGAGCATATTGCTGCTGGGGGGGAGGGGAGTTAAGACTGCAAAAGTGTCATAACTGTTCCTGGCAACATTTATGATACAGTGGGAAGATAAGCAGAGCAATGTTGCAGGCCAAAGCTCCAGCGTTACTTTCCAACCAGCAAGAGGCAGAATTACTGTGTGATGCTGCCACCTATTGGGTGCAACAAATATGTCTTCTCGGAAATGGGTAGAGATTTACTGCTTCGGACTGTTTACTCATTGGTCCCTCCGTCCCTCTGAACCCTTGTGTAACCAACTGGCTCAGCAGGCAGTTTTTACCCTGCCATAACCCATCTCCTTCATACATCTCTTTTCTAATCTGCTGCTACCTCCCCACATGTCATCTAGATCCTTATAAGTCCTCTTTAGCTTTCCGCTCACTGGCACCTCACGCATCCAACTCTAAGATGGTCATCTCCATCTCCTTTGCTTATTGAGTGTTCTGGAGCTTGCTACCCCAACCAATCAAACTGTCTCCCACCTTCAAACCATCAAACACTACTCAACCTGAACACCCACATCCATTTAAAAGCCTACAGCCATCAATAACCCTGCTGTAAGGTCTCGTAGGCAAGGTTCTCTCCCCATTGTACTTTTCTCTCACTAACAAAGTCATGTTTAATTGTACTTAAAATTTATTTTGATATGTATTGGAAACCCTGTTTTAATTAATTGTATTTTGAAATAAATTATACTCATAATGGTACTCGGGAGGTAGACACAGACAGTAGAGGGAAGTTGTGTAAGAACTGCATAAGGGTCCCTCTGACTCTGTAACTCGTAATAAAGCACCAAATTATTAATAATAAATAATAATCTTTATTTTTATATAGCGCTAACATATTCCGCAGCGCTTTACATTTTTGCACACATTATCATCACTGTCCCCAATGGGGCTCACAATCTAAATTCCCTATCAGTATGTCTTTGGAATGTGGGAGGAAACCCACGCAAACACGGAGAGAACATACAAACTCTTTGCAGATGTTGTCCTTGGTGGGGTTTGAACCCAGGACTCCAGCGCTGCAAGGCTACAGTGCTAACCACTGCGCCACCGTGCCCTGAACAATCCTCACAAGTGTCTCAGAATGGGGGCAGTCTGTTTGGAGATGGGGCTGTTTAGGCAGGCTCAGAATAGAGAAGATGCAGGTATGTTTGACTCTGAAACACTGCTGTTTGGGCAGCATGTATCAGCTATCAGGTTCTCTTTAAGCAAGCTTAAACAGAATTTTGATGCCTGATCAAACAAATGTTTTGTTCATGCATTGGGTGACTGACAGCCTGTTTAGATAAGCTCATATTTGAGGGTAGAAATCAGCAAAGGGTTGAAAGCCAATCAACCTCTTGAAAAAAGGGGGTACCCACAGATTCAAAGATAAATAGCAAAAAAGGGACCTAAAACATAATATTTAATAATTTAATATACCTATGAAAATGACATCACACAACATACATAGACAAGCATGTACATTACCAACAGTTGGTCAAACAATAACCTAATAGTTAAAATAAATCAGAATGATGGTACTCAATCCTATCCCCTGATGATTCCCCTTTTCTTTGGGATGAAACGAGTAGGGAGGTGGTCCTGAATAGGAATGGTCTATGGAGTTATGTATCGATTTGTTGGATCCTTGACTGACTGAATAGCAGGGTGCATCGCTTATGTGGCATCTCCATGAACCGGTGAGATTGTTCCGTATTATATTATGCACCCCTTATTTTTACTTTTGCAAGCACATTATGGGTGATCATCAGTGGTACTGATTTGTTTCACATATTTGAGCAAAAGTACATTGGTACAGACAGCAGCATTGATACTTTTTCAGCTTTTTTGCTGAGTTTGGATAAGACATGTTAGCTGAATAAGCTGTTTTTGAATCAGAGAGAAATATTCTGCTTTGAGTACCATCATACTGATTTCTTTTAACTATTAGGTTATTGTTTGACCAACTGTTGGTAGTGCACATGTTTGTCTATGTATGTTGTGTCATGTCATTTTAATAGGTATATTAAATGTTATGTTTTAGGTCCCCTTTTTTTGCTATTTATCTAAGCTCATACAGTATTTGGTTTCTGATTATCAGTCAGTGTTAATGCACCTTAACCCCTCCACGACATGCGTGTACATGTACTGCGCATGTCGTGTCTCTCCCTTTGATGTGGGCTCCGGCGCTCAGCCCACATCAGCACATGTCTCATTTCAACAGCAGACATGTGCCCCTAACAGCTGTGGGTACCGAGATGACATTTTTATTGATACCATTTTAGTGTAGATACGATCTTTTAATTGCACGTTATTGCATGGTAATGCAATGTTGCAGTGACCAAAAAACTGGAATTCTGTCGTTTTGACAAATCATGGAAAATGGAGACGCTACGGGTTTTGGAAAATGACTCAATTTTCTTTTTACAAAATTTGGATTTATTTTTCACCACTTAAATAAAACAAAAAACTTACCGTATATTTCGGATTTTTAAGATGCATTTTTTTCCCCTAAAATTTGGGGGGAAAATCGGGGTGCATCTTATAATTCGAATATACCTTACCTGCCACGGTGGAGCAGGGTCCCACGGTCGCTGCTGGAGGAGGCAAGAGTAGCGTGTTGCTGCAGGCAGCAGGTTTGGATGAGGGGGACCCCCGCACTTCCATGGTTTACATTGCAGTGGATTCCAGGAAAATGGCTGCCGGGGGCAGCGCATGCACAGATGGAGATGTCAGCACCAACATCTCTATCTGCACATACGCTGCCCCCCACCAGCCATTTTCCCAGAGTCCACCGCAAAGTAAACCATGGAAGTATGGGGCTCCGGACATTCACAAAATGTCGGAGGAGCCACCACATCACTGAACACCCGCAGTGTCGCACATCCGAACATCCTTTTTTCCCAGTCAGGGGTCCGCAGCATCGCCCCACTCCTGCCTCCGCCAGCAGCAACCCTGCGACCATGCTTCACCACAGTCACCACCCCCGGTAAGAAATAAGATAAATGGATTGTAAGAAGCACCACCATTTTATTAAAAAAAAGTTTTTCTTCCTATTTTTCTCCTCAAAATTTGGGGTGTGTCTTATAATTCGGTGCGTCTTATAAACCGCAAAATACAGTATACATGTTTGGTATCTACGAACTTGTAATGACCTGCAGTTTTAGCTTTTGGTGAACATGGCAAAAAAAAACAACCCAAAAAAAGTTGTGGAATTGCCCTTTTTTTGCACCACAATTGGAATTTTTTTTCCCATTTTTCCAGTACACACTATGGTAAAAAAAAATGGTGTCTTTCAAAAGTACAACTCGTCCCGCAAAAAACAAGCCCTCAAATTACCATATTCTCAGAAAATAAAAAAGTTATGGCTCTAGGAAGCAGGGGAGCAAAAAACAGGAACGTAAAAACAAAAATGGGCTGCGGTGTGAAGGGGTTAAAGAGTACTGAACTTTTGGTACATTTTTTTTGTTGTAGGCTCATTAATTCTGAGCACATTTGTGATGGTTTTCAGATTGGATCTCCCACCAATCTTATCAGAAATAATGGGCGTGAAACATAAAAATTATCCCAAAAGTTTAGCACTCTTTAAAGTTGCATTAACACTGTGACTGATAATCGCTCAAAAGACCTGTCATAAGTGTGCAGCTCAGGAGACAGGACAGTGCTGAGCAGATGCAGCAGAAAATCATAGTCCTGTCTCTTGAGCTGCACACATCTAAGGGGTCTTTTGAGTCATTGGTGGGGTTTCAAGACCCAGACCAACACCAATCTGCTCAGAATTAATGGGTCTAAGACATATAAGGGTTCCCTGAAAAATCCCCACAGGAAAAATGCCCACAGGAAAAATATCCACAGGAAAATTGCCCAAATGGAAAATTGCCCCCACTATTCTCTGTCCTGTAGAGCATCTCACCTATAACTCTCTACTGTTTTCCTGTGGGTATTTGTGTCTGTGGGCAATTTTTCTCATATCATGTGAACATCCTCACCTTGCACCTCAAATGGCATCACATATAGGCCAGCACATATAATCCTTCACACATAATGGTATCACATATAATCCCTCATACAGTATGATGGCTATACATAGACATATACCCCCACAGTATGATGGCCCCACATACATACACCCCCACAAAATGATGGACATACGTACATATACACAAACAGTATGATGTCCCCACATACCTATACCCCCACAGTATGATGGCCATACTTTTTCCCCCACAGTATGATGGTCCCACATATATTTACCCCCACAGTATGGTGACCAGACCCAGCCCAGCAACTGTATATACATCAGCCCCACTGTATTACAGATGATGGGGCTGATGTATTTTAATTTAAACGTGTTCTGGTCTGGGATTATTACACTCACTCACCCAGAGACCGTCACTGAGATGCGATTGCAGCAGGCGCGCGCAGATAGGAGCTCCGGAGTGTGTATGCCTGGACTCCCTGATGCCGATACTTTGAGGCTGCAGCACTCAACCAACTGCTGCAGGCCTGCAGCCAGGGGTGGGAGAGCAGAGCGCGCTCTCTCCACCCACAAAGAATGTCCTGATGTGTAACTCAGCACGTTCTTAACCCCTATGTGCGTCGCAAGCACTGACTGATGCTTGCACGCATGCACCTGGAAAACCGGCGTGCCCGCAAATTTTAAAGGGCCGACGGAAGGAAAAACGAGCCGGTGGCCGCATTAGCGGGCAAGCGGCCAGATGAGCGGGCGCCGACACCCAGCGGCTGCTGGCCCACATGACACAACCGCAAATGCTAGTAAAACAAGTGGAGTATATTCTAGCTATTAGACTCATTGCTAGAATCTATGAGTGCTATAAAGATTAAAGTGCTGGAAAATGAAAAAAAAGTGGAGGAAGAAGTTATTAAACAAGACTCATTAGAAAAAAGTCTAATATGCAAATTGCTTCTTCAGAGAAAAAGAGGACTTAAACTCTATAGCGCCACCTGTTGGAAGTAGCGATCCTACAAGTCACAATCAACCCTATAAACGAGTCGTGCAATATGACTTAGGATGAAGCCAAATCAGTATCTCAATTTTTCTCTGAAGAGGCAATTTGCATATTAAATTTCCCAGAGGAGCATTGCACGGCGAATAAGCCTCCTTACCTTGACAAGCCAGAGCTGGTATGTCACTCTCCACCAGGAGAAACCTTACCCCTTAGACCCTAGAAAAAGGTCACAACTCATTAAAGGAAGAAGTAAAGCAATTGAAATAAAAAATTACCGACTAAAAAATAGAAACCGATGGAATAATGTTAAATTTTGGGGGATACCAGAAGGTGTTACACCAAATAACTTGTCATCATTCATTAAAGACTTAGTCTGTAAAGTTCTACAATCAACCAACATTTTAGAATTAACAATAGATAGAGCTCATAGATTGTGTAGACTGAAATTCCTTTCTAAGGAAACCCCTAGAGATGCAATATTTTATTTTTAGCAAGCAAAAGAAAAACTCATGGACTACATAAGGAAAAATCCTAACCCACCTACACCATTCGAGAATATTAAAATCTTCACAGACCTCTCCAAAGAGACACTTCGACTGAGGAAATCCTTTGTGGAAATTACAAATATCCTAAGACAGAAATCCATTCCTTACAAATGGGAATTCCCTACCAGCTGTATCAGATGAACCTTTTTTTCATTTTCTTTATTTTATTTTTCAGATTTTTATGTTGTGGTCTGTAAGTGACTCGCGGCTAATGATCACAGATGTGTACTTGTATATTGGTAAGTATGTTTGCACCTGTATTATGTTAACCAACTTTTAGTTTACAATTTTTGTCATAGTGTTTTAGGTTCAGAAAAGCAAACTTAAAAGGCTTAATGTCAGTTAAATTTATGGCCCACAATGTAAAAGGACTTAACAGCCCTATAAAGAGACATTTGATTTGGAGAGAGGCAAAAATCACAAATTCAGATATAATAGCCCTTTAGTAAACTAAGTTTTCATTTATAAACTCAACTAAATTTACAAACAAAAACTTTGCATATATATATATATATATATATATATATATATATATATATACATATATATATATATATATACATATATATATACAGTGGGGGAGTAAGTATTTGATCCTTTGCTGATTTTGTAAGTTTGCCCACTGACAAAGACATGAACAGTCTATAATTTTAGGTGTAGGTTAATTTTAACACTGAGAGATAGAATGTCAAAAATAAAATCCAGAAAATCACATTGTATAAATTATTTAAATGTATTTGCATTTTGCAGTGAGAAATAAGTATTTGATCACCTACCAACCATTAAGGCTATGTGCCCACGATGTGGATTTTGCTGCGGATCCCATACCGATCAGATACATTGTCTGGTATAAAATTTATAATAGTTTAAGAGATTTTAAATTTTTTGGTGCTTGGTTAAAAAATGCTTTGATAGATTGTGCAACATAAAACCATTCCTAATATTTTGGCGATGCTTGTTCAGTCTTGCGTGCATGGTCTGTATAGTCCGTCCAACATATTGGAGCCCACATCCGCATTCTATTAGATAACCTGCAATCCTCATTTGTAGTATAACATGGAAGTTGATTCTGTAATTAATATTAGTAGTATTAGATGTGAATTCTTTAACACCATTTCTGATGGAATTACAACACAGACATTTTGCAGATCTGCACGCAAAACAGCCTGGATTTTTTCTTAGCTGGGTTACAGACATAGCACTGGAGCTAGTAACTGTATTGCTGGGTGCAACTAGGTTGCGTAGTGTGCGATTCCACCTATAAATTATTGTGGGGTAGATAGGGATGTGACCTGAGAATATCGGGTCACCTTCCAATATGAACCAATATTTTTTCAAAAGTCTTTGGATAGTAGCATGAGATTGATTAAAAGTTGTAACCAAGCTCCACTTGGCAAATTCAGGGGTCAGGTCACAGATTTAGCACCCCTATTCGTTTTGGCTCCGACTTGCCAAGCGAGAGCCTCAAAATTTTAATGATTTAGAGATGATCTGCAAAGAGGAGTGGACCAAAATTCCTCCTGACATGTGCGCAAACCTCATCATCAAATACAAAAAACATCTGATTTCTGTGCTTGCCAACAAGGGTTTTGCCACCAACTATTAAGTCATGTTTGCCAGAGGGATCAAATGCTTATTTCTCACTGCAAAATGCAAATACATTTATAGAATTTATACAATATGATTTTCTGGATTTTATTTTTGATATTCTATCTCTCAATGTTAAATTTAACCTACTCTTAAAATTATAGGCTGTACATGTCTTTGTCAGCGGGCAAACTTACAAAATCAGCAAGGGATCAAATACTTATTTCCCCCACTGTATATAATTAATCATCAGATAAGAAAAAGGCAGGTGTTATTACGCCCATTAGAGATACTGTAGCCATTCAAATTGTAGAAGAAGTAAAAGATGAAGGGGGACGTTTTCACATTCTCATCTGTCAGATTAATAATATGTATTTTACTATAGTCAACAAATACGCACCAAATAGAGGGCAAATATCTGTTTTTTAAAAAATAATTAAAAAAATTAAAATAATCAAAACGAAGAATTAATCACTTTATGGGATTACAATATTATCACGGATCATCTACTAGATACCATGGCTACATCAAGGAAAAAATGTTTCACTTTAAAAAAATGGATTAACCAAGAAGATTTGTACAACTCTCTTAGATGCTTAAAATCGACATCTAAGGAATTTTGCCTTTATTCAAATAGATTCCACACTTTTTCCTGAATTGATTTGATTCATACAAACACCCATTCTTTAGTAAGATTTAAGGAGGTATCAATTGGTAAGATCACCTGGTCAGATCATGCTCCGGTATTTGCCACTTTTCAACTTGGCAGCAGAGGTCCATGTTCTAAGTCATGGAAATGCAACTCATTTCTATTAAATCATCCGTTAAAAAGAAATAAAATCGAGTGTGGGAATTATTTCAAAGAAAATAACTTGACAAGACATATCAACAAAAACAGTATGGAACTCACACAAAGTAACCCTAAGGGGCATACTGATACAACTAAATACTTAATGTAATCAACAAGTCAAAGAGAAGGTATAAGGAATTATTAATAATATTGAGCAAGAAGAAAAAGAGCAACAATCTAATCCTTCAGATAACACACATAGAAAGATATTGAGACTGAGGATTGAACTCAAATATTTACTATGAGAAAAATTTGACAAGATGGCTCAATCAATAAAAGCTAGATACTATTTTGAATATGATAAAATGTCAAGATTAATGGCAAATAAAATAAAAAAACAAAGAATGAAAATAAAAGTTTCAAGCATTCAAAAATCTTATACTTTACTTTCTAACCCAAAGTATATTTCAGATGCTTTTGCTAGCTACTATCATTCCTTGTACAATCTCAAAGACAATAAAGAAATTTCGGAACCCGAAGAAGAAGATATACAAATCTTTTTATCAAAAATTCAGTTGTCTGAACTTCCCTATTCTCAAATAAAGAAATAGAATTTGCTATAAAACATCTAAAATAGAATAAAACCCCTGGATCAAATGGTTTTATGAATGACTATTACTTGACTTTTAAACATCTAATTACTTCACCTCTAACGAAAATGTTTAACCAAGCAATTTCTAATAGTGAATTATCACCTGAAAATCTCCAAGCCACAAGTGTAGTTATTAATAAGCAACAATTAAATTCTACTTCAGTACTAAAATATAGACCAATATCATTATTAAATAGTGAATTCCTTACCTGAGGAGGTGGTGATGGCGAACTGAGTCAAGGGGTTCAAGAGAGGCCTTGATGTCTTCCTGGAGCAGAACAATATTGTATCTTATAGGTATTATGTTCTTTGGAAGGATGTAGATCTGGGGATTTATTCTGATGGAATATAGGCTGAACTGGAAGGACAATTGTCTTTTTTCGACCTTGCTAACTTGCTAACTATGTTATGTTATATTAATACATTCGTTAAGATGATAGCAAATGGAATTTCGGAATTTCTTTCCAACTTAAGTCATACAGATCAAGTCGGATTTATAAAAAATAGACTATCCATTTATGGTATCAGACGAACTACTGAATTAATTTCATATATTGAAAAAGAAAAAAACACCAGTCACATTAATTGCTGAGAAAGATTTTGATAGATGGAATTCGAAATATATGCAAGCAACATTATCTAAAATCGGATTTAACATCCATATTCTTAATGCTATTATGGCTTTATATTCTTTTCCTTCAGCCAACGTATTAGTCAATAATCTTCTATCCCAAAATGTTAAAATTTCAAATGGAACAAGACAGGGAAGTCCACTTTCCCCCATCCTTTTTCACTTAGTATTGAACCCATAGCAGAAACAATTGGAATAAATAATGTTATTAAAGTCATAGCCACTAATTCTAGGCAATATAAGATAGGTATCTCGATGCCAACAACATAATTTTAACTTTGACTGACACACTTAGCTCCATCCGTGAAATACAGTATCTAATATAATAGAGAAATTCTCCAAAATATATAAAATAAACATTAGAAAATTTAAAATCTTACCACATAGATATGGAATTATCCAATATTATTAAAAATTAATCCCCTTTTTCATGGAATGAACATAATATATCATAGCTAGTGTAGCATTTCCCTTAATTCAGGTCTTGGGGGACACTCACTTGGCACGGGATTAACACATACAGGCATGGTTTTTCACACATAATGGTCCATTCGGTTTATTAAATACAGCATAAACCGTATCTCGAACAGTTCATTATATCACCGTATCAGAATATCACATACGGCTTTACATAGCCTTCAGTGGTCACACTGGTATCTCTCTCCAGACACCAGATGACTACGCAGTTCAGCAGTTCAGCAACTGCCCTATGTTAGCGCACACAGTTCTTTTCCCCGCACCAGGGGTTACCTCTAGAGTTTTCTCTCCACAGGTTGACTCCACGTCAGTCCAAGGTCCACAGCAGGACTGTCCAGGTTGACGGTCTCACAGTGCTTCCAGGACGACTCCACTCCCAGGAGCCTCCAACACTGACCATCCAGGTCGACGGTCTCACAGTGCTTCCAGGATGACTCCACTCCCAGGAGCCTCCAACACTGACCGTCCAGGACCTAGAGAACACAGGCTACTCAGTGCCAAAGCCCAACCATGTGCTATTCAGGAATTCCCAGGATTTCCAACACAGGCTTCCAGGGCCTTGCACTTGGACCATTCAGATCCAAACACAGGAACATGTGACCCACACCCTGGTCACATTATATACCTTTTAACCACTCCCCTGAGTGAGAGTGTGGATGTGTGGCTAGTTTGTCCCGCCCATCTCACATAACTAGCCTAGTAAGTCTCCCTTCATAACTATACAAACTCTTGAGGGACTACAGGTCCCAGAACAACAACATTGCATCAGACTTACCACGCAGACTCCCTCTGCGATACATATCGGCCATTCACAACTCTGCCAGTCACTGTTTCATCACATTTATGCCTCCAAGCGCATCTTGACGTGCACACACAGCGCCCCCTGGCTGTAACACTGGTCACTGCACCACATACCTCCCCCCTTTGTTCAACCCTATTGGGGTGGACACATGACATAAACCCGGGGTTCCGACACCGGGTACGCAAGTCACCTTGCCCTACCAGTCGAGAGAACTGTCTTAGTCGGATTTGAGCATCCCTCATTATCACACCCTTGTCCACATTTCGAGTCAAACGTGGCAGCCCTCTTCCATCAATTGAACGCAGCAGTCCTGTAAGGTGCCGTCCTTCAACTCTTAGCTGCTGCATTTCCTTTAGATATACCATACGATATTCTAACAGAGTTCGTATTTCGCCAAGACTCTCCTCTGTTCCCACAACGAAGAAGGGAACCATACCCTTTATCCGAGGCAACTGTACTTCGTGGACACCAGGTATTCTCAACCTCATGACTCCAGATTTATCCACCATTTCTTGCATGGCTTGACCATTTCCTCCAATGACTCTATTTATCATAGATACGGGTACCTGTATTACAGTTTCCTGAAGACTCCGAGCTTTTCTCACATGCTCCAGCCGTCTAACAGCGTCTTCATTCCGCAATTGGATCATCCACTTTGTGCGCACATATCTCTCGTGCATGTCAGTCAGGGTAGCTACTCTCTTCACTGTGACATCAGTTGTGGACAGTATCATTAACTGACTTGTTTCCGGGGCCCAGCTCACCTTACACGCCCCCACAGCCTTTTTGAACCCTTCATGCATACACTCCTTGGCACATGCCTCTCTCAGGTCTTCAGGTACGTCTATTATGCTCTTGAAAAGCGGGGTCTCACTCTCTTCACGGACATCTGCCACGACCAGGTGACTGTCTTGTTCCGCTCTTAGAGCACACTCTTCTTCCAGACCCCTGGTCAAGATGGGCATTAGCAGATGCACCTCGTTACCACTCTGGTACCGGCACGGTAATTCTGCGACCACCACCTCTTTCTCATGTAGGGGGCCTTTTAGTGCTTCTCTGAGCACTTCCATGTCTTCCTTTAGGGCCTTGGTCATAATTTGCCACTTTGACAGGTGACCTCTGAGCTCTGCCACCTCTTTCTCCAAGGCACCAACACGGCACTCAGCAGCCTGTCTCCGAAGCTCCTCTTGCTTCAACCGGGTGTCAACTTCAGGCCCCACTCCTTTGGTGGCCTCCTCCGCTTCTTCACAAAGTGCAACTTGTACCATTTCTTTGCACCCTTTACGTCTCCAGCGATGGGAGGACTTTTTCTTTTGGTGGGGCTCTTCTTTACTGTACTCCCTTACTTCCTCAGAGTCACAATCACCCGCATAGTCTGTTTCATACTCCACAGTATGGTGAACCCCCAAGTCACACTCTTTCTGGGCATCAGCTACACACATTTTATCTCCCACACCACAAACAGTCACATTGTAGACCACGTCAGATGACATCATGTCCGTAAGTTGGGACCGTCCACCATTTTCCTTGGTCGCGCCTAACTTAGGACTGTCAACTATAGGGGGTGCATTCTCTGCAACAGTTTTCATACACATTAACCCCACAGATACTTTCCCTTTTATCCACCAGTCCCACAGGGTTTCCAAGTCTCGCCCTATTACCATAGTGTACCGTAAGTCCGGGACTACCCTTACTTCGTGGTACGTGGACTCCTCTGTCGTGTCAATGTAGAGGCAGGCTGTCAAATGTCGTTTAACGTCCCCACCTGTGTCATTCACTCTTGTCTCTAACCCAGGTGACACAGTGCATTCAGAAGGGGTTCTCAGTAAAATCGCTTCACTCCCTGGGTCTATCAGTCCCACCACACTTTCTCCATCCAAAGAAAAGGAGCCCTGTCATGACAAAACATTAGCTGAGCAATTCACAGTATAGCATGGACCTGCATAGCACAACTGCGCCTGGGGCCCACTGGTCTGCGCCACATCTTTAACTTCAGGAGGCTCTGCCCTTTTTTGGATTCCACCCCCTTTAGGGTCACCACCCCTTTTTTGGCAACTACTACCTTTTGGGATACCACCCCCTTTTTGGACTCCACCTCTTTTTTGGCAACCATCCCTGTTTGGGTTTTCCGCCCCATTTTTGGGACACTACCCTTTTAGGTACACCACCTCGTGGACTCCCCACTGTACTCTCCAGCACCAGTTCACACAGTACAGAAAAAAACACGTCTCTTTGGGTCGCACTGGCCCAAAAAAAATGTTTTTTTTTTTCAACTCTCCAGCTCCTGCTGGCAATCACAAGCTGCTGCTGCTGAACCTCTTGCTGCAACTGCAGCTGCACTCCACAATGCTCTACCGCAGACTTCGTCTACCCACCGATCCACAGCAAGACGTTTGTCACCTTCGTGGGCCCGTCGATCCACAGCAAGACGCTTGTCAGCTTTGTAACCCCGCCGAGTTACAGCATCACAGCACAAACACAGTTTCTCACTGACCCCCGGTCAGTATCACACACGGTTGTCAGACCGTCAACTCCTCTGGCTCAGACCAGCCAGCGCTGCAACATGTGCTTCTTGGACCGTTGCCCGCATTTGAAACACCAATTGTAGCATTTCCCTTAATTCAGGTCTTGGGGGACACTCGCTTGGCACGGGATTAATGCATACAGGCACGGTTTTTCACACATAATGATCCATTTGGTTTATTAAATACAGCGTAAACCATATCTCGAACAGTTCATTATATCACCGTATCAGAATCTCACATACGGCTTTATATAGCTTTCAGTGGTCACACTTATATCTCTCTCCAGACACCAGATGACTACGCAGTTCAGCAACTGCCCTATGTTAGCGCACACAGTTCTTTTGCCCCCACCAGGGGTTACCTCTAGAGTGGGCTTCTCTCCACAGGTTGACTCCACGTCAGTCCAAGGTCCACAACAGGACCGTCCAGGTTGACGGTCTCACAGTGCTTCCAGAACGACTCCACTCCCAGGAGCCTCCAACACTGACCGTCCAGGACCTACAGCACACAGGCTACTCAGTGCCAAAGCCCAACCATCTGCTTTTCCGGAATTCCCAGGATTTCCAACACAGGCTTCCAGCGCCTTGCACTTGGAAAATTCAGATCCAAACACAGGAACATGTGACCCACACCCTGGTCACATTATATACCTTTTAACCACTCCCCTGAGTGAGAGTGTGGATGTGTGGCTAGTTTGTCCCGCCCATCTCACATAACTAGACTAGTAAGTCTCCCTTCATAACTATACAAACTCTTGAGGGACTACAGGTCCCAGAACAACAACATTGCATCAGACTTACCACGCAGACTCCCTCTGAGACACATATCGGCCATTCACAACTCTGCCAGTCACTGTTTCATCACATTTATGCCTCCAAGCACATCATGAAGCACACACACAGCGCCCCCTGGCTGTAACACTGGTCACTGCACCACACTAGGTAAAAATAAACAAATCCCGGAATCAAAATAATAGACAAAAACGTATCTGATATCTTGAAAGAGCTACAAAATGACATTTCCAAAATAGAAAGAATAGCAACCTCTTGGTTAGGGAAGATCATTTGCTACAAAATGTCTCTTCTACCAAAACTCCAGTATATCTTTCGTTCGATTCCTATACTTAGTTCAGGAATTTGGTTAAAAAAATTTCAAAAACAACTATCCAAACTTATTTGGAGTTCCAAATCTCCAAGCATTGCTAAACATTTCCTCTTTAAGCAAAAATGAAAAAGGTGGTAAAGGTGTACCAAACCTAGACGCATATCATTTTTCCATTATTATACAGAGAAAAAAATTATTTTCTAAATCTTTGATTAAACCCAGTTGGATTGAGTTGGAAAACTCTTTCAATAAGAACATACCTATACATATACTAATTTTGTCACACTTATTGGATCATCCATCAAATCTTACATCTGTCCCAATTAATAATTCTATATTATTAGCATGGAAAACTCTATGTAAAACCACGAAGTCCAACTTAATACCAATTAGTTCGGAAAAATCCCTATTTCCATATTCATAAAGGAAATTCCACATTTTTACTATAAATTGTGGGAAAGGAAGGGAATATCAGATTTAGCTAAGATACTGAGTGATAACAAAGAAGACTCTTTTATTACTTTCCAATATCTCAAAATAAAATCCTACATTCCAGAATTATAATTTTTTACATATTTAGAAATGAGAAAATACCTAAGAAACAAATGTAAATTTCCTCCAATGCTTCCTAAAGAAGTATTTTCTCTCTTTAGTAATCCAGACAATAAATCAAATATGGAATATTAAACATATTTATTCTTTGTTCAATGATGAAGCCATATTCTAAAAACAGAAATATACAGTATGTTGCAGTGGGAAGAGTTTGGACATCAAATTTTCAGTTGATAAATGGAAAAAAGAGATAAAAATTTTCTTTAAAAAATTATCCAACGCAAACCTCTTATTTTAAAAACCTTGACTAAATGGTATTATACCCTAGCAAAACTTTATAGAATTTTTCCCAATCAATCTGAATTGTGTTGGAGAGAATGTAGCTAAAATGGCACTGTTTTACATATACTATGGGACTGTTTGTTAATCTCTTCTCTATGGACAGAGGTTTTTGAGCTGATTAATAAAATATGCAACATAGATATTCCACCTACTCCTCAATTAGCCATCCAATCTCTGGGTATAGATAATTTTCCACTTAAAATAACATCTATAATAATATAATTTTTCTTGGTAACAAGGCTGTTATTGTTGTCTAAATGGAAACAAACATGCATACCCTCAATTACAGAAGTTATAGACAGAATTTTAAACAATAATATGTTTGAATATACATATGCAATCAGAAATAACTTATTTTCAAGTTACAACTTAGAATCATAGAATCATAGAATGGTAGAGTTGGAAGGGACCTCCTGGGTCGTCTGGTTCAACCCTCTGCTCAAAGCAGGATTCACCATATCATCCCAGACAGATGTCTGTCCAGCCTCTGTTTGAAGACTTACATTGAAGGAGAACTCACCACCTCTTGTGGCAGCCTGTTCCACTCACTGATCACCCTAAGGCCTCTTTCACACTTCCGTCGTGCATTCCCCGTCACAATGCGTCATTTTGTGAAAAAAAAAACGCATCCTGCAAATTTGCCCGCAGGATGCGTTTTTTTTCCATTGACTTGTATTAACGGCAGATCGCGACGTATGGCCACATGTTTCGTCCGTCGTGCAATGGATCCGTTGGAATTTGGCGACACGTCGTCAGGAAAAAACGTACAATGGGAAAACAAAAACACCAAGATTGGAAATCAAATATGGTAAACAATATATATAAAATATAAAATATCGAAATTAAGGCCAAGACATATAAATGTATGTAAAAGAATGCCTTTATTTATTACAGTCATGGCCAAAAATATTGATACCCTTGCAATTCTGTCAGATAATACTCATTTTCTTCCTGAAAATGATTGCAAACACAAATTATTTGGTATTATTATCTTCATTTAATTTGTCTTAAATGAAAAAAACACAAAAAGAATTGTCCTAAAGCCAAATTGGATATAATTCTACACCAAACATAAAAAAGGGGGTGGACAAAAGTATTGGCACTGTTCGAAAAATCATGTGATGCTTCTCTAATTTGTGTAATTAACAGCACCTGAAACTTACCTGTGGCACCTAACAGGTGTTGGCAATAACTAAATCACACTTGCAGCCAGTTGACATGGATTAAAGTTGACTCAACCACTGTCCTGTGTCCTTGTGTGTACCACATTGAGCATGCAGAAAAGAAAGAAGACCAAAGAACTGTCTGAGGACTTGAGAAACCAAATTGTGAGGAAGCATGAGCAATCTCAAGGCTACAAGTCCATCTCCAAAGACCTGAATGTTCCTGTGTCTACCGTGCGCAGTGTCATCAAGAAGTTTAAAGCCCATGGCACTGTGGCTAACCTCCCTAGATGTGGACGGAAAAGAAAAATTGACAAGAGATTTCAAAGCAAGATTGTGCGGATGTTGTATAAAGAACCTCGACTAACATCCAAACAAGTTCAAGCTGCCCTGCAGTCCGAGGATACAACAGTGTCAACCCGTACTATCCGTCGACGTCTGAATGAAAAGGGACTATATGGTAGGAGACCCAGGAACACCCCACTTCTTACCCCGAGACATAAAAAGCCAAGCTGGAGTTTGCCAAAACCTACCTGAAAAAGCCTAAATGGTTTTGGAAGAATGTTCTCTGGTCAGATGAGACAAAAGTAGAGCTTTTTGGGCAAAGGCATCAACATAGAGTTTACAGGAGAAAAAAAGAGGCATTCAAAGAAAAGAACATGGTCCCTACAGTCAAACATGGCGGAGGTTCCCTGATGTTTTGGGGTTGCTTTGCTGCCTCTGGCACTGGACTGCTTGACCGTGTGCATGGCATTTTGAAGTCTGAAGACTACCAACAAATTTTGCAGCATAATGTAGGGCCCAGTGTGAGAAAGCTGGCTCTCCCTCAGAGGTCATGGGTCTTCCAGCAGGACAATGACCCAAAACACACTTCAAAAAGCACTAGAAAATGGTTTGAGAGAAAGCACTGGAGACTTCTAAGGTGGCCAGCAATGAGTCCAGACCTGAATCCCATAGAACACCTGTGGAGAGATCTAAAAATGGCAGTTTGGAGAAGGCACCCTTCAAATATCAGGGACCTGGAGCAGTTTGCCAAAGAAGAATGGACTAACATTCCAGCAGAGCATTGTAAGAAACTCATTGATGGTTACCGGAAGCGGTTGGTCGCAGTTATTTTGGCTAAAGGTTGTGCAACCAAGTATTAGGCTGAGGGTGCCAATACTTTTGTCTGGCCCATTTTTGGAGTTTTGTGTGAAATGATCAATGCTTTGCTTTTTGCTTCATTCTCTTTTGTGTTTTTTCATTTAAGACAAATTAAATGAAGATAATAATACCAAATAATTTGTGTTTGCAAACATTTTCAGGAACAAAATGAGTATTATCTGACAGAATTGCAGGTGTGTCAATACTTTTGGCCATGACTGTATATGGCAAATGGCACTACATAATGTGCCTGTACTTGGAAGAATTAATCAAAAAGTGTATAACAATAAAATAATGACCGGACGGACAAAAAAAAATGAAAAAATCGTATAAGACTTGGACCGTGGTAGGCACAATACATGTATCTACATATATAAGTGTTGTGCAAAGAAGCAATGTGCAAAAAATGAAAAATAAATGTGCCAGAATCCTACATGTAAAGTGCACCAAAGAACAAGAAACTATAAACCTGGTAATATACCTGCAACGTCCGTCCCTCCTAGTACAGCGCACCCCAATGCGTGTTTCGGATAAAATCCTTCGTCACGGGGATCCTTCGTCATGGGAATCCCTGACGAATGATTTAATCCAAAATATTCTAAATATTCAGAATGGTCTGCCATTCATTTTGTTATGCAGCTGTTACTCTTCTTTCTTATTAATTATATTTACAATTAAATTCTATCAAATATATATATATATATACCCTTGTTGGCTGGAGAATAGGTTTGCTGCATATATATTTCCTAAAAAACGTACAATGAAACGTTTTTTGTCTGCGCTGGAAAAAACGTGCGAAGACGCATCCTGCGGCATACGTCGTTGGCTAGAATGGAAGCCTATGGACGCAGGATCCGTCATGGCACGTCATATTGAGGAATCCAGCGCTGGAATACATCTTTTTACACTAAGCATGCTCCAAATCAGTATTTTGTAGCCAATTGGCCAGACAGCCCCAAATTTATATAAACCTGGCCTTTGGCTTCACTCCTCAATGTGCCAGCAAGACTCCTGCCTGACAACTAGCAAGACACCAGCCAGCATCCAGCCAGCCAGCATTCAGCCAGAGGCCTGCCAGCGAGCGTCCAGCCAGAGGCCTGCCAGCCAGCGTCCAGCCAGAGGTTTGCTTGCCAGTGTGAGTCCTGCCATTTTTGTGCGCGTCTGTGTGTGTGTGCATGCGTCTGTGTGTGCGTGCGTGCGTCTGTGTGTGTGTGCGTGAGTCTGTGTGTGCAAGTGTGCATCTGTGTGTGCGTTTGCTGTTAGCAGCACTCGCCATTTAGCTATTACAATACCAAAGGCGCACTCCACCACACGTCTGGCTCTAGTTAACCGATAGTTAAACACTCGTTTACTTCGTGTTAATCCACTGCTGGAATATAGTTTAAGCAGGTGTGTTGAAAGCTGGAATGCCTCATCATCAACACACACACATGGCATTGGTGGGCCAGATGTTCCAGGGAGTGGCCTTGGCGGTGGAAACTCGTACGTGTCTCCCTATAAGCAAAGACCTGTAGTAGATGTTTTGAACACGTGGGAATCGTCGGAGCGGCCATATGCTCCAATATCCACCGCAATGAATTTACAATGGGCATCCGCTATGGCCATCAGCACAATAGAAAAGTATGTTTTGTAGTTATAGTATTCAGATCCGGATCCTGCAGGTTTAGCAATCCGTATATGTGGATCACCCCTATGGGGCCATGGGGTACTCGGTACCGTCTCCTGCAGTTCACATGGGGATGTCACGGTGGCTGATCCAGTCCATGGCCCTGGGACATCTGTGTAAAAGGGAAAGGTCTTTAAGGGGATAAAGTTTGTGTTGGTGATGCCACCTGTGGTATTCGGTCAGGATGACCGACGCTGCTTTAAGGGGTCCGCTGGGGTGATGTTATGGCAGCTAGATGGTATACCTTCCCACAGGTGAAGTATATCCCCAGGGCTTCCCGGTGTGTAGATGGTGGATGGTGAGAGGCGCAGAGAAGAACAAGGACACAATGTTGCAGTCTCTGAAGACTTCAGCATCCACAGCCCAGGGCACCAGATCACAGGGCAGGCAGAGTCCAGTTGGTTTGGAAGCAAGTCAAGAGTTCCCTTATCCAGGTGGAAATCAGTAGCCTTCCCTTGCACTGCGGTGTAGTCCCTTACTGCCTATGGCTTCACATAAGGGTCTCACAGATGTGATGTTTCGCTCTCTCTGTCCCCCATATAGGATAGGACAAAACCCGTATGTGACTTGAGCCTGTTTATAGGGTCTCTTAGATAACCCGGCTCTGTAGATGTCACCGTGCCTCCTGGGTGTAGGTGTGGACAGGTAACCTACAATTAGCTGTCCTGCTGGTCTCTGAAATAAGGCATAGAGGTCCTTACTCCCTCGGTATTCCAGCTACCGGGATGTTGCGCCTCAGAAGGAGACGGCTTGAGTGGGGCTGGTCCCCTTCTGGTATCCTCTCCTTTGCTTCGACTTCCTTCACGTTTGCTGCAATACAGTTCTGCCTTTCAATGTCTCTTTCTGGGAGCTGCAGCTCTGAGGGCATGCACAGCTCCTTTTACCCTTCCATCCTCCTCAGACTACTGTCTGGAACGTTCTAACAGAACTCCTGACTGGAGCTCTGTCAGGAACTGACTCCTTTCTGGAACTGATTAACTTTCCAGACTACCAATTATATATATGGGGAGTGACCTAATAAATAGGGTCAGGAGCTCCCCCTGGTGGTCTGGAGTGTGAAATGTGTTGCATGTTTGTGATACCTGGATGCAGTTATCCTTCTTTGCCTTCAAAGGTATCATCACTCTCCCTGAGAGGAAAGCAATACCACTACGATGACCAGGACCCTGGGGCGCCGAATATGCTTGCCATCCACTGCACCCAAGCAATTAGGGAAATGGCAAAGTTTTCCAAAATTTTCGGCACTCTCCAGCCACATATCCATTTTTGGATTTGGTATGAACTCCTCGTGCAAAGAATCCCACAGTGCTCGGCAGGTCTGTTTAACAATCCCAGAGATAGTTGAGATCCCCAGGCGAAATTGGTAATGAAGTGATGTTAGCGATTCTCCAGTTGCAAGGAATCTGTGGAAATAAAAAAAAATGTATTATTACAAACTGCAAGCAACAACATTACAGTTTAAGGCTATTTTCCCACATAGAAGAATATTATGTTTAGTTTTTAAAACCTTTTTTGTAAACAAAATATGTTAAACACACTTCGGAATTTTTTTATTTTCAGTTTTTTTGCAGATTTAAAACGGCGCTTTGACAGCTGCTGATTACTTTTATGGAGCAGGTGTTAAACGCTGTGGAATGGGCACAAACAATTGAAATGCTGCAGAAAATGCAACGCAGTGTTTCAGCGCAGTATTTTCTGCAGCATGGTCACTGCAGATATTGTTTTCCATAGGTTTACATGGTACTGTTAACACAAGGAAAAATGCTGCGAATACGCAGCGTCAAATTTGCTGCGTACCCGCAGCAAAAATACACAACATGTGCACATAATGAACAATGATAAAACTAAACAAATTTTTAAAAAAAGTCTTACCGCAGTGTCACCATCAGACGCTCCACCGGTGATATGGAAAAATGCAAATAGCTGTGCTTTCTTTGGATTAAGCCCCCAACACGTTCCACCAACACATCAAAGAGTTCAGGTCTCATGCGCACATAGTTGAAAAACTTGTCCGGGTTCTGCCTCAACTCCAGGTACTGTGCAGCATTGAATAGACGCCACGGGACAATCGCTGTGCGTTGATGGGATGTATCCAAAGGCGGCGCCGTCGACGTCGCTGACGAAGAATCTGCTCTCTTGCTGCCTCCTTTTCACGAACAATGATTGCCAACCTATTGGCCTCAAATGCAAAATCAGAATAGATGGTAACAATCCTTGTTAGAATTCCTTCCATTTCTGCCACTCACTCTAAATCCTGTCAAAGATGGGGTGTTAAAACACTCAATATAAAGATTTCCCTTATTTTCCAGTACCCAATCACATTTGGGAGACTCCCATTTGTAGGCATGGAAAATGGATCCGTCAAAAAATCAGATGAAACGGATTGTAAAAGCGGACAAGACAGATGCAACGGATCCAGTTTTTCGACGGAAACGTCTAGCGGATCCATCAAATTACTGTGTGTTAAATCCGTTTTTCACTATTTTTCACGCATCCGTTGATACGTCGCGTCGACGCATTATGACGTCTGCCTGCCGACGGAAGTGTGAAAGAGGCCTAACTGTCAAAAATTTTTTCTAATATTTAATCTGTGTCTCATCCCATTCAGTTTAATCCCATTGCTTCTAGTCTTTCCTTGTGCAAATGAGAATAAAGATGATCCTTCTACAATTTCACAGCCCTTGAGATATTTGTAGACAACTATTATGTCTCCTCTCAGTTTTCTTTTTTGCAAGCTAAACATTCCCAAATCCTGTAACTGTTCCTGATAGGACATGATTTGAAGACCAGTCACCATTCTGGTCGTTCTTTTATGAACTTGCTCCAGTTTGTTGATGTCTTTTTTAATATGTGGTGCCCAGAACTGGACACAGTATTCCAAATGAGGTCTGAACAAAGAGGAGTAGAGGGCAATAATGACTTCACGTGATCTAGACTGTATGCTTCTGTTAATATATCACAGAATTGCATTTGCTTTTTTTGCTGCTGCATCACACTGTTGACTCATGTTCAGTCTGTGATCTATTAGTATACCCAAGTCTTTTTCACATGTACTGTTGCTTAGCCCTATTCCTCCCATTCTGTATTTGCTTTTTTCATTTTTATTTCCCAGATGTAGTACTTTGCATTTTTCCCTATTAAAAACCATTCTGTTAGTTTCTGCCCACTGCTCCAGTTTATTTATATCTTTTTGAATCCTCTTTTCTTTAGTATTAGCTATTCCTCCTAGCTCCCATCAGCAAATTTAATCAGTGTACCCTCAATTCCTTCATCTAAATAATTGATAAAGATGTTGAACAATACAGTGCCCAGGACAGAACCTGTTGTGAATTCTACTCTTGGGCTCCCTCCGGTGGTTATGAGTGGTAGTGCTGCTGTCTTTGGATCGCAGCATTTATCAGGTGTGTCCACTTATTGCAATTTGGACTGGGCTATTTAGTCTTGCTTGATCCTTTAGTCAGTGCCAGTTGTCCATTGTTTTTGGAGGATTCACATCCCTACCTGGTCTCTCCTGTTTTGCTGTTCTTTTCAACAAAGATAAGTTCTGGCTTTGTTTTTGCTGTCCACTTGCTGTGGCCTTATAGTTCAGTGCATTTTCGTGTTTTGTCTTGTCCAGCTTTGTCTGTGTAAGGATTTTTTGCAGCCAAGCTGTATCTCTGGAGATGCAGATATACCCTCCATGTCTTTAGTCAGATGTGGAGATTTGTATTTTCTGTGGTGAATATTTTCTAGTGTTTTAATACTGACCGCATAGTACTCTGTCCTATTCTTTCTTTTTAGCTAGAAAGGCCTCCTTTGCTAAATTCTGATTTCAGTCTGCGTATGTCATTTCCCTCTCCTCTCACAGTCAATATTTGTGGGGGGCTGTCTATCCTTTGGGGATTTTCTCTGAGGCAAGATAGTTTTCCCGTTTCTATCTTTAGGGGAAGTTAGTCCTTAGGCTGTGTCGAGGTGTCTAGGGAGTGTTAGGTACATCCCACGGCTACTTCTAGTTGCGGTGCCAGGTTCAGGGTTTGCGGTCAGTACAGGTACCACCTTCTCCAGAGTACGTCTCATGCTGCTCCTAGGCCACCAGATCATAACAGTACAACTGGCCAACAATGAGTTAAATGCATCTCAAAAGAAGGGAAGAAAAGTGCTGAGCCATTTTTTTTTCTGTAGTCTGTTTTGTCTTTTCTTCCCTCTTTACCTCTGGGTGGCTCAGGAGTTAGGCGCTGGCATGGAGGTTCAGGGATTGGTTTCTTGTGTGGACCAACTTGCTGCTAGAGTACAGAGTATTTCCGATTATATCGTTCAGACTCCGGTTTTAGAGCCTAGAATTCCAACTCCTGATTTGTTTTTTGGGGACAGGTCCAAATTTTTGAGCTTTAAAAATAACTGTAAACTGTTTTTTGCTCTGAAACCCTGTTCTTCTGGTGATCCCATTCAGCAGGTTAAAATTGTTATTTCCCTGCTACGTGGTGATCCTCAGGATTGGGCATTTTCCCTGGAATCTGGGAATCCTGCTTTGCTTAATGTAGACACCTTTTTTCAGGCGCTAGAGTTATTGTATGATGAACCTAATTCAGTGGATCATGCAGAGAAGACCTTGTTGGCCCTGTGTCAGGGTCAAGAAGCGGCAGAATCGTATTGCCAGAAATTTAGAAAATGGTCTGTATTGACTAAATGGAATGAGGATGCCTTGGCGGCAATTTTCAGAAAGGGTCTTTCTGAATCCGTTAAAGATGTTATGGTGGGGTTCCCCACACCTGCTGGTCTGAGTGATTCTATGTCTCTGGCCATTCAGATCGATCGGCGCTTGCGCAAGCGCAGAGTTGTGCACACTGTGGCGTTGTCCTCCGAGCAAAGCCCTGAGCCTATGCAGTGTGATAGGATTTTGTCTAGAGCTGAACGACAAAGATTTAGGCATCAGAATAGGTTGTGTTTTTACTGCGGCGATTCTGCTCATGTTATTTCTGATTGCCCTAAGCGTACAAAGAGAATCGCTAGAATTTCTATTATCTGTGACCTTGATCTGCTCATTATCGTCATTTTCTGTCATGGCATTTGTGGATTCAGGCGCCGCTCTGAACTTAATGGACTTAGAATTTGCCAGACGTTGTGGTTTCCCCTTGCTGCCTTTGCAGAACCCTATTCCTTTAAGTGTTATGACCTGGTGGTCAGGACAATAATGGACCTGGTGGTTAAGAGCACACGGAATGACCTGATAGTTACTGATAATAAAGGACGAGCTCTGGGACGTGGGAACTCTGCTGACCGCAATCCCTAATCCTATCAAACACACTAGAAATAGCCGTGGATTGCGCCTAACGCTCCCTATGCAACTCGGCACAGCCTAAGGAACTAGCTAGCCCTGAAGATAGAAAAATAAAGCCTACCTTGCCTCAGAGAAATTCCCCAAAGGAAAAGGCAGCCCCCCACATATAATGACTGTGAGTAAAGATGAAAATACAAACACAGAGATGAAATAGATTTAGCAAAGTGAGGCCCGACTTACTGAACAGACCGAGGATAGGAAAGGTTACTTTGCAGTCAGCACAAAAACCTACAAAAAGACCACGCAGAGGGCGCAAAAAGACCCTCCGCACCGACTCACGGTGCGGAGGCGCTCCCTCTGCGTCCCAGAGCTTCCAGCAAGCAAGACAACAATAAAAATAGCAAGCTGGACAGAAAAATAGCAAACCCAAGAAATACAAGCTGGAACTTAGCTTCTGCTGGGAAGACAGGTCACAAGAACGATCCAGGAGTGAACTAGACCAATACTGGAACATTGACAGGTGGCATGGAGCAAAGATCTAAGTGGAGTTAAATAGAGCAGCCAGCTAACGAATTAACCTCGTCACCTGTGGAAGGAAACTCAGAAACACCCACCAGAGGAAGTCCATGGACAGAACCAGCCGAAGTACCATTCATGACCACAGGAGGGAGCCCGACAACAGAATTCATAACATTTAAGGGGCATTAATGCTACACCGTTGGCTAAAAATAAACCTCAGTTTTGGACACAGCTGACCATGTGTATGGCGCCAGCCCATCAGGAAGATTGTCGTTTTCTGGTGTTGCATAATTTGCATGATGCTATTGTGCTGGGTTTTCCATGGTTACAGGTACATAATCCGGTGATAGATTGGAAATCTATGTCTGTGACTAGTTGGGGTTGTCAGGGGGTTCATGGTCACGTTCCTTTGATGTCAATTTCCTCTTCCCCCTCTTCTGAAATTCCTGAGTTTTTGTCAGATTTCCAGGATGTATTCGATGAGCCCAAATCCAGTTCCCTTCCACCGCATAGGGACTGTGATTGTGCTATTGACTTGATTCCAGGCTATAAGTTCCCTAAGGGCCGACTTTTCAACCTGTCTGTGCCAGAACATGCCGCCATGCGAAGCTATATTAAGGAGTCTTTGGAGGAGGGGCATATTCGGCCATCTTCTTCACCATTGGGAGCAGGTTTTTTTTTGTTGCCAAGAAGGATGGCTCCTTGAGACCCTGTATTGATTATCGCCTCTTGAATAAGATCACGGTCAAATTTCAATACCCTTTGGCTTTGCTTACTGATTTGTTTGCTAGGATTAAGGGGGCTAGTTGGTTTACTAAGATTGACCTTCGAGGGGCATATAATCTTGTTCGTATTAAGCAGGGTGACGAATGGAAAACTGCATTTAATACGCCTGAAGGCCATTTTGAATACCTTGTGATGCCATTTGGACTCTCTAATGCCCCATCTGTGTTCCAGTCTTTCATGCATGATATCTTTCGGAGTTATCTTGATAAATTTATGATTGTATATTTGGATGATATTTTGATTTTTTCCGATGATTGGGAGTCTCATGTGAAACAGGTCAGGATGGTATTTCAGATCCTCCGTGATAATGCTTTATTTGTGAAGGGGTCTAAGTGCCTCTTAGGAGTGCAGAAGGTTTCTTTTTTGGGCTTCATTTTTTCTCCCTCATCTATAGAAATGGATCCGGTTAAGGTTCAGGCCATTCATGATTGGCTTCAGCCCACATCTGTGAAGAGCCTTCAGAAATTCTTGGGCTTTGCTAATTTTTACTGTCGTTTCATTGCCAACTTCTCCAGTGTGGTTAAACCTCTGACCGATTTGACGAAGAAAGGCGCTGATGTGACAAATTGGTCCTCTGCGGCTGTCTCTGCCTTTCAGGAGCTTAAACGCCGATTTACTTCTGCCTCTGTGTTGCGTCAGCCGGATGTTTCTCTTCCATTTCAGGTTGAGGTTGACGCATCTGAGATTGGGGCAGGGGCCGTTTTGTCTCAGAGGAATTCTGATGATTCCTTGATGAAACCGTGTGCTTTCTTTTCTCGGAAGTTTTCGCCTGCGGAACGCAATTATGATGTCGGCAATCGGGAGTTGTTGGCTATGAAGTGGGCATTTGAGGAGTGGCGACATTGGCTTGAGGGGGCCAAGCACCGTATTGTGATCCTGACCGATCATAAGAATCTGATTTACCTCGAGTCTGCCAAACGACTGAACCCTAGACAGGCTCGATGGTCCCTGTTTTTCTCCCGTTTTGATTTTGTGGTCTTGTATCTTCCGGGTTTTAAGAATGTTAAGGCTGATGCCCTCTCTAGGAGTTTTTTGCCTCATTCTCCTGGGGTCCTTGAGCCGGTCGGCATTCTGAAGGAAGGGGTGATTCTTTCTGCCATCTCCCCTGATTTGCGACGGGTTCTTCAGGAATTTCAGGCTGATAAACCTGACCGCTGTCCAGTGGGGAAACTGTTTGTTCCTGATAGATGGACTAGTAAAGTGATTTCTGAGGTTCATTGTTCTGTGTTGGCTGGCCATCCTGGAATTTTTGGTACCAGAGATTTGGTTGGTAGGTCCTTTTGGTGCCCTTCTTTGTCACGGGATGTGCGTTCTTTTGTGCAGTCCTGTGGGACTTGTGCGCGGGCCAAGCCTTGTTGTTCCTGTGCTAGTGGGTTGCTTCTGCCTTTGCCGGTCCCTGAGAGGCCTTGGACGCATATTTCTATGGATTTTATTTCAGATATTCCGGTTTCCCAGAGGATGTCGGTTATCTGGGTGGTTTGTGATCGGTTTTCTAAGATGGTTCATTTGGTACCTTTGCCTAAATTGCCTTCCTCTTCTGATTTGGTTCTGTTGTTTTTTCAGCATGTGGTTCGTTTGCCTGGCATTCCGGAGACTATTGTGCCCGATAGAGGTTCCCAGTTTGTTTCTAGGTTTAGGCGGGCCTTTTGTGCTAGGCTGGGCATTGATTTGTCTTTTTCTTCCGCATTTCATCCTCAGACAAATGGCCAAACCGAACGAACTAATCAGACTTTGGAAACTTATTTGAGATGCTTTGTGTCTGCTGATCAGGATGATTGGGTTGCTTTCTTGCCATTGGCCGAGTTTGCCCTTAATAATCGGGCTAGTTCTGCTACCTTGGTTTCGCCTTTATTTTGTAATTTTGGTTTTCATCCTCGTTTTTCTTCAGGGCAGGTTGAGCCTTCTGATTGTCCTGGTGTGGATTCTGTGGTTGACAGGCTGCAGCAAATTTGGGCTCATGTGGTGGACAATTTGGTGTTGTCTCAGAAGGAGGCTCAGCGTTTCGCTAACCGTCGTCGGTGTGTTGGTTCCCGGCTTCGGGTTGGGGATTTGGTCTGGTTGTCTTCCCGTCATGTTCCTATGAAGGTTTCTTCCCCTAAGTTCAAGCCTTGGTTTATTGGTCCTGATAGGATTTCTGAGATTATCAATCCAGTGTCTTTTCGTTAGGCCCTTCCAGCCTCTTTTTCCATCCATAATGTTTTCCATAGATCTTTGTTGCGGAAGTATGTGGTGCCCGTTGTTCCCTCTGTTGATCCTCCGGCCCCGGTGTTGATTGATGGGGAGTTGGAGTATGTGGTTGAGAAGATTTTGGATTCTCGTTTTTCGAGGCGGAAGCTTCAATATCTTGTCAAATGGAAGGGTTATGGCCAGGAGGATAATTCTTGGGTTGTTGCCTCCGATGTTCATGCTGACGATTTGGTTCGTGCCTTTCATTTGGCTCGTCCTGATCGGCCTGGGGGCTCTGGTGAGGGTTCGGTGACCCCTCCTCAAGGGGGGGTACTGTTGTGAATTCTGCTCTTGGGCTCCCTCCGGTGGTTATGAGTGGTAGTGCTGCTGTCTTTGGATCGCAGCATTTATCAGGTGTGTCCACTTATTGCAATTTGGACTGGGCTATTTAGTCTTGCTTGATCCTTTAGTCAGTGCCAGTTGTCCATTGTTTTTGGAGGATTGACATCCCTACCTGGTCTCTCCTGTTTTGCTGTTCTTTTCAACAAAGATAAGTTCTGGCTTTGTTTTTGCTGTCCACTTGCTGTGGCCTTATAGTTCAGTGCATTTTCATGTTTTGTCTTGTCCAGCTTTGTCTGTGTAAGGATTTTTTGCAGCCAAGCTGTATCTCTGGAGATGCAGATATACCCTCCATGTCTTTAGTCAGATGTGGAGATTTGTATTTTCTGTGGTGGATATTTTCTAGTGTTTTAATACTGACCGCATAGTACTCTGTCCTATTCTTTCTTTTTAGCTAGAAAGGCCTCCTTTGCTAAATTCTGATTTCAGTCTGCGTATGTCATTTCCCTCTCCTCTCACAGTCAATATTTGTGGGGGGCTGTCTATCCTTTGGGGATTTTCTCTGAGGCAAGATAGTTTTCCCGTTTCTATCTTTAGGGGAAGTTAGTCCTTAGGCTGTGTCGAGGTGTCTAGGGAGTGTTAGGTACATCCCACGGCTACTTCAAGTTGCGGTGCCAGGTTCAGGGTCTGCGGTCAGTACAGGTACCACCTTCTCCAGAGTACGTCTCATGCTGCTCCTAGGCCACCAGATCATAACAAGAACCCTGTTGTTCTCCACTTGAGACATTCTTCCAACTGGATGTGCAGCCACTTACGACCATTCTTTCGGTCCGATCACTAAGCCAGTTATGAATCCACCTAACAGTTGCCTTGTCCATTCCATACTTAATCATTTTTTCTATAAACATTGTGCGAGATACTTTGTTAAATGCTTTGCTGAAGTCAAGATATACTATATCTACATCATTTCCCTGATCCATCCAG
Organism: Ranitomeya imitator; assembly: GCF_032444005.1. Lineage (NCBI taxonomy): Eukaryota > Metazoa > Chordata > Amphibia > Anura > Dendrobatidae > Ranitomeya > Ranitomeya imitator. The sequence goes on from NC_091282.1 coordinate 835,043,381, forward strand.
TCAGTGATTCTGTCATAGAAGGAAATTAAGTTAGTCTGACATGACTCATAAGTTACAAACCTATGCTGACTCTGGTTAATCACTTCATTCTAATCCAGGTACTTACATACTGTACATGTTGTTTAATAATTTGTTCAAAGATCTTTCCTGGTATAGAGGTAAGACTCACCGGCCTATAGTTCCCTGGGTCCACCTTCTTCCCCTTATTGAAGATAGGAACATTTGCTCTTCTCCAGTCTTATGGGACTTGTCCTGTTCTCCTAGAATTTTCAAAGATTATGGAGAGTGGTTAAAAAATTTCTTCTGCTATCTCCTTCAGTACTCTGGGGTGTAATTCATCAGGACCTGGAGACTTGAATTAATTTATGTTAGCTAACTGTTTCCTCACTATCTTTCTGTTTATAAATATCCTGGATTATTCTATTCCTTTAATAGGACAGTGACGATCAGTTGATGTTACTTTTCCTTTCTGAGAGAAAACAGATGCAAAATAGTAATTTAAAAGTTTGGCCTTCTCAACATCCTTTCTTACCATTTCATCATTTTCATCCTGTAAAAATCCTATAGCATCTTTGACTTTTCTTTTGCTTTTGATATATCCCCCAAATCCTTTTTTATTGCTTTTGACGTCTCTTGCAAGCCTTAGTTCATTGTCAGCTTTAGTAATCTGATTTGTGCCCTACAAGTTCTGCAGACAGCATTATATTCTTCTTTAGAAATGCCTTCCTCTTTCCATTTGATGAACATTTCTTTCTTCCTTTTTAGCATGTGTTTAAGTTCTGTGTTCATCCATCCTGGCTTCCTTAAATGCTTCCTATTCTTCCCTCTTTTTGGAATTGTTAATGAGTGTGCTTTGAGAATCTCATTTTTCAAGATTTCCCATCCTTCCTTGAAATTGTCCATATGGAATTCGATATATCCTCATAAATAAGAGTCCTTAAAAATAAAATGTATGATCAAAATATGCATAGTGGGAATCTATACCATTTATTTTATAAATAACTTGTGAGAAATACGCACATGTTTTCCTCATTCCAGCCCATTGAGCCATTAAATTCAATGAGGAAAAGCAGTGAGAAATGTAAAGCCATACTCATGTCACACGGATACATAGGTGCGAGAAAATCGCATCATCGCATTGCAAACGCATTACACACGGATGACCATATGGAGAACGCTTGTGTGACTCTCGGCAGGGAGGTTAGGACCGTACCATATGGTAAGTGTGACGCCGGCCTTACATATACTATTTTTATGTATATTTACTTATGTATGTATTGTAACCCTTCCTTTTAAAAATTAATAAAAATAATTTAAAGAAAAATTAACAAAATAAACATACAGTTACCGCAAAGGAAATATTATGATCAAAATATACTAAAATGACAATTTTATTGTAAATGTATTAAAGAAAGTAACTTACACCTAATATAATAGATCACAAGAGATACATAAAAACATTATTCCTGTGTTGTAAAACATAGATGTAGAAACAATATAGCATGGCCCCTTTCTTGGGGGACACTTTCAAAGTTTGCCCAATTTTTCAGACTGACTGACCTTCATTTCTTAATGTAATGATGGCCACTCTTTTCTTTACTTAGCTGCTTTTTTCTTGCCATAATACAAATTCTAACAGTCTATTCAGTAGGACTATCAGCTGTATATCCACCAGACTTCTGCACAACACAACTGTTGGCCCATTCCACCTTTATAAGGCAAGAAATCCCACTTATTAAACCTGACAGGGCACACCTGTGAAGTGAAAACCATTCCTGGTGACTACCTCTTGAAGCTCATCAAGAGAATGTCAAGAGTGTGCAAAGCAGTCATCAAAGCAAAAGGTGGCTACTTTGAAGAACCTAGAATATAAGACATATTTTCAGTTGTTTCACACTTTTTTTGTTAAGTATGTAATTCCACATGTGTTAATTCATAGTTTTGATGCCTTCAGTGTGAATGTACAATTTTCATAGTCATGAAAATACAGAAAAATCTTTAAATGAGAAGGTGTGTCCAAACTTTTGGTCTGTACTGTTCATATATAAGGATCAGTTGTCTAAATACTACTAGACCCACATAGCTACATGACATTGTGGAACAGGCTTTATACAATGGCACCAAATTTAAAGATACAATGAATGGTCTGGTTCCAGAGGCTTCATGTACACCATGCTTGTATTGCCTCCTGAAAGTGCACAAGTCCGCCACCAATCCACCTGGTCACCCTATTGTGTCCGGAAATGGGGATCTCAGTGAGCAAATCAGCAAGTTCCTTGACTTCTGTCTTGTGCCAATGGTAGACTCCCTCCCATCATACATCAATGATACTGGTGATGTACTCAGAAAAATGGAGGGTATTCCACTTGAAAAAATACGTCATTAGTGACTTTGGATGTCGAATCTTTATACACCTCAATTCAACATAGAGATGGTATCGAAGCTTCAAGGACTTTTCTGCATATGACCACAATGGAACACAAGCTCATTGAATTTCTTCTGTCCCTTTTGGAGTATGCCCTCATGCATAATTTTTTCATCTGCAAGAAGACCCTGTATCTCCAACTCCAAGAGATGGCTGTGGGGGCTGCATTCACGCCCTCATAGGCAAACTTGTTTCTTGGTACGTGAGAAGGAATGTTATTCTTGACTAATCCAACACCAATGATTGAGAAGGTCTCTACAAAGATTAGTTTTATAGAAAATATTCTTATCATTTGTCAGGACTCCAAAACAGACATACTTGCTTTTGTTCGACTTCTGAACCAAAACATTGTAAATGTAAAACTGACATGCAACTACAGTCAATAAATCAATGACTTCTTGGATGCTAAAATTTATAAATGTAAGGACGGGTTTTTAATATTGAGGTGTTCAGGAAGGATACGACAGTTAATTTCTTATTACACACCACCTCTTCACATTCTAAACCCCTCAAAGATAGCATTCCATATGGCCAGTTTCTTACGACAAAAAGGATCTGTTCTAGTGAATCTTCTTTTCAAACACAGGTCCTAGAATTGGCGGAACGATTCTTCTAGAGTGGCTAGTTCAATCATCTTATCCATCGTGGCGTCGTGTTATCCCTCATCCAGAGCACACTAAAAGAGGAAGACAGATCTGTTAAAATCTGAAATACATACCTTACCCTCACTTGAAGTGAGATTTATCTCCACCTACAATGAGAAATGTAGCTCAATGAGAAATGCTTTGTCCAAGTATTGGCCCATCATTAGGAGCGATCCTGTATTGGTTAAGAATATTACCCCATCACCATCAACTACTTATAGAAGAGCCCAAAATCTGAGAGACCCTTTAGTGCATAGTCATCACAAGGGACAATCTATAGAACATTAGTTTGGATCAAAAGGACCCAAATGGGGCTCTTACCCCTGCAAAAATTGTGCGGCTTCCAACTTCAAGTCCAGTGATGGAAAAAGACCTTCTGCATTATTCAACATATTACATGTAGCATGGATTTCGTGCTCTATTATGCCTCCTGTTTCTGTCCATTGGTCTATGTGGGAATGACCTCTAGGCAGTTGAAAATATGTACTAGAGAAAATGTCCGTGACATCAAGAATGCACAAGCTGTAACCGATTTAACCCTTCTGAAACCAATACCCCGACACTTCAAGATGGTTCATGGTTGTGATTTCAGTCTTCTTCAGGTTGATGGCATTAACCACATATTAAAAGATTCACGCGATGGTAGTCGAAATAGTAGAGGAACAGTGCTACATCCAGGTGTAGTAATAGAAGGAAAACTTTATTCCACCATAATGCAGCAACGTTTTGACCATCAGTAGGTCTTTGTCTTGTTAAATGAGGTACTTGGCTTTGCTCCCTCCTTGTAAATTGCTTTATTGGATTCGGTGGTGTTCCGGTCCATTTGTTTTATCTGTTTTTATGCATGTTCAAGTTCTAATTTTTTTCTTCCTTTTACATTCCTTGCCATGGTTTCCATCCAAAAGCTCCAGTGGTTGTGCTATTGGATCGCCCCCCAAGGGCCGTGGGGTACTCGGTACCGGGTCCAGTGTTCTAAGGGGGATGTCACGGTGGCTGACCCGGTCCGTGGCCCTGGGATGTCTGAATAAAAGGGAAAGGGCTTTAAAGGGATAAAGTTTATATTCGTGATGCCACCTGTGGTATTCGGTCAGGGTGACCGACACTGCTTCAAGGGGTCCGCTGAGGTGATGTTATAGCAGCTAGATGATATGCCTTCCCACAGGTGAAGTATGTCCCCAGTGTTTCCCAGTATGTAGATGGTGGTATGGTGAATGGCGCAGTGAAGACCGAGGACACAAGGTTGCAATCTCTTTACCTTTACTGAAGACTTCAGCATCCACAGTCCAGAGCACCAGATCACAGGGCAGGCAGAGTCCGGCCGGTTTGGAGGCAAGTCCAGAGTTCTCTTGTCCAGGTGGAAATCAGTAGCCTTCCCTTGCGCTGCAGTGGTGTAGTTCCTTACTGCCTATGGCTTCACATAAGGGTCTCACAGATGTGATATTTCGCTCTCTCTGTCCCCCATTTCTGATAGGACAAAACCCGTATGACTGGTGACTTGAGCATGTTTATAGGGTCTCTTAGATAACCCGGCTCTGTAGGTGTCACCGTGCCTCCTGGATGTAGGTGCGGACAGGCAACCTGCAATTAGCTGTCCTGCCGGTCTCTGAAATAAGGCATAGAGGTCCTTACTCCCTCAATGTTCCGGCTACCGGGATTTTGCACCTCAGAAGGAAGCAGCCTGAGGGAGGCTGGTCCCCTTCTGGTATCCTCTCCTTTTTTTTTTTTAAATTCGTTTATTTATTAAACACAGAATAAAATTACAGCATACATATTTGTCCTTGTCGTTAATTTGTATAGTTGCATTTACAGGGATTGAGAAAGACAAAATATACATATGCCAATCATTTTACATAAAGAAAACATATGCGTTAAGTTATACAACAGTCAGAACATAAGGTTCCTAAACTATAACCAAACTAAGCCTCCAAAACTACTAAGCCGCCACTTAACAAAAGTTGAATACACTATTATTTGACTTTTTCCCTTTCCCATTACGCAATATTTACGGATCAAAGAACCATGTATACCACATTTCTCTCAATCAGTCAGGTCATAAAGTAAGGTGTGAGGCATTCCATTTATCCCAGATCTTACTAAACTTACGCGGACAACCTCTATTTTGATAAAGAGTACGCTCATAGGGGATAACTGCATTTACCAACTCAATCCAGGACCTAACGGAGGGGGGCGAGCCTCCCATCCACCTCAGAGCTAGTAACTTCCTTGCCAGAAAGAGTGTTTCACGTAAAAAAATCCCAGTATAATGTTCCCAGGCCCCTTCGTCCCACACTCCAAATAAGCAAATTAAGGGTTCAGGAGGAATTGGAATTGACAATACTGAAGTTAATAGTGACACCACCTCCCTCCAGTAATGAGAAACTATGGGGCACTGCCATATCATATGTATAAAATCCGTGTCAGGAGAGTGGCAACGCAAACATTCCGACGTCGGGTATCGACCCATCCGACAGAGTCTCAACGGAGTCAAGTATGACTGGTGGATTATGTATAATTGGGTCATCTGATTGTTGACTGATGGGGATACTCTGAGAGGGGATTCCAAAATATCCTCCCATTCCTCGTTTTGCATGTCAGGAATGAGTCCCTCCCATTTGCCCCTTACCGAATCCACAACAGAGTTCGTCCCCGCTGATAGCAGATATGTGTATAGGGACGAAATAAGACCTTGAGGTTCCTGTGACTTAAGAATACCTATCAGAGGTAAAGATGAGATGTTACGGTTCATCCCCTCATTCCTGACAAATGACTGGACGGCAGATCTGAGCTGCAGGTATCGAAAAAATTGAGACCTTGGAAGATCACACTTATTTTGTAGTTGTTCAAAGGACACAAAAAAACCCTGATCATATAAGTCTCCGATCAAAAGAACCCCACGAGAAACCCAAAGTTTTGTAGATGGGTGATTCATCAGTGTCGGGAAATAACCATTATCGCATAGAGGCATCTCTGCTACAATGTCCCCAAATCCAGTAATTTTTTTAATTTTCTTCCAAGTGGACCGTGCCAAACGAATCATGGGCAACAGACAGGGAGCGCCTATCCTCTCCGATTCTAGAAGACCCAGCGGGCATCCAGCACCGACAGAGCTAACTAAGTGGCTTTCAGAATTGGGGAGATAGTTATGAGGCATCCATTTACATAGTGCTTTAGCCTGTCCCGCTAGATAGTATAGCAAAAAATCTGGCAATGCCGCACCTCCCTCCCGTTTAGGTCTTTGTAAAGTGGCCAGTTTAAGCTTGGGCCTACCCTTCCCCCATACGAATGAGGTAACATGAGAATTTAAACTGGTGAAGAAAAATTTTGGTATAGTTACTGCACTATGTTGGAGACAATAATTGAATTTAGGAAGCAAAATCATTTTAATGAGATTAATGCGGCCTGCTACAGACAGCGGAAGCCTACTCCAAGATGCAAATTTCAATTTAGTATATTCCAACAGGGGAAAACGTTAAGCTGTAAGTCCAACCCACTGTGCTGGGACATGTAAATACCCAAGTACTTAAATTTAGACACTATCGGCAATAAAGAGAGAGTACTAAGATTAGGTGCAGGGAGTTGAGATAGAGGTAGTAGGGCAGATTTATCCCAATTAATATATACAGGTCCTTCTCAAAAAATTAGCATATAGTGTTAAATTTCATTATTTACCATAATGTAATGATTACAATTAAACTTTCATATATTATAGATTCATTATCCACCAACTGAAATTTGTCAGGTCTTTTATTGTTTTAATACTGATGATTTTGGCATACAACTCCTGATAACCCAAAAAACCTGTCTCAATAAATTAGCATATTTCACCCATCCAATCAAATAAAAGTGTTTTTTAATAACAAACAAAAAAACCAACAAATAATAATGTTCAGTTATGCACTCAATACTTGGTCGGGAATCCTTTGGCAGAAATGACTGCTTCAATGCGGCGTGGCATGGAGGCAATCAGCCTGTGACACTGCTGAGATGTTATGGAGGCCCAGGATGCTTCAATAGTGGCCTTAAGCTCATCCAGAGTGTTGGGTCTTGCGTCTCTCAACTTTCTCTTCACAATATCCCACAGATTCTCTATGGGGTTCAGGTCAGGAGAGTTGGCAGGCCAATTGAGCACAGTAATACCATGGTCAGTAAACCATTTACCAGTGGTTTTGGCACTGTGAGCAGGTGCCAGGTCGTGCTGAAAAATGAAATCTTCATCTCCATAAAGCATTTCAGCCGATGGAAGCATGAAGTGCTCCAAAATCTCCTGATAGCTAGCTGCATTGACCCTGCCCTTGATGAAACACAGTGGACCAACACCAGCAGCTGACATGGCACCCCACACCATCACTGACTGTGGGTACTTGACACTGGACTTCAGGCATTTTGGCATTTCCTTCTCCCCAGTCTTCCTCCAGACTCTGGCACCTTGATTTCCGAATGACATGCAAAATTTGCTTTCATCAGAAAAAAGTACTTGGGACCACTTAGCAACAGTCCAGTGCTGCTTCTCTGTAGCTCAAAAGTGGCTTTACCTGGGGAATGCGGCACCTGTAGCCCATTTCCTGCACACGCCTGTGCACGGTGGCTCTGGATGTTTCCACACCAGACTCAGTCCACTGCTTCCTCAGGTTCCCCAAGGTCTGGAATCGGTCCTTCTCCACAATCTTCCTCAGGGTCCGGTCTCCTCTTCTCGTTGTACAGCGTTTTCTGCCACATTGTTTCCTTCCAACAGACTTACCAGTGAGGTGCCTTGATACAGCACTCTGGGAACAGCCTATTTGTTGAGAAATTTCTTTCTGGGTCTTACCCTCTTGCTTGAGGGTGTCAATGATGGCCTTCTTGACATCTGTCAGGTCGCTAGTCTTACCCATGATGGGGGTTTTGAGTAATGAACCAGGCAGGGAGTTTATAAAAGCCTCAGGTATCTTTTGCATGTGTTTAGAGTTAATTAGTTGATTCAGAAGATTAGGGTAATAGGTCGTTTAGAGAACCTTTTCTTGATATGCTAATTTATTGAGACAGGTTTTTTGGGTTATCAGGAGTTGTATGCCAAAATCATCAGTATTAAAACAATAAAAGACCTGACAAATTTCAGTTGGTGGATAATGAATCTATAATATATGAAAGTTTAATTGTAATCATTACATTATGGTAAATAATGAAATTTAACACTATATGCTAATTTTTTGAGAAGGACCTGTAGACCTGAGAACCCACTAAATTTATCTATGGTAGCAATTACCCTTGGTAATGTTTCTTCTGTCTTATCCATTAATATTATCATGTCGTCAGCATATAAGCCAACGATATCCGTGCGGTCCGCTATTTTAATACCATCAATACCGGGGGTTGAGCGCAGACGTATAGCTAATGCTTCTATTGCTAAAGCAAATAGGGCTGGGGAAAGGGGGCACCCTTGACGAGTTCCCCTATATAGTGAGAATGATTCAGAGATGGAGCCGTTAACAACTATACGGGCCTTGGGTTTCAGATATAGCACACCAACCCACTTCAAAAATTTCTCCCCAAAGCCATATTTTTGTAGACAGGCGGACAAAAAGGGCCATTCAAGAGAGTCGAACGCCTTGGCTGCGTCTAACGATGCCAGTGCCCAGCTATTATCTGGCAACAAAGAGCTATACTGAATCACCGACTGGACCCGCCTAATATTTATAGAGGTGCTCTTACCGGGCATAAAGCCAGTTTGATCTGGGTGTACAATATCCAATATGATGGAGTTCAACCTGGCAGCCAGTATTTTAGCAAAAATCTTATAATCCACGTTTACCAGGGATATGGGGCGGTATGATCCACATTCCAAAGGATCTTTCCCCTCCTTTTTAAGTACAATAATATGCGCTTCATAAAAAGTATCAGGTAGGCACCCTGCCCTCCATATCTCTTTAAATACTTTCAATAAAAGCAGAGCCAGTATCTCCCGGTATCTCCTATACAGCTCTATAGGAAAGCCATCTGGTCCAGGGGCCTTCCCGGAGGCCATATCCGTTATAGCTTGTTCCACTTCCTCCAAAGTAAATTCAGCGTCCATAAAGGCCTGCTGGGCAGAGCTCATTGCAGGGAATGTTATATCGGATAAATATCTTAAACAGTCGGAAACATCAAAACCGCTCTTAGATTCATACAGCCCCTTATAATAGTCATAAAAACATTGGAGTATTCCCTCAGTAGTGGAATTCAGTGAGCTGTCTGGTGAGCGAATTTGTAATATCATATTAGATGTGTTGTGTTGACGCACCAAGTAGGCCAGGAATTTCCCCGCCTGATTCCCCATTTCAAAGTACGATTGTCGTGTGAAAAATAGTTTTCGCTTAGACTTAGTGTCTATGTGTTGGGTGTATAATCTTTGCAGAGTCAACCACTCAACCCTATTATCGTTGGTCTGGTCAGCTGTATATGTTGTCTCAGCATTTCTCAAGCGTTGCTCAATTTCATCATCCTCTCTCGATGTTACCCTCTTGATATATGAAATTGTTGAAGACAGACAGCCCCTTAAATATGCCTTAAGTGTGTCCCAAAATAAATTAATATTCTGGAGCTCTGAGTGGGACTGAATGAAGCAGTTTAACTGGTCAACTGTCCTATCATCTGAACCCATTAGTTTACACCAAAAGGGATTCAATTTCCATATTCTACCGTTATTCAATGTCCCGAACACGAGTCTAAGTGTGACCGGACTATGGTCTGAGATTCCTCTATTACCATGTTCCACTCTATCCACCCACCGCACCAAATCGCCAGACCCGAAGATATAATCTATGCGAGAGAGGGAACTTTTAGTGGATGAGTGGCAGGTATATCCCCTCTCCCCAGGGCGATGGATCCTCCATAGGTCTATCCAGCCGCTACCCTCCATGAACTGTGCCAACTGAGTCGGGGCTGAGGAAGGAGAAGAAGACAAGGGTTCCCCGGACGACCCATCTCCCAAACGTATTCTATCAAGACTACTGTTCATAACTAGGTTGAAATCACCCATACACATAACATGCGCGTCAGGGTAGTTTAACGCAAAGCTCATTGCCATCTTAAGTATTGAGGTGTTGGCCGGAGGGGGGTTATATATGCAGAATATAACATATTCACGGGAGTTAATTACTGCATGGACAAAGACAAATCGTCCCTCTATATCCCGCCGAGTCACTCGGGCCTCCCATCGGACATCTTTGTGTACTAATAATGATACCCCTCTTGAGTAGCTAGTGTGAAATGAGTGAGCATACCATTGTACCCAAGGTTTCTGTACACCTCTGGCTGTATCTCTGGTCAGATGTGTCTCCACCAGAACCACAATATGGGGATGACATCGCCTGATTTGAGAGAACACCCTAATTTTCTTCCGGGGTGTCTTAATGCCCCGTATGTTCCATGTCATACATATCAACTCAGACCCCATACCCAGTCATTAAAAAAAATGGTGTGCACTGATGGTGAGAGAAAACCACTTATTACGCATGGGAGGTCATAAAGGCTTTGGTGGCGGCTCTTACCCAAATACCTACTAAAACTGATTAAATCTAACAAGATAGAAAAACAACAACTTAACAAAAAACGAATAATCCAGGAGCATAGAATAACACTCCCGTCTTCAAATAAACCTGGGGATACCCCCGCTGATTCCAGCGTCCGGTATTGTTGGTACGTTGAGCGCTCACAGGGAGAGCTCCAATTCAGCAATTAAATAACCGTTGATCAGCCGAAAACACATCAGGATTCTATTCCACTAGACATTCCACGGGAACGCAGCCAATCAGCTGCCTCTGACGGGTCAGTGAAAAACAGGGAGGAACCGTTGCTGACAACCCGGAGACGCGCCGGGTATATCATGGAGTAGATAATGTTTTTATCTCTGAGCTGCTTCTTAACATCCACAAATCTTGCCCGTTGTTTCTGGAGTTCAACGGAGAAGTCTGGAAATATCGAGATTGTAGCATCGTTGAGCTTGATGGGACTCTTTTGTCGCGCCAATCGTAGGATAGTATCTCTGTCTTTGCAATTGAGAATACGTGCCAGGAAAGGTCTGGGTGGTGCCCCAGGAGGAAGAGACTTGGTGGGGACTCTATGGGCTCTTTCCACCGAGAACATCGGAGAAAACGCATCTCCCAACGACGACTTAAGCCAATCCTCCAGGAATTTTTCAGGCTGCTGGCCTTCTGTACGTTCCGGTAGGCCTATGATGCGAATATTATTTCGGCGCATTCTGTTTTCAAGGTCATCAGCCTTTTGTTTCCAGGCATTTGTAGAGCCAGCAACTTTTGCCAACTTTGCCTCCATAGGTTTAATGGTGTCCTCCACCTGAGACACCCTTGTCTCCACTTCCGTCATACGTCCCTTCATGGCTTGCATATCTTGCCTCAGACGTCCCACTTCAGTGTGTACGTCCTCTATTTGTTCAGAGAGGGATGTTCTAGTCAGAGATATAGCTTGCATTAATTGTGCAGATGCTTGTTTAAGAGTTAGTTCATCTTGCTCAGCTTCAACATTATTATCAGAGAGGCGGTTTTTCCCCCGTTGTGCCTGTGAGGAATTATTTCTAAGAGATCTTGCACTGTCCTGAGTATCACTCCTAGCAAATTCTTTGAGCTTGTCAGCTACAGATGTGCTTTTTGTACGCTGCATGTCTGGCAGGCAAATGATACAGCAAGGTGGTCCAAATCAGGTCTGCAGCAGTGTCCTGCAGGCACAGGGCTGCCGTATATGATTAACGGTGTTTTTATTGAGGGCCTCTATGTCCAGGGGGTACACCAATGTACTGCCAGGAGGTGTAGGCTGAGGGTTTAATGGTAGTCCCTGCAATAGGGAATGTCGAGGGCAGTGGCGGTATCAGCAAGGGGGGCCTATGTAATCTCCAATTGGAGACACAGCTGGCCGAGTTGTGGCTGATTCGGGAGCGCGGGGCTCAATCTTTCAGAGCTCACTCCGTGCTGGCCCTTAAACTATGGAGCACCAGTATGTGTTGCTCAGCCGCGCTGCAGTAATGAGGGGCCGTGCCACGTCCTCTGCTGTAGGAGCGCGCGCTTTAGTAGTGGCCGCCGCTCACCGCCGCCCCCACCGCCGATGTGCTCTCCTCTCCTCGGAGTCCCGCAGTCCTCACCTGCCGGCGCCCGATGCCTCCTGAAAATCAGGGAGAGATTCCGGCTGCAGGTATCCGCAGCACCGCGTCTCTTATGGGCAAGGCGTCCCCCTGGAAGATGGCCGCCGTCACATGCAGGGCCCTCCGCGTCGCCGATCTTCCTCCCTCACCGGCACCTCTCTGTCACCGCTCTAGTCTTCTCCAGAGGCTAGCAGCCTCTGCGTCTCCAGGGGTCTCGGCAGCCACAGGATTTTAATAGTGTAAGGGGTCTAATAGGCAGGATGGTAGAAGGATATTAGGGAGCTCTCCCAAAGCACGTCTTCTTCCTCTCACTCCATAACCACGCCCCGGTATCCTCTCCTTTGCTTCGACTTCCTTCGCTCGCTGCAATACAATTCTGCTTTTCAATGTCTTTCTGGGAGCATGCACAGCTCCGTTGACCCTCTGTCCTCCTCAGACTACTGTCTGGAACTAACTAACTTTCCCTACAGACTACCAGTTATATATATATATATGAGGAGTGACCTAATAAATAGGAGCAGAAGCTCCCCCTGGTGGCCTGGAGTGTGAATGTGTGTTGCATGTTTGTGATACCTGGATGCAGTTATCCTTCTTTGCCTCAAAACGTAGCATCACTCTCCCCGAGAGGAAAGCAATACCACTGCGATGACCAGGACCCAGGGGCGCGGCACTACCGCCTTTGGAAAGAAGGAAGACTTTTTCTTGTTTTCATTACTGCACTCTCAAAAATTTTCTTTTGTCCATTTATGTGACACTTGTATGATGTTTGATCCTACGCCGCACACACATAGCACTTTATTTCCTTTAAGATATTTATGCATATTTGTATGTACAGTAAGTGCATAAACTGTGAATGCTTCCCTCACTCGATTTTTTAATGTATCCTTTTTACATTTTATCTTTTTCATTATTGCATGTGTACATATACAGCTTGTTGATTGTGAATACATTTTTTTTTCCAGATGAAAAAGAGAGGACAGCTAGGTATATTGAAGTAAGCCAACCAGGGGCGAAAGTCAGTAGTAAAACAGAAATGAAACCTAGGAGGAAAAGCACTACTGCAAAAAATGCACACCACAACAATACAACTGATACAAAATTGATACAAGTTTTATTGGCACACACAATAATAATAAAAATTATTGTATTACTTGTATTATCAATTTTGTATCAGTTGTTTTGTTGTGGTGTGCATTTTTTGCAGCAGTGGTATTCCTCCTAGGTTTCATATATGTATTTTTCCTTCATATATACATGTCTGCACTTTTTCTTTTATTAATTCTTAGGGACTAAGCAACCTTTATGATTCATTGATTGTAGCAGAGGTTACTTGAACTCTACATACATGTCACTCTTTCTCTTATCTAATATCCATGTGCTCCTCTTCTTTCAATGACTCCTACACATACAATTCCTCTGTCATTTTCACTCACAGCAACAAACCTTGCCCTCACTTCCAATGGTTGTTTATACCCTTATAAAGTCACTTCCCCTTCCTGGTTGCTTTGTGACATGCGCTCGCCCTGGCCGACTTGACCGGATAGCTGTGGTAACATGTCCCTTAGTGTCATTCTCCTCTCGCACCTTCTGACATGGCAGAGGTGGGCAGGGACAAATGACGTGGGATGCCAGACCCGCCGCTTCCCGTTCCATGTTCAGCTGTGGTGAACACCACTTACATTTTGGAAGGGGACATGGGTCGGACACTCTGGGCTGTACTGAGGAGGAGACTCTCCGGATTTTGGAGGAGTTGTTGGAGGAACAGTCTAATACATCTATAGGTAAGTTTCCATCGGTGATACTTCCCAGATCCACGAGGTTTCCCCCCTTGTCACTCTGCCCTGCGGTGGAGGTGTTTACAAGACTAGTAACGGGGGACTTTAAGAAATTGTCCACACGGAGGCAATTTGATAATCTGACAAGAAATGAGAGAGAGGCCATTGGCCAGTTGCAATCTTGGAAGGATGTAGTGTTTAAGGCGGCTGACAAGGGGGGAAACATCGTGGTCTGGCCGGTGGAAAAGTACAAAAAGGAGGCATTCAGACAGCTCCGCAATGAGACTGTGTATGCAAAGCTTACCCATAACCCGGTGACCTCCTTCTCTGTGCAGCTTCAGAAAATTCTGTGCCGAGCATTTGAAGAGGGGACTGTCACCACCTCGCAGTCCGGGGCGCCTTCTTTCTCTTCCCCGCCTGCTCTTACCTCTTCTGGTCCTGTCCTTAGCCAGCAGGGTCACGCTCCGGTCGTCCGCCGGCGCTCTGAGGTCCGTCCCTGCAGACATGCTGCCCGGGTCCTTACTCCCATGTCTGCTGCACTTCCTCCTTTCTCTCCCTCTCCTAGGGAGTGCATAGGGGGCGGGCAGGTGAGCTCTCTGGCTTCTTAAAGGGTCAGCCCCTCCCTACTCACTGCCCCTCCTCCCGGCCTATCACCTGGAGGCTGGAGGTATATAAGGATCTCAGTCACTCCTGGACGCCGCCTGGGCAACTTCTATTATCCTGAAGTTGCTGCTCCAGGTCTTATCCTGCTTGGCTTATCAGTCCAATTTGCCTGTCTTACTCTGTGTTCCTTTTTTCCCTAGGATAGAGTCTGGTCTCCACAGCATCCTGAGTCCAGTATCCTGTGTGGTTCCCTGCAGTCTTCTTCCTGCTTCCAAGTTCCACATTCAGCCCTGTTTTGTTTATTCATTTCTTCCTACCTCCTAGGTCGGTTTAACACAGGTGTCTGCCTCATCAGATCCTCTATTGGTGGTCTAGGGGAAATCCCTGAATAGGGGTCACTCCAAGCCTTGGTCTCCTTAGAGGCTTTCTGGTGTTGTGGCCCTGTGGCCTTCCTTTGGGGTGTCTCCCCTAGTGTTTGTATTACTGTACAATAAAGCGTTTGAACCTGCTTTCCTGGTCTGGTTCTCCCTTCCTGGTATCAGTAACCGCTGTATTTGCGGTCCAGTGGGTCCACCCGATAGACACGTCTGTAGGGCGTGAGAGGGACAATCAATAAAAAAGTTTTTGATGGCCTGATGGTTGTATATCCCAAAGTCCCAACATTTTACCTTCTACCCAAAGTCCACAAGGACCCAGTCAACCCCCCTGGGCGTCCGATTGTGTCAGGGATGCAGGGCCTATGTGACCCTGCATGTAAATTTATAGATTACTATCTTAAAACATTGGTGGAAACCCTACCATCCTTTGTTAAGGACATAACGGACGTCCTGACTAGGGTTGACGGGGTCTTTTTGGACAGTGGGACTCTCCTCGTGGCGGCTGACGTAGAGGCCCTTTATACCTGTATTGATCACTCCGATGGCCTGCGGGTGCCTCCGACCTGGACGGCCCTTTGTGTGAGCTTATCCTTGAGTTGTTGGAATTCGTTCTTACGCATAATTTTTTTACTTTTAAAGATTCTTTTTACCAACAAAAGCGTGGCGCAGCCACGGGTGCTGCCTGCGCGCTCGTGTACGCCAACCTCTTCCTGGGGTTTTGGGAGAGGTTGGTTTTTGGTGACGCGGGGGCGGGGGCCGCCGACCATGTGCTGTGTTGGCTGCGCTACATAGATGATGTTTTGTTTCTTTGGCGTGGAACGGAACAACAACTCAGGGATTTTATGGCTGTGCTCAATTTAAATCCATTTAACATTAGGCTTACCTATAAGTATGACTATGATACCATTGATTTTTTTGGATATCTGTTTGAAGGTAGGCCCTGATTCATCTATTCAAACAGATGTGTTTCGAAAAGAAACGGCAGTGAACTCATTGGTTCATGCTTTGTCTGGTCACAGCCAAGCCACGATTAGGGCCATCCCGGTTGGACAGTTCCTCCGGATGAGGCGCATCTGCTCGACAGACTATACTTTTGAAAAACAGGCTGAGGACCTAAGTGAACGGTTCCAAGAAAGGGGCTACAGTAGGCGGTGTGTTCGATGCGGGTATAATAGGGCCAGGAGGACCCCATGTAACCATCTGCTTTATAACAAAAGGAGGAGGGATGTGGGTGATGAAACAGTGAGGTTTATATCAGAATATAACCATGAATGGGACAACATCAGAGCTATCCTGGAGAAACATTGGCGCATTCACGGCACGGAACCCTCCCTGGGTCGTACCTATCTGACTACCCTCGCATGACCCCACGGAGGGCCAAAAACCTAAAAGACCTCCTGGTGAGAAGTTATTACACGGCACCCACCACAAGCCTTTTTGGTTCTACAAGACCGAGTAGGGGTTGTCACACTTGTGGCCACTGTCTTGCCTGCGCCAATGTCCTGCGCAGCACCTCCTTTCACTCTGCTGACGGTAAAATGGAATTTCAAATAAAGGACTACATTTCCTGCAGTAGCAGGAATGTAGTATATTATGCCACTTGTGGTTGCCCACTTATTTACGTGGGTCTTACGTCAAGAGAGCTAAGGGTGAGAGTGAGGGAGCATGTGCGGAGCATTGGCGCGGCCAGGACAGTGGCGGACGTATCGGAGCTCACTATGATCCCCAAGCACTTTAAGGAGGTTCACAATTGTGATCCTAAGAGCTTTATGGTGCGGGGGATCGAATTGATTCATATGGGAATAAGAGGCGGAAATGTGAAGCAGCTTCTGTCTCGACGTGAGCTCAAATGGATTGTGACTTTGGACACTGTTAAACCACATGGTCTTAATGAGGCACTGAATTTTGCCCCATTCCTATAAGATGTTCACATCGTTATATCATTGTTTATATATGTGTCCTCTTTTTTGTGGATTTCCCTTCTGTGTGTTGTTTTGTTTTATTTTATCTCTTTTATAAATATCACTTTTTCTTTATTTTTAATGTAGTTTGTATCACATTTGGACCTATTATTTTCCCTTTTCCTGATATGGATTCAAGTATGGGGCTAAGGAACGTCTGGATACTGCTACGCCACACAATCGCCGTGGATCAAGAATCACTATTATAGATACTGTGTGTTAATGGTCATTTGTATTCATGTATGCCACTGTTGTTTTGTTCTTTAGAATTTGCCTCCATGTATCCATAATATACTATGCTTTTACTCCCTTTTCTGTTTTATAATGAGATCTTCATATGTTATCCTGAGCTGTGGTGCGCGTGCGCCTGCTTGCTCCCCTCCTGTGCCTCCCGTGTCTGGCAAGTGGGCGTCCGCGGCGGTCGACTGGTTGTCA
This sequence comes from Ranitomeya imitator, assembly GCF_032444005.1. Taxonomy (NCBI): domain Eukaryota; kingdom Metazoa; phylum Chordata; class Amphibia; order Anura; family Dendrobatidae; genus Ranitomeya; species Ranitomeya imitator. Next base: position 835,060,710 of record NC_091282.1, read on the forward strand.
TGGTATCCATGCACCCACTCGCCTGTCTGCTGACGTGGGCCAGACTTGGGGGGTGACGTGGTGGTGAGCCGCCGGTGCATGCGCCGCTGCACACAGCGCTGCATAGTAATTAGTCACATGACGCTCATGTGACTAAGGAATTGTGGGATATAAGGTCCTAGGGATAGGAACAAGACACTCCCCTTGAGAAAGCAAGCATAGAGCGGCGAAACGCGCGTCGGGGGTTGTGCCCGATCCGTGGACCCCGATAACAGGGTAAGATCCGAGCATGGTTTAAGTTCTAGAGGGGGGTTGTGTCACGCCAGCTGGCAATCTATTTATAGCACCCTCTTAGACATTGAGCCCACATCCAGTCTCACCATGGACTAGCAGTCACAAGCTGTATTTGCAGCAGTCTAGCCGCACTGGCGCTATTAATACTAATTATATATATAGATTAATCTGGCATTTCGGTCCCGGGGTGAGGGGATGTGGGTGCCATGGATCTTTCCTGTTTACATCAATGTATGGTGATATGGCTATACTGTAAATACTGATTGTGATATATACAAAACTTATATTGATGTATTTTTCTGGGTCTTCCTGGTGTTTTCTATTGGTGTCTTTTAGTGTGTCATTTTTAATGTTGCCTTTTTTCTAATAAAATTTATACGTAATTTCCTATATGCTCCTGTTGTCCTCCAACGTTTATATATAGCTTATTTGGAGTAGGTGCTAGAGGGGCTTGGGCATTGTCCCTGGCCACCGTACACTATGAGTCTGGGTTTTTGTGTAGCAACCTTAAGTACTGTAGAAATTCTTTTGTAACCTTGACCAGATCTGTGCCTTGCCACAATTCTGTCTCTGAGCTCCTTGGCCAGTTCCTTTGACCTCATGATTCTCATTTGGTCTGACATGCACTGTGAGCTGTGAGGTCTTATATAGACAGGTGTGTGCCTTTCCAAATCAAGTCCTATCAGTTTAATTAAACACAGCTGGACTCCAATGAAGGAGTAGAATCATCTCAAGGAGGATCACAAGGAAATGAACAGCATGTGACTTAAATATGAGTGTCTGAGCAAAGGGTCTGAATTCTTATGACCATGTGATATTTCAGTTTTTCTTTTTTTATTAAATTTGCCAAAAATTCTACATTTCTGGGTTTTTTTCCAATCAAGATGGGGTGCAGAGTGTACATTAATGTGAAAAAAATGAACTTTTTTTTAATTTACCAAATGGCTGTAATGAAACAAAGAGTGAATAATTTAAAGGGGTCTGAATACTTTTCATCCCAACTGTATATGAGTTACTTACAGTTATATGAAAAAGTTTGGGCACCCCTATTAATCTTAAGCTTAATGTTTTATAAAAATTGTTTTTTTTGCAACAGCTATTTCAGTTTCATATATCTTATAACTGTTGGACACAGTAATGTTTCAGCCTTGAAGTGAGGTTTATTGTACTAACAGAAAATGTGTAATCTGCATTCAAACAAAATTTTACAGGTGCATAAGTATGGGCACCCTTATCATTTTCTTGTTTTAAATACTCCTACCTACTTTTTACTGACTTACTAAAGCACTTTTTTTGGTTTTCTAACCTCATTGAGCTTTGAACTTCATAGCCAGGTGTATGCAATCATGAGAAAAGCTACTTAAAGTGGCCACTTGCAAGTTGTTCTCCTGTTTGAATCTCCTCTGAAGAGTGGCATCATGGGCTCCTCAAAACAACTGTCAAATGATCTGAAAACAAAGATTATTCAACATAGTTGTTCAGGGGAATGGTACAAAAAGCTGTCTCAGAGATTTAACCTGTCAATTTCCACTGTGAGGAACATAGTAAGGAAATGGAAGAACACAGGTACAGTTCTTGTTAAGGCCAGAAGTGGCAGGACCAGAAAAACATCAGAAAGGCAGAGAAGAATGGTGAGATCAGTCAAGGACAATCCTCAGACCACCTCCAGAGAGCTGCAGCATCAACTTGCTGCAGATGGTGTCACTGTGCATCGGTCAACTATACAACGTACTTTGCACAAGGAGAAGCTGTATGGGAGAGTGATGCAAAAGAAGCCGTTTCTGCAAGCACGCCACAAACCGAGTCGGCTGTGGTATGCAAAAGCACATTTGGAGAAGCCAATTTCTTTTTGGAAGAAGGTCCTGTGGACTGATGAAACCAAGATTGAGTTGTTTGGTCATGCAAAAAGGCGTTATGCATGGCGGCCAAAAAACACAGCATTTCAAGAAAAACACTTGCTACCCACAGTAAAATTTGGTGGAAGTTCCATCATGCTTTGGGGCTGTGTGGCCAATGCCGGAACCAGGAATCTTGATAAAGTTGAGGGACGCATGGATTCCTCTCAGTATCAGCAGATTCTTGACAATAATGTTCATGAATCAGTGACAAAGTTGAAGTTACGCAGGGGATGGATCTTTCAGCAAAACAATGATCCAAAACACCTCTCCAAATCTACTCAGGCATTCATGCAGAGGAACAATTACACTGTTCTGGAATGGCCATCCCAGTCCCCAGACCTGAATATCATTGAACCTCTGTGGGATCATTTGAAGAGGGCTGTCCATGCTCGGCAACCATCAAACTTAACTGAACTTGAATTGTTTTGTAAAGAGGAATGGTCAAAAATACCTTCATCCAGGATCCAGGAACTCATTAAAAGCTACAGGAAGCGACTAGAGGCTGTTATTTTTGCAAAAGGAGGATCTACTAAATATTAATGTCACTTTTCTGGTGAGGTGCCCATACTTATGCACCTGTCAAATTTTGTTTGAATGCAGATTGCACATTTTCTGTTAGTACAATAAACCTCATTTCAAGGCAGAAACATTACTGTGTCCAACAGTTATTAGATATATGAAACTGAAATAGCTGATGCAAAAAAAACAATTTTTATAAAACATTATGCTTAAGATTAATAGGGGTGCCCAAACTTTTTCATATAACTGTATGTTAGATTCTTTGCAACCTACTTTAGCACTCGGGCACCTTAGTTTCAGTAGTACTATTTTGTATATGCACATAGCATGTGACATTGATTTTTGAACTAGCCCTTCTGACACCATATATCCATGCAATATTATTTTGCATTAGCTTGCTATTTTGTACTCCTTTGCTGTTTTGTACATTCATTTTTATGCACAACCACTTTTTCAATCAAAATTGTGTCTCCAATCACTAATTTGAGTAATCATAGATTTACCCACTAGATGGCTCCATAGCATTAAATTGATGTACCAGAATATCTCTTTAGTAATTCAGAGTGCACATTTAATAATTTCTTTATTTATATAGCACCATCATATTCCGCAGCGCTTTACAGACATTATCATCGCTGTCACCGATGGGGCCCACAATCTAAACTCCTTATCAGTATGTCTTTGGAATGTGGGAGGAAATCAGAGCACCCAGAGGAAAGATTTCTGTTTCTGTACTTAGCATTTATACATTATGTATTCATGATTACTGCCCCTGCCCAGGCTTTACTCTCCTGCTTTTTTCCCCTTTATTGTTATCACTTACTAGTTTTTAATGTCAATTATAATAAAGATTTACTAGTTTTATCTTGGTTTGTTCTGCTTCCCCTCTTTTTGGATAGATCCACATAGGAAGCAAGATGACCACAAACGATAATAATGATGGTACAATACATTTATATTCTATGTTGCACTGGAGCAATTATATATTTCAATGTGTTTAGTCACAGTGTTAGAGTGTTGCTTGCATATATAATTGATGATAACTATTTATGGCTTACAAGCACTGCTAATTTTAAAAATGATAAATGTGATTTGTAGTACTATAATTTTGTTACTATGTACAATCAGGGGTGGATTAAGGGTAACCAGGGCCCCGGGCTGTTCAGACACTGTGGGCCCCCTGGTCATGTGACGGAGTCATGTGACGGGGTCAGGTGACGTGGTCAGGTGATGGGGTCGTGACAAGGTCATGCAGCGGGGTCATCATATAACTGAACTAGATTATTCCAGAAAAATAGTTGCTGTGTGAAACTATAACCTGTCAAACATCCATTGATCTAGTCAATTTACCTTTCAGCTCAGTATATAGTATACAGTATACAGTGTATAGTGTCAGTGTATAGGTCACACTGACTCACCAGTGACGTCTCTAGGTGAAGTCCTTCTTCTTTCATCCAGCACAGACCGCCGTCACTTCTTCCAGCCAGGACTCGTCTCTGCAGGAAATAACACAGTTATCTCGAGCTCCGCTTGTAGAACACATTACTTAATTTTTCCCAACTTCTATATTACACCACATGCAGAAAAAGAGGCGACATAGTGTCACTCTACACAGTAACAGGATCGCCCCCCCATTTAAAACAATGTCCTCAAAAAATAAAATAAATACATCACTGCAGTAATAATATCCCTTAATTAGCCCCTATGGTAATAATAATATCCCCCATCCTGGCCCCATGTATCTCATTCCTGGCTCCAGCCATATGTTCTCCCATCCTGCCCTCATGAGTATCCATCCTACCCCATATTATCTCCCCATCCTGCCCCATCAGTCTCCATCGTATCCATCCTGCCCCATGATCCTGCACGATCTGTCTCCAATCCTGCCCCATGTCTTTCATTCTGCCCCGTGTCTCCAATCATGCCCCGTATCTACATTCTGCCTATGTCTCCAGTCCTGCCCCCAGTGTGTCCAGCATCTCTGCCCCAGTGTCCAGCATCTCTGCCCCCAGTGTCCAGCATCTCTGTCCCCAGTGTCCAGCATCTCTGCCCCCAATGTGTCCAGCATCCTGCCCCCAATGTGTCCAGCATCCTGCCCCCAATGTGTCCAGCATCCTGCCCCCAGTGTGTCCAGCATCCTGCCCCAAGTGTGTCTAGCATTCTGCCTCCAAAATGTCCAGCATGTTGCCCCCAGTTTCTCCAGCATATTGCCCCAGTCTCTCCAGCTTATTGCCCCCAGTGTGTCCAGCATTCTGCCCCAGTGTGTCCAGCATGTTGCCCCCAGTGTCTCCAGCTTATTGCCCCCAGTGTGTTCAGCAATCTGCCCCAGTGTGTCCAGCATATTGCCCCAGTGTCTGACTCCAGCATATTGCCCCAGTGTGCCCCCCCCCCACACCACTGGGCCCTGGGCTACCGCCCAGTTTGACCCTATTATAATCCGCCCCTGTGTACAATATGGATGCACTATGTTTGCCTTGCTTGTTCTCATGTATTTTGACTGCTATGTATCAAGCATCTACCCCTTCTGACAAGCCTACAACCTTCAGTATAAACCAAACTGCTACACGACCAGCTCTACCCTCACCTACTGTATCCTCACCCATCCCTTGTAGATTGTGAGCCCTCGCGGGCAGGGCCCTCTCTCCTCTTGTACCAGTCGTGACTTTTATTGTTTAAAATTATTGTCCTTGTCTTTTGTTATGTATACCCCTCCTCACATGTAAAGCGTTATGGAATAAATGGCGCTATAATAATAAATAATAATAATAATCTACTTTATGACTAGTGTTGAGCCACCTCCCTAGTGTCCGGGTTCGGTTCGGTTCGTCGAACAGGGACGTGTTCGACGAATGTTCGTCGAACGTTCGACGAACACCGTCGAACCCCATTGAAACCAATGGCAGGCAAACACAAACACATACAACACAGACAATACATAGAAAACACCTTAAAAGGTGTCCAAAAGCTGACAAACTGTTCAGAAGACACAACAAACACATGGAAAAGTCACAACTACATATAGTCATGCGAAAAGAAAAGAGGCGGAGGAGTAAAAGGAGGAAGAGACAAAGATATAGACATGTCATGCCCTTCTAAAATCAAGAAAGGCTGGAGTAAAAATCTAAAATCACTCTACCAACACCCAGATGACTTGACAAAAAAATAAAAAAATAAATATCTTTAGGTAGAATGGCGGCGGGTCCAGTTAGAACTTTTTCCTTAGAAGACATAGTGGTACCCTCGTTGGGAGTTGTGCCAAAAAATGAACCCAATACATTCAGACTAATCCACCATTTGTCATATCCAAGGGGTAGGTCAGTAAACGACAACATCGACGCGGAACCAAGTACCTCCTTTGACGAGGCAATCAGGCGGGTCAAGAAGTTGGTAAGGGGCACCCTAATGGCCGAAACAGACATTGAGGGGGCATTCCGGTTACTACCTGTGCCTCCGAATAGTGTCCTCCCATTGGGCTGCTTCTGTGAAGGAGTATATGGATCCCCCCACGTAAGGGCAATGGGGTACTCGGTACCGGGTCCTTCAGTTCCCTCAGCGAGGATGTCACGGTGGCCCGACCCGGACCGTGGCCCTATGAGGGGCGCCCAATAAAAGGCAGAGCTCGTAGATAACGGTAGTGTTCGTGACGCCACCTGTGGTATTCGGTCAGAGTGACCGACGTTGCTTAGGGGTCCGCTGGGGTGATGGAATGGCAGCTAGATGGTATACCTTCCCACAGGTGAAGTATTTCCCCAGGGCTTCCCAGAAATGTAGATGTTGATGGTGGATGGTGCAAGGTGCGGTAAATAACGAGGACACAATGGGTGCAGTCTCTTTACCTTTACTGAAAGCTTCAGCATCCACAGTCCAGAGTGCCGGGTGATAGGGTAGGCAGAATCCGGCCGGTCTGATGGCAATTCCAGAGTCCCCTTATCCAGGTGGAAATCAGTTGCCTTCCCCTTGCGCACAGTAACGTAGTAGGTCCCTACTTGCATTAGCTACCATAAGGTCCTCACTGTGGTTACTTCTCTCTCTCTGTCCCCCAGATGGATAGGACAAACCCGTATGACGGTGGTGGCCTTAGGCTATTTTATAGGGACCCTAGTGACACCCCTCCTCCGCGATTGCCACCGTGTCTGCTTAGGTGTTTAGGTCAGACAGCCAACTTGGAATCGACTGCCCTGCCGGTCTCTGAAGTAAAGCGTAGAGTCTATTACTCCCTCGGTGTTCCGGCCACCGGATCTGCGCTTCAGATGGAGCATGTTTCACTCATGTTGCTATGACTTCTGTGCTCACTCACTACAGCACACTTCCCTTCTTGTCCTCTCTTAGGATGCTGCCGCATGGGTTGCAGGCGCAGCTCCGTGTCCTTCTTTCTTACTGAGCTGCTGGTGTTCTTCCTTTTCCCTCTGTCTGCCTGACAGGTATCCCCTGGGCCGAGCCCAGTCTGCTTCTCTCCCTCTCCTTCTCCTTCCGACTCTCTGACTGACTAACTTCCTAACCAACCCACCAGTTTTACCCTATGTGAGGAGTGGCCTAGTAGATAGAACCCTTAGCTCACCCTGGTGGACCAGCGTGTGAAATGTGTGTGTGGCTGTGATACTTGGCAGGGTGAACTCCTTTGGTGCCATCAGATGTAACATCGCTCCCCCTGGTGGAAGAACGACATTACTGCAATGACCAGGACTCTGGGGCGCTGCACTTACTACATAGATCGTTTTTTGCCCATGGGGTGCTCCATATCCTGCTAACTATTTGAGGCGTTTAGTTCCTTCCTTGAATGTGTCGTCATGGACGTTTATTAGGCGGCACATATTATCCATTACCTCGACGACTTCTTATGCCTGGGCCCAAAAGATTCACCACAGTGTGAAAATACGCGGTAGTCCACCTGTGAGAAGGAGAGAGCTGGAGGGAGAGTGGACACCCCAGAGCCGAGGGGTTAGATTGAGAAAGGAAGAAGGCGGTGTAGCTTGCTTCATCGGTGCGGTACTCTGCTGAGTAGCAGAAATTGCAACTAGGCCCAAAAGGATTTCCTGGGCCAGATGCCGTTAAAAAAATAGTACTTAGGTAAACAGGCGGTGTAACTTGCTTCACAGGTGAAGTACGCTGCTGAGTAGCACCAAATTCTACTAGGCCCAAAAGGATTTCCTGGGCTAGATGCCGTTTCAAAATAGTAGTTAGGCAAACAGGCAGTGTAGCTTGCTTCACGGGTGAAGTACGCTGCTAAGTAGCACTAAATTCTACTAGGCCCAAAAGTATTTCCTGGGCTAGATGCCGTTACAAAATAGTAGTTAGGTAAACAGGCTGCTGAGTAGCACTAAATTCTACTAGGCCCAAAAGGATTTCCTGGGCCAGATGCCGTTAAAAATAGTACTTAGGTAAACAGGCGGTGGGTGGCTGGGCTACTCTGCTGACGTGCAGACACTGCTCCTAGGCCCAAAACTATTAACTGGATTAGATGCAGTAAAAATAGAGATACACAGACGGTATAGTTAGTTTCACAGGCGGGCTACTCTGCTGACGTGCAGACACTGCTCTTAGGCCCAAAACTATTAACTGGGTTAGATGCAGTAAAAATTGAGATACACAGGCGGTGCAGCTAGCTTCAGAGGTGGGCTACTCAGATGACTATCAGACAATGCTACTAGCCCAAAAGGATTGGCTGAGCTAGATTACACCAAATGCTGTGACAAACACTTGCACAGCACTGGCACAGACCTGCCTGGCAAACAGTGCTATGAACTGCTATAACCTACCCTGAAAAGGGCTGATATAACAACTAGTCCCAACTCCTCCTGACTCCCTAAACCTATCTCTCTGAAAATTCGCTCCAAAAAAACACTCTTAGACTGTATAGTGCCCACAGCAGCAGCAGCAGCGGTGCCGTCTAACACTAAGCTGCAGCAGTGAGCAAATGGTGGCGTCGGGGCAAATGGCTGGTTCTTATAGGGCAAGGACATGTGACATACACAGCCAATGACACATGCCCTTGCTTGTGTGCATCACATGCACATTGCTGTGTGTGTGCGCATTGCTGATAGGCTGAGAGACTGCACCGCCCCACTGTAAATGCAGGAAAGAAAAAAAAATGGAGATCAGCGTTATTTCAGCACAGATCTATCCCCCGCCCACTATACACTGAAACAGTCTATTAACATTGATAAACAGTTTTAATGTGCAAATGAAGCTAAGCTTTTGGTGAACGAACAGTTATCGAACAGAAATTCGAACAGCCGAATTTTAAACAAATTGTTCGAGTTCGTCGAACGACTCGAACACCGCCCAAGACAGCTCGAATTTGAAATTAGCGAACAGTTCGACTCGAACACCGCTCATCTCTACTTATGACATATAATAATAATAATAATAATTTTATTTATATAGCGCCAACATATTCCGCAGCGCTTTACAAATTATAGAGGGGACTTGTACAGACAATTAACATTACAGCATAACAGAAATACAGTTCAAAACAGATACCAGGAGGAGTGAGGGCCCTGCTCGCAAGCTTACAAACTATGGGGAAAAGGGGAGACACGAGAGGTGGATGGTAACAATTGCTTTAGTTATTCGGACCAGCTATAGTGTAAGGCTCAGGTGTTCATGTAAAGCTGCATGAACCAGTTACCTGCCTAAGTATGTAGCAGTACAGACACAGAGGGCTAATACTGCATAAAGTGTATGAGAACATGATGCGAGGAACCTTTTTTTTTTTTTTATTATAAATAGGCCACACAGGGATCGTTAGGTTAATGCATTGAGGCGGTAGGCCAGTCTGAACAAATGAGTTTTTAGGGCACGCTCAAAACTGTGGGGATTGGGGATTAATCGTATTAACCTAGGTAGTGCATTCCAAAGAATCGGCGCAGCACGTGTAAAGTCTTGGAGACGGGAGTGGGAGGTTCTGATTATTGAGGATGCTAACCTGAGGTCATTAGCGGAGCGGAGGGCACGGGTAGGGTGGTAGACTGATACCAGGGAGGAGATGTAGGGTGGTGCTGAGCCATGGAGTGCTTTGTGGATGAGGGTAGTAGTTTTGTACTGGATTCTGGAATGGATGGGTAGCCAGTGTAATGACTGGCACAGGGTAGAGGCATTGGTGTAACGGTTGGTGAGGAATATGATCCTGGCTGCAGCATTCAGGACAGATTGGAGCGGGGAGAGTTTTGCAAGAGGGAGACCGATTAGTAGAGAGTTACAATAGTCCAGACGAGAATGAATAAGTGAAACAGTCAGAGTTTTTGCAGAGTCGAAATTAAGAAAAGGGCGAATTCTAGAAATGTTTTTGAGATGCAGGTAAGAAGAGCGAGCCAGTGATCGGATGTAGGGGGTGAATGAAAGGTCAGAATCAAGGATGACCCCAAGGCAGCGGGCATGTTGCTTTGGAGTAATGGTGGAACCGCACACGGAGATGGCAATGTCAGGCAAAGGTAGGTTAGTAGAGGGAGAGAACACGAGGAGTTCAGTTTTTGACAGGTTTAGTTTCAGATAGAGGGAGGACATGATGTTAGAGACATCGGTAAGACAATCACTGGTGTTTTCTAAAAAGGTCGGTGTGATATCGGGAGCAGAAGTGTATAATTGGGTGTCGTCAGCATAGAGATGGTACTGGAAACCAAATCTACTGATTGTTTGTCCAATAGGGGCAGTATACAACGAGAAGAGTAGGGGGCCTAGGACTGATCCTTGAGGAACCCCAACAGTAAGGGGAAGGTGAGAGGAGGAGGAACCAGCAAAACATACAGTGAAGGATCGGTCAGAGAGATAGGAGGAGAACCAGGAGAGAACGGTGTCCTTGAGGCCGATGGAGCGGAGCATAGTGAGGAGGAGCTGATGATCCACAGTGTCAAATGCTGCAGAGAGATCCAAGAGAATTAGCATGGAGTAGTGACCATTAGATTTAGCTGTTAGTAGGTCATTAGAGACTTTAATGAGGGCAGTTTCAGTAGAGTGTAAAGAGCGGAAGCCAGATTGAAGAGGGTCGAGAAGAGAGTTATCTGAGAGATAGCGGGTAAGACGGGAGTGGACCAGGCGTTCGAGGAGTTTAGAGATGAAGGGAAGATTAGAGACAGGTCTATAATTAGCGGCACAGTTTTGATCGAGGGATGGTTTTTTAAGTAATGGATGTATGATGGCATGCTTAAATGAGGAGGGAAAAATACCGGAAGTGAGGGAAAGGTTGAATATTTTTGTTAGGTGAGAGGTGATAGCCAGGGAAAGGGACTGGAGGAGATGTGACGGAATGGGGTCACTGGTGCAAGTGGTCGGGCGCGAAGATGCAAGGAGCCTGCTTACTTCTTCTTCTGTAACTGCTTCAAAGTCAGAGAGTGAACTAGATGCAGTGGGGGAGGGAGGACAGTGCATGGTATGAAGAGATTGGGAGATGATTTCCTGTCGAATGTGGTCAATTTTTTCTTTGAAGTAATTGGCCAGATCGTCAGCACGGAGATCCGTGGTTGGGGCCTGCTCTCTTGGGTTGAGTAGGGACTGGAACGTGTCAAAGAGACGTTTAGGGTTATTGGACAGGGAGGTGATGAGGGTGTTGAAGTAGGTTTGTTTGGAGAGGTGAAGGGCAGAATTGTATGTCTTTAGCATGAACTTATAATGGATGAAATCTTCGGGTAGATTAGATTTTCTCCACAGACGTTCTGCGCACCTGGAGCACCGCTGCAGGAAACGTGTTTGCAGCGTGTGCCACGGTTGTTGCCGTCTGTGCCGAGTTGTTTTATGTATAGGAGGAGCAGCTTCATCCAGAGCACTTTGCAGGGTTTCATTGTAATGCTTCAATGCAGAATCAGGACATGAGATGGAGGAAATAGGGGCCAATGAGGACTGCAAGTTCATCATAAGTTTCTGGGTGTTAATGGCCTGTATGTTTCTATAGGTGTGGAAAGTGGGGGTGACCTGAGCGGGATGGCAGTTCTTGATAGAGAATGAAAGAAGGTTGTGGTCAGAGAGCGGGAGAGGGGAGTTTGTGAAGTCATCCACTGAGCAAAGTCGGGAGAAGACCAAGTCAAGGGAGTTTCCATTTTCATGTGTTGGAGAGTTAGTATGCTGCGAGAGGCCAAAAGAGGAGGATAGAGATAAAAGGTGAGAAGCAGATGGGGAGAGGGGAGAGGCAATGGGGATGTTGAAATCACCCATGATAAGGGTGGGGGTGTCACAGGAGAGAAAGTGTGGAAGCCAGGTGGCAAAGTGATCCAGGAACTGATGAGAGGGGCCGGGAGGACGATACACCACCGCCACTCGCATGGAGAAGGGGACGTAGAGTCTGACCACATGGACCTCAAAGGAAGGGAAGACAAGTGAGGGTACTTGGGGGATAACTTGGAAAGTACATTTGGGTGAAAGGAGCAGACCAACGCCTCCACCTGCTCTGTTGTCTGATCTTGGGGTATGAGAAAAGTGTAGTCCACCATATGAAAGAGCAGCAGCAGCGGTGGTGTCTGACTGCTGGATCCAGGTTTCAGTAAGAGCCAGGAGATTAAGAGAATTAGAAAGGAAGAAGTCATGAATGAAGGAGAGTTTATTACACACAGAGCGAGAATTCCAAAGGGCACAATTGAAAGAGACAGCAGGCATGCAGGGAATATTAATAAGGTTAGAGGGGTTTCTGGGTGTAGCAATTGGGAGGTTTGACTGGCTATAACATGGGGGGCCGGGGTTTGGAGATATGTCTCCAGCGACTAGGAGAAGGAGGATCGAAAGAGTGAGCAGATGGTTAAGTGATTTGTGAGAGCGTCTCTTGTGTTGGATGTTGGGACTGAATGGATCTGTGCTGTTAAGCAATGTGAATAGAGCATGAGTGCTATACATAGGAGAGGCAAGGACAGAGGGGCCGATATGGATGGAGTGTAGAGAGTTAATGCAAGGGCGGTGAATGTGAGTGAATGCAGCAGCCAGAATATAGATTATACAAATAAATATGGTGAGTATTTGTGCTGTTTCAAGTGAATATGGATTAGATTTAGATTGTCTTACCTGTCTCCTGCCCTGTCTAACTGCCATGTTATAACTGCCGAGTACTTAGAAAAAAAAAGTACTTTGAATAAAAAATACACGAATAACAGTGCACGAATGCACCCCTGCACGAATGCATCCCCAAGCTACATCTACATTTATAGAAGGCTAGCCCTTAGATCTCTTTTTTTTTTTTTTTTTTGTGTTAAAGCTCGTTAGCAATCAATCTAACTCAGTTGAGACAACAGGACACAATAAATGTAGTGATCAGATAAACAAATGTCCAGGTCTACATGGATCATAAAGCACTTTGAAACAGTTATGTGATCTCTCTGAGTAAGGACATGCAAAAGTGAGTTAAATATCTATAAACACAAAGGCATAATAGTATGACTAACATATATAGATACATGCAGGATTCAATGCCGAAGATAGAATGACTCAGATACCATCCAAGCTGCTTGCTGTCAGGGACTGGAGCAATAGACATGCAGGATATTTCAGCTCAGAGAATGAATGATATGCCTCATTTTCATAATATTCGTGCAATTATTATTAGTTATACATTGTACCATCACATCATCATTAATGGGACCATCTCTTGATATTATATTGGATTTATTTATTCTACATTACCTTGTGCCATGTTAATATACATATAGAATTCGTTGTTGCATTTTTTCTTATTGCTGGCATTTGAGTGCGCGCCATGATTGCGCCATGGTGGAGAGACTCTCTCACAGTGTGGCGCTGCCTCCTCGATGACGTGGCAACATGGCGGGGATGCACAGGCACACATGCTTCGCTTATCAGGTAATTACATACACTATAAAAAATCACATACTGTAGCGCTTCTCTACCTCCTGACGAAACCACAGGTGGCGATGACACAAATGTCAAGGTGCGATTCAGCAGTCCACACATTCCTATAGTGATGGCCACAGGTAATGAATCATGTTTTTGATGCTTGAACTATTATACAGTATATGACCTGTAAGAATTACCAGAGGTGTAGCTAGGGTTTTGGTTCAGGGGGGCAAAGCTTCTCAGTGGGTCCCTAACCAGGTAACCTTGATTACAACTCGGTGAAGCACCCTAATAGTGGAGGAGAACCTCAGTAGATGACCGCGCTGTTACTGAAGATAACCTCTATATAAAGACCAACATGGATATTACTGCCATATGTCAGTCCTACAGAACATATAAGAGATCACAGCACAGTTAGAGATAATGACTTACCGCTGACGTTCTTTCTGATGGCCCAGACCGACATGACAACTTCTTCCTGCCACGATTCGTCTGCAGAGAATACAACAAAGACACATTTCACTTCTCATATTCCAGCCCCATCACCATCTTTTCCCAACCTGCACAAGCTCCTCATCCTGCTGATATCCCAATACTGAGCCTCTGCTGCCGTATGTGTCCCTATTACTGTACCTCCTGTGTGGTTCTCTGTGCCTTCTAAATTCTAAAGCACCCCTCTATAATATAGTAATGCCGGGTGCAATTGCCCTAGAAAACAGTGCCCATATTTTGCCCCCTAGAAAGTAATAATGCCCTCTGTGTGCCCCTTTGACAGTCACAGTAACCTGAGTTCCCCTATAACAATAAGTGCCCACTTTACAATTAATAATGTCCTGAGTCTCCCCCTATGCAGCTCCTCTATACACAATATGATGCTCTCTTATACACATTATAATGCCACCTCACTGTATAGTACCACCCACACAGTATACTGGCACCTTAGTAGCCCCCAAACTGTTTTATGGCTCCAACACTGTAAGATGACCCCCTCACTGTAATCCCCACACTGTATGATGGCCCCCTAGATGGGCTCCATATAGTATAATGCCCCAGATAGTCCTCAATATAGTATAATGCACTACCCATAGGCCTCCACATAGTATAATGCACCAGATAGTCCTCAATATAGTATAATGCACTCCCCATAGGCCTTGATATAGTATAATGCACTCCCCATAGGCCTACTCTATATTGTATAATGCACACCCATAGGCAGACTCTATAGCACAAGGCAGCCCCCATAGGCAGACTCTATAGCACAAGGCAGCCCCCATAGGCAGACTCTGTAATGTATTACAATGTCTGCCTATGGGGGGTTTGCCTTATACTACAGAGTCTGCCTACGGGTGGGGGTCTGCCTTATACTACAGAGTCTGCCTATGGGGAGCTGCCTTATACTGTACTACAGAATCTGCCTATGTGGGGCTGCCTTATTAAAGAGCCTGCATCTCCTTGTTGAACTCCTTCTTGAAGCGATCCCTGATTGACCGTCACCGCTTGACAACTCTTTTGCCTGTAAAGTGAAAGCACAAAATGTTTAGTATACAACACATTATATCCAGCAACATAACTGAAATGTGAATACTTACACACTTGATTCTGGGCCCGAACATCAAGGTCCTCCCAGTGGTCCACAAGTTGTTGGCATACTTGCTCCCAGAGCCAACGGGTAACACCAAGATCTGCATGGCGGTGGTCCTCCATATTCCACAGCGGATCCCGCTCTCAGATTAGATCGATGAGGAGGTCGATGTCACAGCCTCCTCACCATCCAAGTCAGCAGCACGCTGTGAAGTCTGTTGAAAAAACATAGTTAAGTAAAAAGGGCAGCACACTGCAGCGCCAAAACATGCAAACTTGAAAACACGAAATTTGAACTGCATTACCGCACTAGAAATATGAAAAATGAGAGCTTTTAGCGCATAAAAATGGCCATATTTATGTGTACCTCGTAGCCACTTTACGGCATCTCTCTTATACGAGGTCCTACGCTTGACCTACCTCACCGAGAATAAACGTCTCCATCTGAATGGGTACATGTGAAACCTCTTCTTGGACTCAAATTCTCTCTTTCTGTGGAGGGGTATTGGACCTACTATAATTAAAACACCTGTGGCTAGGAGGCGGGGAGTGCACGATCAGGAGGCTAAAGAATACATTTCAAAAACCTGACCTGCACATCCAAACATAGACTGAGTGTGAACAGGTGCTGAACCCAGAGTCGCCAACTCGTATATAGTTAAGTAAAAAGGGCAGCACACTGCAGCGCCAAAACATGCAAACTTGAAAACACGAAATTTGAACTGCATTACTGCACTAGAAATATGAAAAATGAGAGCTTTTAGCGCATAAAAATGGCCATATTTATGTGTACCTCGTAGCCACTTTACGGCATCTCTCTTATACAAGGTCCTATGTTTGGATGTGCAGGTCAGGTTTTTGAAATGTATTCTTTAGCCTTCTGATCGTGCACTCCCCGCCTCCTAGCCACAGTAGGTCCAATACCCCTCCACAGAAAGAGAGAATTTGAGTCCAAGAAGAGGTTTCACATGTACCCATTCAGATGGAGACGTTTATTCTCGGTGAGGTAGGTCAAGCGTAGGACCTCGTATAAGAGAGATGCCGTAATGTGGCTACGAGGTACACATAAATATGGCCATTTTTATGCGCTAAAAGCTCTCATTTTTCATATTTCTAGTGCAGTAATGCAGTTCAAATTTCGTGTTTTCAAGTTTGCATGTTTTGGCGCTGCAGTGTGCTGCCCTTTTTACTTAACTATATACGAGTTGGCGACTCTGGGTTCAGCACCTGTTCACACTCAGTCTATGTTTGGATGTGCAGGTCAGGTTTTTGAAATGTATTCTTTAGCCTTCTGATCGTGCACTCCCCGCCTCCCAGCCACAGGTGTTTTAATTATAGTAGGTCCAATACCCCTCCACAGAAAGAGAGAATTTGAGTCCAAGAAGAGGTTTCACATGTACCCATTCAGATGGAGACGTTTATTCTCGGTGAGGTAGGTCAAGCGTAGGACCTCGTATAAGAGAGATGCCGTAAAGTGGCTACGAGGTACACATAAATATGGCCATTTTTATGCGCTAAAAGCTCTCATTTTTCATATTTCTAGTGCAGTAATGCAGTTCAAATTTTGTGTTTTCAAGTTTGCATGTTTTGGCGCTGCAGTGTGCTGCCCTTTTTACTTAACTATATACGAGTTGGCGACTCTGGGTTCAGCACCTGTTCACACTCAGTCTATGTTTGGATGTGCAGGTCAGGTTTTTGAAATGTATTCTTTAGCCTTCTGATCGTGCACTCCCCGCCTCCTAGCCACAGGTGTTTTAATTATAGTAGGTCCAATACCCCTCCACAGAAAGAGAGAATTTGAGTCCAAGAAGAGGTTTCACATGTACCCATTCAGATGGAGACGTTTATTCTCGGTGAGGTAGGTCAAGCGTAGGACCTCGTATAAGAGAGATGCCGTAAAGTGGCTACGAGGTACACATAAATATGGCCATTTTTATGCGCTAAAAGCTCTCATTTTTCATATTTCTAGTGCAGTAATGCAGTTCAAATTTCGTGTTTTCAAGTTTGCATGTTTTGGCGCTGCAGTGTGCTGCCCTTTTTACTTAACTATATACGAGTTGGCGACTCTGGGTTCAGCACCTGTTCACACTCAGTCTATGTTTGGATGTGCAGGTCAGGTTTTTGAAATGTTGAAAAAACATAGACATTAGACTCAAAATAACAACATAAAGTGGAAAAAAAAAGGTACTTACTCGATGGTGACCACCCTGATGCTCATGCCGACGACCCTGGGAGGCGCTTTGAGGACCTCTAGATTGAGCCGCAGAATCAGAAGACTAAAAAAAAAAATCCCCCCAAAAATGATGCGCTTGGATGTAGGCTTATCTGTTGTGTGTACTGTGATGTCTGTAATAATCTGTTTTTGTGTTGTGTGTACTGTGATGTCTGTGATGATGTGGTTCTGCGATGCATGTAAAAAACTTACCAATTGTGAGCCCGCTCCGGGTATTTCTCCACCCCGTCCGTCTCCTTCTGGAAGCACCTCTGATGCAGCAGCTTCCTGTTATACAAAAATTATATATCTACTATATAATTGTCTAAGGATCACTTCCGTCTTTCTGTCTGTCCTTCTGTCTGTCTTTCTGTCTGTCTGTCACGGATATTCATTGGTCGCAGCCTCTGTCTGTCATGGAATCCAAATCGCTGATTGGTCATGGCAAAATGACCTGCAGAACCACTCCTTTTATTGAGTGTGTCTTGATAATTGCCAATAATTTCCATCTGTTGTCTATTCCATTTGCACAACAGCATGTGAAATTTATTGTCAAACAGTGTTGCTTCCTAAGTGGACAGTTTGATTTCACAGAAGTTTGATTTACTTGAAGTTATGTTCTGTTGTTTAAGTGTTCCCTTTATTTTTTAGAGCAGTGTATATATACAGTACAGACCAAAAGTTTGGACAAATCTTCTTATTTAAAGATTTTTCTGTATTTTCATGACTATGAAAATTGTACATTCACACTGAAGGCATCAAAACTATGAATTAACACATGTGGAATTATATACTTAACAAAAAAGTGTGAAACAACTGAAATTATGTCTTATATTCTAGGTTCTTCAAAGTAGCCACCTTTTGCTTTGATGAGTGCTTTGCACACTCTTGGTATTCTCTTGATGAGCTTCCACATGTGTTAATTCATAGTTTTGATGCCTTCAGTGTGAATGTACAATTTTCATAGTCATAAAAATACAGAAAAATCTTTAAATGAGAAGATGTGTCCAAAGTTTTGGTCTGTACTGTGTATATATTACATGAACATCACCAATAAAAAAAATATTTACCTCACAGCGCTGACGATGTAAGGGAGGCTCCCAGAAGAAAACATGGCTGGTTACAGCTGGCTGCTCTCAGGTTATGGCTGGCTGGCTACTGGCAGGCTGTGGCTGGCTGCTGGCAGGCTGTGGCTGGCTGGCTGCTGGCAGGCTGTGGCTGGCTGGCCTGGGGCAGGGTTCAGCTCTGGCGGCTGGGTTCAGCTCTGGCAGCAGGTTCTGCTCTGGCGGCAGGTTTAGCTCTGGCGGCTGGGTTCAGCTCTGGCGGCAGGTTCAGCTCTGGTGGCAGGTTTAGCTCTGGTGGCAGGTTCAGCTCAGGTGGCAGGTCTGTGTCTTGCTGGCTCGTAAATGAGTGAAGGCCTACCTGGCTGGCTATATATCTGTTTTCTAATTGGGGGCTGTCCAATTGTATCGGAGCATGCTCAGTTAAAAAAAATGGAATCCGGCGCCGGAATCCATCATTTGCCAGATCTGGCACCTTCCAGGGCCCATAGGATTCAATTCTAGCAAAAAGCCAAAAGCGCCAGATCTGGTGCTGTCCGTTTTTTTGCCGCAGACAAAAAAAATGTAACTTTGTACATTTTTTCCAGACGCCGGAAAAACAATTATTGCCAGATCCAGTGAAAGACAGATGAAACGTGAGGCAATCCGACACAATCCAGAGCTAATAAGTCTATGAGGAAAAAACTGATCCGGCGGCATCATTCGCCGGATCCATTTTTTTCAAAAATCACCAGATTGAGCCTGACGGCAAAAACCTGATGTGTGAAAGCAGCCTTATGGAACTCACATGACTAAGGACAATTGGGTATAGATTACTGATGGGGTAGGATCCACATTCATTGTTGGGATTTTTTGATCTCTCTTGGGTAGATATGTACAATGTGCAAGCTCTAGAAGGAAAGATATTAGTTTTAATAAATTAATGTTGTTTATGAAAATGCATTCCGCTTACTTATGTATGTTATATACATACACTTGTGCTCAAAAGTTTACCTACCCCTGCAGAATTTTGGCTTATTTGGCCTTTTTTCAGAGAATATGAATGATAACATCAAAACTTTTTCTCCACTCATGGTTAGTCATTGGGTGAAGCCATTTATTGTCAAACTACTGTGTTTTCTCCAAGTACATCCAATGCGCAGCTTCCGGGCTGATGAGTGCAAATTTGCTTCCAGTATTTGCTGATAATGTGCTGCATTCATCTTTCCTTCAACTTTGACCAAGTTTCCTGTGCCTTTGTAGCTCACATATCCCAAAAACATCAGCGATCCACCTCCGTGCTTTACAGTAGGAATGGTGTTCCTTTCATCATAGGCCTTGTTGACCTCTCTCCAAATGTAACGTTTATGGTTGTGGCCAAAAAGTTAAATTTTGATCTCATCACTCCAAATTACCGTTTTCCAGAAGTTTTGGGGCTTGTCTTTGTGCTGTTTTGTGTATTGTAATTGAGATACTTTGTGGCATTTGCGCAGTAATGGCTTTCTTCTGGTGACTCGACCATGCAGCCCATTTTTCTTCAAGTGCCTCTTTATTGTGCATATTGAAACAGCCACACCGCTGATGTTATTTGTGGGTTTTTCTTTGCATCCTGAACAATTTTCCTGGCAGTTGTGGACAAAATTTTTGTTGGTCTACCTGAGTCCCTGATTTTCCATTTGTTAATCACAGTTTGAACGCTGCTGACTGGCATTATCAATTCCTTGGATATCTTTTTGTATCCCTTTCCTGTTTTATACAGTTCAACTACCTTTTCCCGTAGATCCATTGACAATTCATTTTCTTTCCCCATGACTCACAATCCAGAAACGTCAGTGGCTGGATGAAAGATGCAAGAGTCTGTTTGGATCCCAGAAACTCACTCACCTTTTAAATACACACACTGATTACAAGCAAACAAGTCACACTTGAGGATGTTACCTTTAGTAGCCATTCAGACCCATTTGTGTCAACTTCTGTGCATATTATCAGGCCAAAATCACCAGGGTATGTAAACTTTTGATCAGGGTCATTTGGATGTTTTGGGTTGTCATTATGATATAAAAAGAGAAAACACAGTGTTTGACAAAAATTGACTTCACCCAACCACTAAACATGAGTGGAGAAAAAGTTTTAGTCTATGTGCACACGTTGTGGATTCGTTGTGGATTACCAGCGGATTTACTGCTGATTTTGTGCGTTTCTTGTGCGGATTTCACCTGCAGTTTTACACCTGCGGGTTCCTATTGAGGAGCAGGTGTAAAACGCTGCATAATCCGCACAAAGAATTGACATGCTGCGGAAAATACAACGCAGAGTTTCTGCGCGGTATTTTCCGCACCATGGTCACAGCGGATTTGGTTTTCCATAGGTTTACATGGTACTGTAAACCTGATGGAAAACTGCTGCGAATCGACAGCGGCCAATCCGCTGCCAATCTGCAGGCAGATCCGCAATGTGTGCACATACCCTTAGCGTTATCATTCATATTCTCTGAAAAAAGGCCAAGAAAGCAAATATTCTGCCGGGGTATGTAAACTTTTGAGCACAACTGTATACACAGTATAGACACACACATGATGTGCCAGGAGAGAAACAGTAGGATCAGTTGACTCTCTAAAAGATATATAGATAGATATGGGAATTATATATTACAAATTAAAAGTCTAGCTGTCATGCTCCTGGATTCGATCCGTGGTTGGCTTTTCTTTCTGTCAAGCCAGAGGAGATACACCTTTTCATTAGGTCTTTGGCTGCCGTCACACTATCAGTATTTGGTCAGTATTTTACATCAGTATTTGTAGCCAAAACCAGGAGTGGGTGATAAATACAGAAGTGGTGCATATGTTTCTATTATACTTTTCCTCTAATTGTTCCACTCCTGGTTTTGGCTTACAAATACTGATGTAAAATACTGACCAAATACTGCTAGTGTGACGGCAGCCTTGCGGTTTGTATCTCCTGTTCTATGTATCTACTGCTAATTTTATCACTATATAGCCTTCTATTGACTTACAAGTGGGTGGGTTATTTTTATACCAATATTTACATATCCTACTGCCTTAATCATATTATATATATTATCTAAGTGCAATAGATATACCCTTGTCACTTTAGTTTTTATTGATACAGCAAGGAATCCACCATGTTTTTATTTTTATTATGGTGATCTCTGACATTTTTTCATTACTTGTGGTGCTCTAATTTCTCTGTTTATATATTTTTATTACTGTGTATTTTAAATATTAATATTAAAAATCTTGGTGATTTTATTGGCTTGCATTTGTTCTATTTTTGGTGCTTCTAATAATTTGGGCATATAAACCCCACTATATGGATTGAGAATATAGGTGTTTATTTCTCTCTGGTACCAAGAACAAGGAGTATGAGGGGGAGCGGGTTTTAGGTTCCAGACGTGTCAACAACAACGTTATTTTATATGGAAAGGTTTCAGATCAGAGGATATTGCTGCGGTTAATGCAAAGTATTTGCATGCAGGCCGCCTAATGAAGGAGTTCTGTCAGCGGCATCAGCGGTTGGGGATCTCTTCAAGTCAAGTGGCCCCTCATGGAAGAAGCGAGGTACTGTCATGCTCCTGAATTCAATCCCTTGAGATTGTGCTCTGTGGTTGGTTTCTCTTTTTTGCTGAGCCACAGGAGACACTTTTTCACCTTTTAAAAATATTTAGATTAAATAAAGAAAAAAAAATATTGTTCCCATAAATACATTCCTGTATCTAAATTAAAAAAAAACAATAAAAGTACGGTACACATATTTAGTATCGCTGCGTCCGTAACAACCCGACCTATAAAACTGTCCCACTAGTTAACCCCTTCAGTGAACACCGTAAAAAAAAAAAACGAGGCAAAAAACAACGCTTTATTATCTTACTGCCGAACAAAAAGTGGAATAGCACGCGATCAAAAACACAGATATAAATTACCATGGTACCGCTGAAAATGTCTTCTTTTCCCGCAAAAAAACGAGCCACTATACAGCATCATTAGTGAAAAAATAAAAAAGTTATAGTCCTCAGAATAAAGCGATGCAAAAATAATTCCTTTTTCTATAAAATAGTTTTTATCGTATAAAAGCGCCCAAAAAAATAAAAAAATAAAAAAAAATAAAACAAAGATATAAATGAGGTATCGCTGTTATCGTACTAACCCGAAGAATAAAACTGCTTTATCAGTTTTACCAAACGTGGAACGCCCCCACCCCCCCACAAAAGAAATTCATGAATAGCTAGTTTTTGGTCATACTGCCTCACAAAAATCAGAATAAAAAGGGATTAAAAAATGTCATGTGCCCAAAAAAAAAATGTCATGTGCCCGAAAATGTTACCAATAAAAACGTCAACTCGTCCCATGAAAACAAGACCTCACATGACTCTGTGGACCAAAATATGGAAAAATTATAGCTCTCAAAATGTGGTAACGCATAAAATATTTTTTGCAATAAAAAGCGTCTTTTAGTGTGTGACAGCTGCCAATCATAAAAATCCGCTAAAAACCCGTTATAAAAGTAAATCAAACCCCCTTCATCACCCCCTTAGTTAGGGAAAAATAAAAAAATTAAAAAAATGTATTTATTTCAATTTTCCCATTAGGGTTAAGGCTAGGGTTTGGGTTAGGGTTAGGATTAGGGCTAGGGTTAGGGCTAGGGTTCGGACTAGGGTTAGGTCTAGGGTTAGGGTTGGGGCTAGGGTTGGGGCTAGGGTTAGGGCTAGGGTTAGGGTTAGGGCTAGGGTTAGGGCTAGGGTTAGGGTTAGGGTTAGGGTTGGGGCTAGGGTTAGGGTTTGGATTATGGTTGGGATTAGGGTTAGGGGTGTGTCAGAGTTAGGGGTGTGGTTAGGGTTATGGTTGGGATTAGGGTTAGGGGTGTGTTGGAGTTAGGGGTGTGGTTAGGGTTGGGGTTAGGGATGTGGTTGGGATTAGGGGTGTGTTTGGGTTAGGGTTTCAATTAGAATTGGGGGTTTCCACTGTTTAGGCACATCAGGACTCTCCAAATGTGACATGGTGTTCGATCTCAATTCAGGCCAATTCTGCGTTGAAAAAGTAAAACAGTGCTCCTTCCATTCCGAGCTCTCCCGTGCGCCCAAACAGGGGTTTACCCCAACATATGGGGTATCAGCGTACTCAGGACAAATTGGACAACAACTTCTGGGGTCCAATTTCTCTTGTTACCCTTGGGAAAATAAAAATTTGGGGGGCTAAAAAAACATTTTTGTGGGAAAAAAATGATTTTTTATTTTCACGGGTCTGCATTATAAACTGTAGTGAAATACTTGATGGTTAAAAATTCTCACAACACATCTAGATAAGTTCCTTTGTGGTCTAGTTTCCAATATGGGGGCACTTGTGGGGGGTTTCTACTGTTTTGGTACATCAGAGGCTCTGCAAATGCAACGTGACGACTGCAGACCAATCCATCCAAGTCTACATTCCAAATGGCGCTCCTTCCGTTCCGAGCTCTGCCAAACACCCAAACAGTGGTTTACCCCCACATATGGGGTATCAGCGTACTCAGGACAAATTGCACAACAACGTTTGGGGTACAATTTCTTCTGGTACCTTTGGGAAAATAAAAAATTGAGGGGGGAAAAGTTCATTTGTGTGAAAAAATATTATTTTTTATTTTTACGGCTCTACATTATAAACTTCTGTGAAGCACTTGATGGGTCAAAGTGCTCACCACACATCTAGATAAGTTCCTTAGGGGGTCTACTTTCCAAAATGGTGTCAATTGTGGGGGGGTTTCAATGTTTAGGGACATTAGTGGCTCTCCAAACGAAACATGGCGTCCCATCTCAATTCCAGTCAATTTTGCATTGAAAAGTCAAATGATGCTCCTTCCCTTCCGAGCTCTGCCATGCGCCCAAAAAGTGGTTTACCCCCACCTATGGGGTATTGGGGTACTCAGGACAAATTGTGCAACAACTTTTGGGGTTCATTTTCTCCTGTTACCCTTGGTAAAATAAAACAAATTGGAGCTGAAGTAAATTTTTTGTGAAAAAAAATTAAATGTTCTTTTTTTTTTAAAACACTCCAAAAATTCCTGTGAAACACCAGAAGGGTTAATAAACTTATTGAATGTGGTTTTGAGCACCTTGAGGGGTGCAGTTTTTAGAATGGTATCACCCATGGTTATTTTCTATCATATAGACCCCTCAAAATGACTTCAAATGTGATGTGGTCCCTAAAAAAAATGGTGCTGTGAAAATGAGAAATTGCTGGTCAACTATTAACCCTTATAACTCCCTAACAAAAAAAATAATGGTTCCAAAATTGTACTGATGTAAAGTAGACTTGTGGGAAATGTTACTTATTAAGTATTTTGTGTGACATATCTCTGTGATTTAAGGGCATAAAAATTCAAATAATCGCAGGTAATATCAAAGAAATTATACCACTATCATGAAGTACAATATGTCTCGAGAAAACATTGTTAGAATCACCGGGATCCGTTGAAGCGTTCCAGAGTTATAACCTCATAAAGGGACAGTGGTCAGAATTGTAAAAATTGGCCCGGTCATTAACGTGCAAACCACCCTCGGGGCTTAGGGGGTTAATCCAATTGAAAACTTATGGAGGGAGTTGAAGCTCTGAGTTGCCAAGCGACAGCCTCAAAATCTTAATGATTTAGAGATGATCTGCAAAGAGGAGTGGACCAAAATTCCTCCTGACATGTGCGCAAACCTCATCATCAACTGCAAAAAACATCTGACTGCTGTGCTTGCCAATAAGAGTTTTGCCACCAAGTATTAAGTCTTGTTTGCCAGAGGGATCAAATACTTATTTCTCAATGCAAAATGCAAATAAATTTATATAATTTATACAATGTGATTTTTTTGGATTTTATTTTTGATATTCTATCTCTAAATGTTAAAATTTACCCGCCCTTAAATTTATAGACTGTCCATGTCTTTGTCAGTGGGCAAACTTACAAAATCAGCAAGGGATCAAATACTTCTTTCCCCCACTATATGTAGCATATGTCTGTGACTTTCTCACTGTTTATATGGAAGTCACAAGAAAACACTATCCGAATCCTCTCATTATCTATCTGCAGCAATATGCTCTAAAGCAAAGCGAGCTGAGCAGATTGATGTGTAGTTTTATAGAAAACGACTCAGTATAATTTATCCTTGCTTATCTAAATCTCTGTTAGAAGTCTACATTTAACGTTCCCTGTGCATTCTGTACACAGATCAAAACTTTATACCAATTTGCTCCGCTCCCTACACTGTAACTAATGTCAACTGACAGCACACAGGTTGGACTGAAAGTTCACCATTAAGGGTCAAGGTGATGATACGCAGGGGTATCATCTACTGTAATACTACAGTGGTTCGTTTATAGCAACGCAAAAATAACACTTTTATCACATTGTCTTCTACTTGCTGAAATGTCCGTATTCATCAGAATAGGATTGGCAGAAAATCATGTTCTTGCCACCAAATTATCCCCTACAGATGAATGGAACTAGAAATTTCTGAACCAAATTTGCTAACTGTATGTACCATGTTTTTTTTGCTTTCATTTTAATTCCTGTTTGTGTTTAAGCCTAAATGCAAAAATTAAATGAAAGCTCAAAAACACAGTAATAAATGCAGTTCGGTGGGATCAGAGCTGTGCGTTGCTTCATATAAACTGTATTAACCAAAATGGCATTTTTTTTTACAATTTGTATGAAGGTCTATTGTACAAGGATCCATTGCCCTATCAATGCAATGGATCAATAACCAAATAAATATTGAAGTGTTAGCGCATGGGAATAACATTTACATAATATAGTAAACAGATTACACCAGCATTTTATCGATTAGCAATGAGAACTTTGTTATATGATTGAGAAAAGAACGGCTTTGTTTCATGAAATATATTTATATTCGTCCCTTCAGTTTCCTTTGTCAAATATCTTTGTTTAAAAAAAGAAAAAAAAATACTTTGATTTTTCTTCTTTTGGTGTTATTATCTTGTACTCCTGGTCACATATATCTTTTAGACCATAGATAAATACATATATCAATTGTTACTGAATGAGTGTGCTATGCAGCAGTGCTTAATATCCTAATTTTTACAAATACCACTGAGCACTATGATATTTATACAGTAAACGTCCCACAGCTCATCCATTTCGTTCTTTTCAAACCCTCATGTTTTTCGTTAGACCTGCCTAATGTTGTATAAGCCAATAGTCTTTATACGTTACTGTAACAGTATAAATAATTGAGATATATGCTAACACGTTTGTAACATCTAAAGACCATTCATTCATTTTTTTTTTTGTCAGCGGTCAGCAATCTCTTGACCTTTGCTCTTGGCAAAAGCCCTTTAACCTACGAAGGTCAGATAGGTCAACTGATCTCATTGCCATGCAGAAAGCATAAAGAGCTGATCAAGTAGTTTTGTTAAATTCCCTGTATAATTCAGTGGGATAGGACAGATAACAGGTCCGAGGCTGTAAAAGAGATTTTGTTAAAATATTATTTAATGTAAATTTAATTTTTAATGAAACGCTTCATATAATATTCAGTCAATAATTCCATTTCTATTCTATTTGCTGCCAGTCACAACACTTTTCTAAAGAGTGGTGAATTTCAGTGGAAGAGGGGGAACCACGTGACGTCCAACAAACAAATTTCAAATACGATCGGCATCAAGAGATGAATTTATTTTTTTTGAAGATTGGGTTCTCAATAAATTAAGCACATCTTATTCTAGGAAGTTTTTTAATTACGTTTGGGGTAAAAAGATAACTGTCTCTAATTCCCCATAGCATGTCTAGTGACTATCGCTGTTGTGGCTGAATGTGTTCACCTTTTGCTGTTCTTCCTGCACCATTTGCATTCACAATGTATGCTGTATTTATGCAGTATTCCAGTATATTGTTGTTCTGCTCACCGGTGACACTGGGAGGCACTGTTACATCAGTTAGAAATGACTTGGAGCAACAAACAGGGATGTGACATAGTGTGTGCAGAGCATGATCTGTAGAAGAGCATAGTATGTAGAAGAGGATGGTATGTAGAACATAGAATGTAGAAGAGCATTGTATGTAGAAGATAATATATAGAAGAGCATAGTATGTAGAATATAATAATAATTTTATTTCTATAGCACCAACATATTCTACAGCACTTTACATTTTAGAGGGGACTTGTACATACAATAGACATTACAGCATAACAATAAACACAGAGATCAAACCAGATACCAAGAGGAATGAGGACCCTGCTCGCAAGCTTACAATCTATGAGGAAAAGGGGAGACACGAAAGGTGGATGGTAATTGCTAAGTTGTTCAGACCAGACATAGTGTAGGAATAGGGTGTTCATGTAATGCTGCATGAATCAGTTAGCCTAAGTATGTAACAGTACAGGCACAGAGGGCTATTAAATGCATAAAGCGTATGAGAACATGATGCAAGGAACCTGGTTGTGGTAAAAATTTTGAATGGGCAACACAGTGTGATGCAGTGACCCCTGTTACAGCTAGGGGGTGCTGTAGATGCTCCATGGGATGTGCTTGGAGGCGTAGCTGTGGTTTTGATGGTGAAACAATGATCAGCAGGATTGTACCTGTATGTGTCACAAAGGGAGTCTGCGCTATAAGCCTGAAGTAAGGTTGCTCTGGAACCTGTAGTCCCACAAGTATTTGTGTAGTTTTAAAGGGAGGCTTGCAGGGTAAGTCGGAGAGCTGGGTGGGTCTGGCTAACCACACACACCTCCCACCTATGGGAGTGGTTACAAGTATGTAATGTGAGCAGGGTGTGGGTCCCATGGTTCTGAGTGTATGGACCTGAATGGTTCTTGGCTGTAAGGTGTTGGGAGGTCCAGTATGTGGACCAGATCCCTGAAGAGCACTTGGTGAGGCTGTGATCCTGATTGGCCCCTGTGTAGGGAGATCCTGGGAGTAGGACCGGATCCCTGAAGATCACGAGGTGAGGCCGTGATCCTGAGTGGCCTCTGTGTTGGGAGGTCCTGTGTGTGGACCGGATCCCTGAAGAGCACAATGTGAGGCGATGGATCTACAGATCCGGCGACGGCTACTGTGTTGGGGAAGCTACCATCCTTCGGTGGGTCTGGAAACGACTGGTGTATGCCTGTCAGGCAAGTTGTTGATCCCCGTAAGGCAACTTCTCCAGTGGATATAGTGAACTCTTCAGCATACGGTCACCCATGATAACTGGACGAAGTGAGAAGTTCGGCATGTTTAGTGTCTGTGAGATGAAGCCGTATATGAAGTAATGTAATGGACTGTTTGTGGTTGCGGTTTATGATACCTGAATAAACCGGATAGATTGTTTTATGTGCAAAAAGTGTTCCTTTGTGCATTTATCCCGTTGCCAAGCTAGTGTCCCCCAACCCAATAGTCAGCACTATCTCACAACAGGGATAGTTAGGTTAAAGCATCGAGATGGTAGGCCAGTCTGAATAAATGCGTTTTTAGACCACACTTAGAATATAGTATGTAGAAGAGCATAGTATGTACAAGAGCAGGGTACGTAGAACCTAGTATGTAGAACATAGTATGTAGAAGAGCATGGTACGCATAACATAGTATGTTGAACATAGTATGTAGAAGAGAATGGTATGCAGACCATAGTATGAGAGGAGAATAGTATGTAGAAGAGCATGGCATAAAGAACATAGTATGTAGAAGAGCATGGTATGTAGAAGAGCATGGTATGTAGAAGAGCATAGTATGTAGAAGAGCATGGCATGTAGAACATAGTATGTAGAAGAGCATAGTATGTAGAAGAGCATGGTATGTAAAAGTGCATACAGTTATATGAAAAAGTTTGGGCACCCCTATTAATCTTAAGATGAATGTTTTATAAAAATTGTTTTTTTTTTTGCAACAGCTATTTCAGTTTCATATATCTAATAACTGTTGGACACAGTAATGTTTCTGCCTTGAAATGAGGTTTATTGTACTAACAGAAAATGTTACCATGGGGATGCTAAGGGATACCCTGGACAGAAAAGCAGACATTTTTCTCAGGGTTAAATGGAAGACTCCAGTCTGAGCCCTAAAACCAGCGGTGGCAGCAGCATGTACTGCTAGATCTTTAATGATCTGGTTAGATCACCTAGAAGCCCAGGTGAAGGACAAGATGGTGTGGACAATTTTTAGCCAATATCTCACTCATGTTGTTGAAGTGTGAAGTGCTAGCCGGGGGATATTCAGGCCAGGGCAAGGTTGTGTGCCATTCCTTGTGAAGGAGAATATCTGTTGGCCCAGCCTTGGAGGAGATTCTAGAGAAAGCTAGGGATGTCAAATAAGGATTCCCTAATCTATCCATCCCAGCCTACAAGCAGTCCTTTCGAAAGAGATGATTTATCCAGAGGAAGTCCCCCAGAAAGCAAGATAGATGGGAGGACCGCAGAAAAAAAGGTAAGAGACTTTATGTTTGGAACCTCCTCCCAGGATGCCCAAGAAATTTGACCATTGACTGTTACCAGGTTCGGGGGAGGCTCTGCTCATTCTTTTCTGCCTGCGAAACAGTTCCAGTCAATTCCGCAGAGCAAGTATCAGGTGTCAAAAGCTTTGATAGTCTCCACTTTGTCCCTCAGGAGAGCAATGTCTTTCCTTGGTTCTTTAATCTCGTGCATTCAACGAGCAACTCGTGGGGACGACAAGACTTGGACAGCAGCCCCTTCTCCTGATGTCACCATAGTTACCCAGCTCCTCAGTAATCGACATGTAACGCCCCTGTCCATGTCTACTCGTCCAAGTGTCTGTGGTGAAATGCACCCTGTCACACACAGAGTTTCTCAAGGAAGTGGTGATGTTGTGTGTGACATGCTGGTGTAGCGCAGGCACAGCTTTCTTTGAGAAGTAGTGGCGATTGGGCATCTAGTACTGGGGCATTGCGACGGACATAAGGTCTCAAAAATCCTCTGTGTCCACCAGGCGGAAAGGCAGCATTTCTGTAGCCAACAGCTTGCAAATGGTGAAATTCAACCTCTTAGCTTTGTCATGGCTAGGAGGAAATGGTCTTTTACTTGTCCACATCTGAGGGACTGAGGGCTGGCTGCCGTGCTTAGATGGGGTTGAATAGGGTGTCTCCGGCAAACTGCTGGTCTGTGAGGAAGGTGCAGGTGGAGATGTTATGTTGCCTTGAGCAAAATGTGGTCTCGAGGTCAGAGAGCGCTCAACACCAGCAGGTGTTTCCACTTGCAAATGTCCTGACGACCTGCCACACTGGCTGTTGCGGGTACACTGGCTGTTGCGGGTAAAGAGGTGGAAGGTTTGCATTCAAGACCATATGCGACTGCTGTCCCCACAGTCATAGAGGATGAAGAGGATGCGGATGCACTTGATGGGGCAGACGGTGGTTGACCCAGCCCACTAGGCCGCATTGTAGCACAGTGAACTTCCCACTGCAATTTATGCCTCATATCCATGTGACGGTTCATGCATGAAGTACTCAACGTAGTCATTTTTTGGCCTCTACTGAGATTTTGGTGACAAATCTTACAGACAACATGAGTTGGGTCATCCTTTGCGATCTCAAAAAATGCCCAGGCTATGCAAGGCTTAGAGCCCGTGCGACCTGAAGAGCCACCATGACTTCTGCTCAGAGGCACAGTTGGGGTTGAGGATGCAGTTGTTGACATGCTTCCAGTACTCAGTCTCTGTCCAGGAAGGCGCAACCTAACCTCGTCATCAGACTCGTCACTAGCATCCTCCTCCACCTCCTCTGCTGACCTCATGGACTGGCGGACTGTGGGTTGACAATAAGTGGGGTCTCCAACCTCATCATCATCGTCCTGTGTGTTCTCACACCTGTCGTCCTCAGAGCCAACATCTTCCTGCCCTGACCGAAAAGTCAAGTTTTCGTTCCAATCGGGCATCTCAGTCTCATCATCATCTTCCTCATTGCCTCCACCGACAGGAGTTACAGTGTGGGCACGAGGGTCTACATTATGCTCAGAACCTTCTTCATCTGAGTAAACAGCTCTGCAGACTCAACCATCTGTGTTACCCCATACTCAGACGGGCGGCTGGAGACTTGGGGGCTGTGAGGAAGCAAGTGCAATTGGGGTGACACCTCTGAGGACTGGAGTAGTTGTGATGTTGAAGTTGACATGGAAGAGAGCCCACTTGAACGAGCACTTGATATATCACATGCACATTGCTGTGTGTATGTGCACTGCTGATAGGCTGAGAGACTGCACCGCCCCAATGTAAATGCTGGAAAGAAAAAAAAATAGAGATCGGCATTAATTCAGCACAGATCTATCCCCCACCCACTATGAAACAGTCTATTAACAATGATAAACAGTTTTAAGGTGCAAGTCAAGTTAGGCTTTTGGTGAACGAACAGTTATCTTACAGAAGCTCGAACAGCCAAATTTTAAGCAAATTGTTCGAGTTCGACGAACGACTCGAACACCGCCCAAAACAGCTCGAATTTGAAATTGGCAAACAGTTCGACTCGAACACCGCTCATCTCTAGTGATAATTAGTTTTCCAGGTGATTCTAATTAAAGGAAAACTACTTAAAAATGATGTTCCGCATTATTAAGCAGGCCACAGTTTTCAAATAACATGGGAAAGAAAATGATCTTTCTGCTGCCGAAAAGCATCAAATAGTTCAATGCCTTGGTCAAGGGATGAAAACATTAGATATTGTAACGAATAGAAATGGAGGCACAGGTGGTAAAGTTCACATTCCTTTTTATTGTAATTGAATGTGGAACCTCTGGACCACGGTCCGGGGGGATCTGAAGGGGGCGTGACTACGTGAGCCCCAGACACCGTAGTAAGACCCCTCGAACAGGGTCAGAATGAGATACCTGGGGGACAACGGTGCTACCTCCAGTTAGACCCTGAACTCGTGGTACCTGATCCAGCAGGACAGATGGACAAACTGGGTTAGCGGGTGACATAGAGCTAACTGGTGGATACCGGGGGTACGGGTAGAAGCTGGTTCCAGCGGTACCGACATTGTCCTGAGGTTCAGGTGACTGAATGGCGGGACGAGACGGAACTGGAGTAAGCAGGTTGGAGATCGTCCAGAAAAGCCAGGTAACGGGTAGCAGATAGTCTGTAGAGACAAACAGTGTAAGCGAAGCATTGACAGAGACTTCAGAACAGAAGCACATGCTAGCAGGAACCGGAAGTTAGCAACTGAGGATACTTGTTGCTCCTGCACCCTCCCTATTGTGGAGGGACTAGAAATAGCAATCATTCACACGCCATTGGTCAGAAGCACTTTTTGAAAAATGCGCACTATCTCTTTAAGAGACCGGGAGCACGCGCGCGCAGCCTAAGCACACAGCTCGAGGTCCTGATAGCTGCACGCCAGGAAGCAGAGGAGGGAGGAGAAGCAGAGGTCCCGTCCGGACAGCGTGGAGCTGGCACAAAGCGGGAGTCCCGACGGGGACACCGCGAAGGTACAGGAACAGGACCGAGTGTAACAGATATTTCCCGAAAACTTAAGCGTGATCATCGTACTGTTAAGAGATTTGTGGCTGAATCTGAGCACAGATGTGTTTGTGCTGATAAAGGCATAATGTGGAAGGTTTCTGCCAGGCAAGTTCATCGCATTAAAAGAGCAGCTGCTAAGAAGCCATTACAAACCAGCAAACAGATATTTGAAGCTGCTGGTGCCTCTGGAGTCCCTCAAATCTCAAGGTGTAGGATCCTTTAAAGGGTTGCTTTGGTTCATAAATCTACTATTCGGCCACCTCTAAACAGTGTTCACTAGCAGAAATGGGTGCAGTGGGCCCAGACATACTGTACATGAAGACATAACATAGTAACATAGTAACATAGTTAGTAAGGCCGAAAAAAGACATTTGTCCATCCAGTTCAGCCTATATTCCATCATAATAAATCCCCAGATCTACGTCCTTCTACAGAACCTAATTGTATGATACAACATTGTTCTGCTCCAGGAAGACATCCAGGCCTCTCTTGAACCCCTCGACTGAGTTCGCCATCACCACCTCCTCAGGCAAGCAATTCCAGATTCTCACTGCCCTAACAGTAAAGAATCCTCTTCTATGTTGGTGGAAAAACCTTCTCTCCTCCAGACGCAAAGAATGCCCCCTTGTGCCGTCACCTTCCTTGGTATAAACAGATCCTCAGCGAGATATTTGTATTGTCCCCTTATATACTTATACATGGTTATTAGATCGCGCCTCAGTCGTCTTTTTTCTAGACTAAATAATCCTAATTTCGCTAATCTATCTGGGTATTGTAGTTCTCCCATCCCCTTTATTAATTTTGTTGCCCTCCTTTGTACTCTCTCTAGTTCCATTATATCCTTCCTGAGCACCGGTGCCCAAAACTGGACACAGTACTCCATGTGCGGTCTAACTAGGGATTTGTACAGAGGCAGTATAATGCTCTCATCATGTGTATCCAGACCTCTTTTAATGCACCCCATGATCCTGTTTGCCTTGGCAGCTGCTGCCTGGCACTGGCTGCTCCAGGTAAGTTTATCATTAACTAGGATCCCCAAGTCCTTCTCCCTGTCAGATTTACCCAGTGGTTTCCCGTTCAGTGTGTAATGGTGATATTGATTCCTTCTTCCCATGTGTATAACCTTACATTTATCATTGTTAAACCTCATCTGCCACCTTTCAGCCCAAGTTTCCAACTTATCCAGATCCATCTGTAGCAGAATACTATCTTCTCTTGTATTAACTGCTTTACATACTTTTGTATCATCTGCAAATATCGATATTTTACTGTGTAAACCTTCTACCAGATCATTAATGAATATGTTGAAGAGAACAGGTCCCAATACTGACCCCTGCGGTACCCCACTGGTCACAGCGACCCAGTTAGAGACTATACCATTTATAACCACCCTCTGCTTTCTATCACTAAGCCAGTTACTAACCCATTTACACACATTTTCCCCCAGACCAAGCATTCTCATTTTGTGTACCAACCTCTTGTGCGGCACGGTATCAAACGCTTTGGAAAAATAGAGATATACCACGTCCAATGACTCACCGTGGTCCAGCCTATAGCTTACCTCTTCATAAAAACTGATTAGATTGGTTTGACAGGAGCGATTTCTCATAAACCCATGCTGATATGGAGTTAAACAGTCATTCTCATTGAGATAATCCAGAATAACATCCCTCAGAAACCCTTCAAATATTTTACCAACAATAGAGGTTAGACTTACTGGCCTATAATTTCCAGGTTCACTTTTAGAGCCCTTTTTGAATATTGGCACCACATTTGCTATGCGCCAATCCTGCGGAACAGACCCTGTCACTATAGAGTCCCTAAAAATAAGAAATAATGGTTTATCTATTAAATTACTTAGTTCTCTTAGTACTCGTGGGTGTATGCCATCCGGACCCGGAGATTTATCTATTTTAATCTTATTTAGCCGATTTCGCACCTCTTCTTGGGTTAGATTGGTGACCCTTAATATAGGGTTTTCATTGTTTCTTGGGATTTCACCTAGCATTTCATTTTCCACCGTGAATACCATGGAGAAGAAGGTGTTTAATATGTTAGCTTTTTCCTCGTCATCTACAACCATTCTTTCCTCACTATTTTTTAAGGGGCCTACATTTTCGGTTTTTATTCTTTTACTATTGATATAGTTGAAGAACAGTTTGGGATTAGTTTTACTCTCCTTAGCAATGTGCTTCTCTGTTTCCTTTTTGGCAGCTTTAATTAGTTTTTTAGATAAAGTATTTTTCTCCCTATAGTTTTTTAGAGCTTCAATGGTGCCATCCTGCTTTAGTAGTGCAAATGCTTTCTTTTTACTGTTAATTGCCTGTCTTACGTCTTTGTTTAGCCACATTGGGTTTTTCCTATTTCTAGTCCTTTTATTCCCACAAGGTATAAACTGCTTACACTGCCTATTTAGGATGTTCTTAAACATTTCCCAATTATTATCTGTATTCTTATTTCTGAGGATATTGTCCCATTCTACCAGATTAAGGGCATCTCTAAGCTGGTCAAACTTTGCCTTCCTAAAGTTCAGTGTTTTTGTGACTCCCTGACAAGTCCCCCTAGTGAAAGACAGGTGAAACTGCACAATATTGTGGTCGCTATTTCCTATATGCCCGACCACCTGCAGATTTGTTATTCTGTCAGGTCTATTAGATAATATTAGGTCTAAAAGTGCTGCTCCTCTGGTTGGATTCTGCACCAATTGTGAAAGATAATTTTTCTTTGACTAATTGTCAAACAGTCTTTTTTACTGATGAGTGTCGAGCAACCCTGGATGGTCCAGATGAATGGAGTAGTGGATGGTTGGTGGATGGCCACCATGTCCCAACAAGGCTGCGCCTCAGCAAGGAGGTGGAGGAGTCATGTTTTGGACCGGAAACATGGGGAAACAGCTGGTAGGGGCCTTTAAGGTTCCTAAAGGTGTGAAAATCACCTCTGCAAAGTATATAGAATTTCTGACTGACAACTTTCTTCCATGGTATAAAAAGCAGAAACGTGCCTTCAGGAGAAAAATCAACTTCATGCATGACAATGCACCATCTCATGCTGCAATGAATACCTCTGTGTCATTGGCTGTTATGGGCATAAAAGGATATAAAATCATGGTGTGGCCCAGAGGCGTAGCTAGGGTTTTGGTTCAGGGTGGGGGGGCGAAGCTTCTGAGTGGGCCCCTAACCAGGTAACCTTGATTACAACTCGGTGATGAGCCCTAATAGTGGAGGAGAACCTCAGCAGATGACCCCGCTATTACTGAAGATAATCTCTGTATAAAGACAAATATGGATATTACCGCCATATGGTCAGTGGTAGATACCAGCCGTACAGAACATATAAGAGATCAGAGCACAGTTACAGATAATGACTTACCGCTTGTTAGGTCTCGAGTTCCCGCTTCTGCACAGGGGGAATCTTGAGCCATCTCCGCTGCGGTCTGCCATTCTTATCCAGCCGCAGTGGAGTCTGCTCAGCAGGGACGTCGGTCCCAGCGTCTTGCTCAGTCTCACTCTGTACAGAGAGTTACTGCTGCTTCTTCAGCTTCTGCCATTAAAGCCAGTGCTTGTCAGCAGCGAGCGGACTTCTCTGGGACTAAGTCCTTGTCTGCACACACTGAGCATGCCCAGGGAAAGATCTCCCGTTGGAGATCGAGGGTCATGTGCTCAGGCTCTGCAGCACATTCCATTGGTCCTCTTGGCAGGTCTTGGAAGGGCAAAGTTTCTGTGGCCACTTCCTGTGCTGCAACTATATAAACTGCGCATGACCGCACGGCCATGCGCTAGTGTACATTTGCTTACGTGTGTTTGTTGTGAGTGCAAGTCGTCCTTGGATACCCCTTCCCTATTGAATGTCTGTTCGCAGAAGGTGTATGGTTGCTATCTAGCGCCCGACTTATCCTACAGCACGAATCACACATCACAGCGTCCAGTTGCTGTGACCGCCAGTATGGCGCCGTGCACTTCCTCTGTGCTTTCCTTACCCAAGCCTGGGTGGTTAGTGGCGTTCGTCAGTACGGCACCGCATGCACTCTTGTGCCCTAATATTGTTATTTAGCTTCCTTACACACCCAGTTGCGGTGTTGTGCCAGCAAGGGTCTAATCGGACTTCAATCCTAGTTGGGGTTGAGTTCGCTGACTACTTGCTCGCGCTCTATGTGCGGTACCGCGATCCTGTGACGCAACAGGATCGCTTCCTTCACGCTGGGAGAAGTTTAACCCACGTGTGTATACTTATGAGTACCGCCATATAGTCCGTCATTACTTGGCAGCAGGTTCCATCTCTGCACGGTGGACCCCGGGCTGCGAACGCACCATACTCTATCTGTCTTATTATTTGGTGCGTTCTGCTAGCCCTAACATTACACTAGCTCCAGGGTCTGGCTAGTAATGACGGACAAACAGCAATCCTTGCGGTATATCCAGCAGCTGGAGGGTAGGTTGGCGGCTCTTGAGAGCGCAACCTCAGCTGTGGATGTTACCGCAGTTGCTGTACAGGCTGCTAGCGTGGCTGCAGCAACCCTGTCCATTGCCACCCCTGCTCCGACATTTTCTCGCCTCCCGCTGCCAGAAAAATTTTCTGGTGATAGCAAATTTTGTAGGGGATTTGTGAGTCAGTGCTCTATTCACCTCGAGCTCCTGGCTGCACGTTTTCCCACAGAGCGGGCTAAGGTGGGATTTATAGTGTCTCTCTTGTCGGACAGGGCGTTGGAATGGGCTACGCCGCTGTGGGAGTGTGGCGATCATGTGGTGCAGAGTGCTTCGCTGTTTCTGAGCACTCTGAAACAGGTCTTTTTAGGACCTCAAGTCACCCATGATACTGCGCTCCAACTGCTGGCATTAACTCAGGGTGAGTCCTTGGTCAGTCATTTTGCCGTCCAATTCCGCACTTTAGCTTCTGAGCTGGATTGGTCGGATAAAGCTCTTATCCCCATATTTTGGAGGGGCCTGGCTGACCACGTTAAGGACGCTCTGGCCACTAGGGAGATTCCTGCCACACTGGAGGAGTTAATAACTGTCTCCACTCGAATTGACCTCCGTTTTAACGAGCGGAGGTTAGAGCGAGCCCAGTGTAGGCAGAGGTTTCGGCTGGCTCCTACCTTCGCCAAACCTCTGGAATCTCCGGTCCTGGTTCCTGAGTCACATGAGGCCAGGGAAGTGTCACAAGCGGGATCTAAGTCCCGGACCGCTTGTGCACTCAAGGTCTGTCATGTTTGCCAGCAGTCAGGACATCTAGCCACCAGATGTTCTCAGCGGTCGAGGAAACGTCAGCGTCTAGTGGTAGTAGGTGGAGGTACACTAGACACGGCGACGTTTGCCTCTAAATTGTCCTTTAAGGGGACAATTACTATAGGCTCATTCTCCCACTCGGTAGAGCTCTGCGTGGATTCTGGGGCGGAGGGCAATTTTATGTCTTCTGCCTTCGCCCAACGTCACGCAATACCCCTGGTTATGCTAGCTCAACCAGTAACGGTACGAGTGGTGAATGGGTCGACACTGCCCTCACAGATAACACACCAGACCATCCCTTTTACTCTGTCCATGTCACCATCTCATCAGGAGATTATATCTCTGCTCGTCATTCCTGAGGGAATTGATGAGGTCCTGTTGGGAATACCTTGGCTATGGTACCACTCTCCTCATATCGAGTGGTCCTCTGGCAGAATCCTGGGATGGGGCGAATCTTGTGGGGGTAGGTGTCAGAGGGAGTGCGTTCAGGTTGCTACTACAGAGGTACCCGCAGATCTTTCCTCTCTCCCCAAACAGTATTGGTCTTATGCAGACGTGTTCTCCAAAAAGGCGGCGGAGATCCTTCCGCCCCATCGCCCCTATGACTGTCCTATTGATCTCTTGCCTGGTGCTGAGCCTCCCCGGGGTCGAGTCTATCCGCTATCTCTCCCGGAGACGGAGGCAATGTCACAGTACATCCAAGAAAATCTGGCAAGAGGATTCATTAGGAAGTCAGTGTCACCTGCTGGGGCAGGGTTCTTCTTCGTGCAGAAGAAGAATGGGGAATTGCGTCCATGCATAGACTACAGGGGTCTTAATGCCATCACCGTTAAAAATAAGTATCCTTTGCCCTTGATATCTGAGCTCTTCGATAGGCTTCGGGGAGCAAGGGTATTTACTAAACTAGATCTGCGGGGTGCTTACAACCTGATTCGCATCCGTGAGGGGGACGAATGGAAGACGGCTTTTAACACCAGGGATGGGCACTATGAATATCTGGTGATGCCCTTCGGGCTCTGTAATGCCCCAGCCGTTTTCCAAGACTTTGTGAACGATATCTTCCGGGATATGCTTTCCACCTCGGTCGTAGTCTATCTGGATGATATTCTCATCTACTCTCCAGATATTGACTCCCACCGGAGAGATGTTTGCAAAGTCTTCGACCTCCTACGGGCAAACTCCCTCTATGCCAAGTTGGAGAAGTGTATGTTTGAGCAGGAGTCCTTACCTTTCCTAGGCTACATCATCTCTGCCCAGGGATTGGCTATGGATCCTGCCAAACTACAGGCTGTGATGGACTGGCAGGAACCCCATTCTCTTAAAGCGGTGCAGCGCTTTATGGGGTTCATTAATTATTATCGCCAGTTCATTTCGCACTTCTCAACTTTGGTAGCTCCCTTGGTTGCCCTCACCAAGAAGGGGGCGAATCCCAAATTGTGGTCTGAGGAGGTCTCCAAGGCCTTTAACTCTATAAAGTCACACTTCACTTGCGCTCCCATCCTACATCGCCCCGATGTTGATAAGCCATTTATCATGGAGGTGGATGCCTCTTCTGTTGGTGCTGGAGCAGTCCTCTTCCAAAAGGATGCTCAAGGTCGGAAGCATCCTTGCTTCTTTTTCTCCAAGACCTTCTCACCAGCAGAGAGGAATTATTCCATCGGGGACAGGGAGTTGCTAGCCATGAAGTTGGCTTTCTCAGAGTGGAGACATCTCTTGGAGGGAGCACGTTTTCCCTTCCAAGTCTTCACAGACCATAAAAATTTGGTGTACCTGCAGACAGCCCAGCGGTTGAATTCTCGCCAGGCCAGATGGTCCTTATTCTTCTCCCGGTTTCATTTCACCCTCCGTTTTCTTTCTGGGGAGAAGAACATTCGGGCCGACGCTCTCTCTCGCTCCATTGTGTCATCTGCGGAGGAGGAGGAGGAGCCTCGGCTTATTGTCCCCACCGAAAGCTTGAGAACTGTGGCCCCGGTTTCGCTAGAGTC
Organism: Ranitomeya imitator; assembly: GCF_032444005.1. Classification (NCBI taxonomy): domain Eukaryota; kingdom Metazoa; phylum Chordata; class Amphibia; order Anura; family Dendrobatidae; genus Ranitomeya; species Ranitomeya imitator. The sequence continues at coordinate 835,100,648 of NC_091282.1, forward strand.
TGTGCCTGCGGGCAAGACTTTTGTACCATCCAGTTTGCGACCGGAGGTTCTCTCTTGGGCACACTCGTCCAGGGTGGGTGGACATTTTGGTACCAAAAGGACATCTGAGTTACTGGCGAGGACATACTGGTGGCCGCATATGGCTCGTGATGTCGCAGAGTATGTTCGGGCGTGTGTCTCTTGCGCCAAGAACAAGACTCCTCGGCAACGGCCAGCTGGTTTGCTTTATCCTCTGCCGGTGGCGGACAGGCCCTGGGAGATGGTCGGGATGGACTTTGTGGTGGGCTTACCCAAGTCTCGTAACTGCACCATTATCTGGGTGATCACCGACCATTTTTCCAAAATGGTGCACTTGGTGCCTCTTCCACGGCTACCTTCTGCACGGGCGTTGGCTGTCTTGTTCGTCAAGCATATCTTTCGCCTACACGGTATTCCAGACAAAATTGTTAGTGACCGGGGTCCCCAGTTTGCGTCTCGATTCTGGAGAGAGTTTTGTCATCTACTCAGTATTGAGTTGAATCTCTCTTCGGCATATCATCCCGAGACGAATGGGTTGGTAGAGAGGGCCAACCAGACCTTGGTCACATATTTACGACATTTTGTTTCTGCCAGGCAGGATGACTGGGCATCCTTGCTACCGTGGGCAGAGTTTGCACTTAACAATGCCGTAGCCGACTCCACCGGTCAGACTCCATTCCTCCTAAATTACGGCCAGCATCCGCGTGTTCCTGTGCCCATGCCTGTGTCTTCTGCTGACTCCAGGGTGGCAGACTGGGCTGTGGAGGCACGGGACATTTGGGACCGCACGCAGGATGCCATTCGGGCCTCCAAGGAGAGAATGAGGTCCTCCGCCGATATTCATCGGCGCCCCGCTCCGACCTTTGCTCCTGGCGACTTGGTGTGGCTCTCCGCCTGTAACATCAGGCTGCGAGTTGAGTCCACTAAGTTTGCTCCTCGCTACTTGGGTCCCTTCAAGGTTCTCGAATGGGTTAATCCTGTGGTCTACCGTTTGGCTCTTCCTCCACGCTTGGGTATCACCGACACCTTTCATGTGTCCCTCTTGAAACCCGTATACATGTCCCGGTTTTCCGAGTCATCTGCCGGGACATCGGGTTCATCTACGGACGATTACGAGGTGAACGCTATTTTGGGGTGCAAGGTGGTACGCGGCGAAAATTTCTATCTGGTGGATTGGAAGGGTTGTGGCCCAGAGGACAGGTCATGGGAGCCTGCTGAAAACATTCGGGCCCCACAGCTCATTGCTGCCTTCGAGCGTAGCGAGGCCCAAGGTGGGGGGGCATGTTAGGTCTCGAGTTCCCGCTTCTGCACAGGGGGAATCTTGAGCCATCTCCGCTGCGGTCTCCCATTCTTATCCAGCCGCAGTGGAGTCTGCTCAGCAGGGCGTCTTGCTCAGTCTCACTCTGTACAGAGAGTTACTGCTGCTTCTTCAGCTTCTGCCATTAAAGCCAGTGCTGGTCAGCAGCGAGCGGACTTCTCTGGGACTAAGTCCTTGTCTGCACACACTGAGCATGCCCAGGGCAAGATCTCCCGTTGGAGATCGAGGGTCATGTGCTCAGGCTCTGCAGCACATTCCATTGGTCCTCTTGGCAGGTCTTGGAAGGGCAAAGTTTCTGTGGCCACTTCCTGTGCTGCAACTATATAAACTGCGCATGACCGCACGGTCATGCGCTAGTGTACATTTGCTTACGTGTGTTTGTTGTGAGTGCAAGTCGTCCTTGGATACCCCTTCCCTATTGAATGTCTGTTCGCGGAAGGTGTATGGTTGCTATCTAGCGCCCGACTTATCCTACAGCACGAATCACACATCACAGCGTCCAGTTGCTGTGACCGCCAGTATGGCGCCGTGCACTTCCTCTGTGCTTTCCTTACCCAAGCCTGGGTGGTTAGTGGCGTTCGTCAGTGCGGCACCGCATGCACTCTTGTGCCCTAATATTGTTATTTAGCTTCCTTACACACCCAGTTGCGGTGTTGTGCCAGCAACGGTCTAATCGGACTTCAATCCTAGTTGGGGTTGAGTTCGCTGACTACTTGCTCGCGCTCTATGTGCGGTACCGCGATCCTGTGACGCAACAGGATCGCTTCCTTCACGCTGGGAGAAGTTTAACCCACATGTGTATACTTATGAGTACCGCCATATAGTCCGTCATTACTTGGCAGCAGGTTCCATCTCTGCACGGTGGACCCCGGGCTGCGAACGCACCATACTCTATCTGTCTTATTATCTGGTGCGTTCCGCTAGCCTTAACATTGCTGACGTTCTTTCTGATGGAATCGTTCATTTTTCCCATCTTTTCCATCTGGCCCAGACCGATATGACAACTTTTTGCAGTCAAGACTCGTCTGCAGAGAATACAACAAAGACACATTTAACTTCTCATATTCCAGCCATCACCATCTATTCCCTACCTGCACAAACTCCTCATCCGTTTGATATCCCAATATTGAGGCGCTGCTGCCATATGTGTCCCTATTACTGCCCCTGATACCCCAATACTGAGCCGCTAATGCCGTATGTGTCCCTATTATTGCCCCTGATACCCCAATACTGAGCCGCTGCTGCCGTATGTGTCCCTATTACTGCCCCTGATACCCCAGTACTGAGCCACTGCTGCTGTATGTGTCCCTATTACTGCCCCTGATACCCCAATACTGAGCCGCTGCTGCAGTATGTGTCCCTATTACGGCCCCTGATACCCCAATACTGAGCCGCTGCTGCCATATGTGACCCTATTACTGCACCTGATACCCCAATACTGAGCCGCTGCTGCCATATGTGACCCTATTACTGCCCCTGATACCCCAATACTGAGCCGCTGCTGCCATATGTGTCCCTATTACTGCCCCTGATACCCCAATACTGAGCCGTTGCTGCCATATGTGTCCCTATTACTGCCCCTGATACCCCAATACTGAACCGTTGCTGCCATATGTGTCCCTATTACTGCCCCTGATACCCCAATACTGAGCCGCTGCTGCCCTTTGTGACCCTTTTACTGTCCCTGATACCCCAATACTGAGCCACTGCTGCCCTTTGTGACCCTTTTACTGCCCCTGATACCCCAATACTTAGCCACTGCTGCTGTATGTGACCCTATTACTCCACCTGATACCCCAATACTGAGCCGCTGCTGCCATATATGTCCCTATTACTGCCCCTGATACCCCAATACTGAGCCGCTGCAGCCATATGTGACCCTATTACTGCACCTGCTGTGTGATTCTCTGTGCCCTCTAAATTCTAAAGCAACTCTCTACAATATAGTAATGCCAGGTGCAAGTGCCCTAGAACAGGGGTCCCCAACTCCAGTCCTCAATGCCCACCAACAGGTCATGTTTTCAGGATTTCCTTTGCATTGCACAGGTGATGCAATTATTACCTGGGCAAGACTAAGGAAATCCTGAAAACATGACATGTTGGTGGGCCTTGAGGACTGGAGTTGGGGACCCCTGCCCTAGAAAATAGTGCCCATATTTTGCCCCCTAGAAAGTAATAATGCCCTGTGTGCCCCTTTGATATCCACAGTAACCTGAGTTCCCCTATAGCAATAAGTACCCACTTTACATTTAATAATGTCCCGAGTCTCCCCCTGTACAGCTCCCCTATACACAGCATGATGCTCTTTTATACACAGTATAATGTCCCCTCACTGTATAGTACCACACACACAGTATACTGACTCCTTAGTAGCCCCCAAACTGTTTGATGGCTCCAACAATGTATAATGACCCCCACACTATAATCTCCATACTGTATGATGGCCCCCTAGATAGCCTTCATGTACAGTAGCATAATGCACCAAATAGTCCACAATATAGTATAATGCACTCCCTATAGGCAGACTATAGAATACGGCAGCCCCCATAGGCAGACACTGTAATAAGGCAGCACCCCCATATAGGCAGACCCTGTAATAAGGAAGTACCCCCATAGGCAGACCTTGTAATAAGGCAGCACCCCCATAGTCAGACTCTGTAATAAGGCAGCCACCATAGTCAGACACTGTAATAAGGCAGCACTCCCCTAGGCAGACCCTGTAATAAGGCAGCACCCCCATAGGCAGACCCTGTAATAAGGCAGCCCCCATAGTCAGACTCTGTAATAAGGCAACACCCCCATAGTCAGACCCTGTAATAGGGCAGCCCCCTTAGTCAGACCCTGTAATAAGGCAGCACCCCCATAGTCAGACCCTGTAAAAAGGCAGCCCCCATAGGCAGACCCTGTAATAAGGCAGCACCCCCATAGTCAGACCCTGTAATAAGGTAGCACCCCCATAGACAGACCCTGTAATAAGGCAGCCCCCTATAGGCAGACCCTGTAATAAGGCGGCAGATCCCCATAGGCAGACCCTGTAATAAGGCAGCCCCCCATAGGCAGACCCTGTAATAAGGCAGCACCCCCATAGTCAGACCCTGTAATAAGGTAGCACTCCCATAGGCAGACAATGTAATAAGGCAGCACTCCCATAGGCAGACCCTGTAATAAGGCAGCACCCCCATAGTCAGACCCTGTAATAAGGCAGCCCCCATAGTCAGACACTGTAATAAGGCAGCACTCCCATAGGCAGACCCTGTAATAAGGCAGCACCCCCATAGGCAGACCCTGTAATAAGGCAGCACCCCCATAGGCAGACCCTGTAATAAGGCAGCCCCCATAGTCAGACTCTGTAATAAGGCAACACCCCCATAGTCAGACCCTGTAATAAGGCAGCCCCCTTAGTCAGACCCTGTAATAAGGCAGCACCCCCATAGTCAGACCCTGTAAAAAGACAGCCCCATAGGCAGACCCTGTAATAAGGCAGCACCCCCATAGTCAGACCCTGTAATAAGGTAGCATCCCCATAGGCAGAACCTGTAATAAAGCAGCCCCCCATAGGCAGACCCTGTAATAAGGCGGCAGATCCCCATAGGCAGACCCTATAATAAGGCAGCCCCCCATAGGCAGACCCTGTAATAAGGCAGCCCCCCCATAGGCAGACAATGTAATAAGGCGGCAGATCCCCATAGGCAGACCCTGTAATAAGGCAGCCCCCCCATAGGCAGACCTTGTAATAAGGCAGCACCCCCATAGTCAGACGACCCTGTAATAAGGCAGTCCCCCATAGGCAGACCCTGTAATAAGGCAGCCCCCCCCATAAGCAGACCCTGTACTAAGGCAGCAGATCCCCATAGGCAGACACGGTAATAAGTAAATAATTAGATTCGAGACACATATATGAGTCCACAGATGGACAGAACAACACTCCACTAATAGTATATAACATCCGAAAAAAGGAGTCACGAAACTGCCACTTCAAGTATAAAAAGTAACACTATTTATTAACAACCTTATTAAAAGCTCAATATACATATATATAGATAGGGTAATTATTGTGAATCACGAATAGGGTAACAAGACCAACAGACACAATCAAATCAATGGCTTGAGGTCTCAGGTTCACTAGATGCACATATGTAATAAGTAATATTCCATAGCTCGTCCAACTCAGGACCCATATAGACATATAAATCAAAAAAACATACAGGACTGGACCTCACCCATGTCAGCCGGGTTGTGTATGTAGTCACGCCAGCCCCTACGCGCGTTTCGCGTAGGCTTCTTCCGGGGGCTGTACAGCGTGTGTCCCTAGCAGAGTTTATAAAGAGCCACCGCACCTGAAGCTCGTAATAGGGCATAAACGTCGGCGCATGCGTGTATGACTACAGCGCCGGAACTAGCATCACAGCCCGGCCTTCCGGGCAGAGCGCCGAGCCAGGGAGCCATCACCATGGCAACCCTGACTCACGCGCCGGCCCAATGGAAGCCTGCGGCGATGCACCGTCACAGTCATGCGCACAAGCCCCAACCAAGAGAGCAAAGAAAGCGGATGTGAGTGTATGTGTGCGTTACATAATCTAGAGATATACCAATATAAAGCGTATTAAAGTGCAAAGTGCTGTGCAAGATGATTTCCCTGGTAGATATTACAATATACAAACACTTAGAATATACCAAAAAGCAAATAGAAATAATAATAAAAAAATGACAATACAGTGACGCAAAGTAGTCCAAAACTTGACGAAGTTCTCCAGGGTAATGTGAAGACTAGTGGATATATAGATATTTCACGCTTTCACTGTCCCATAAACAGGTGCCGTGGACGTCAAAGACAATAATAATTCTTCCATCATGAGAAACTAAGAATAAAATATAAAGCAAAAAAATGAATAAAATATGACAAGACACACAAAGACAATTAAAATCTAAATCCAAATACAATTTCAAAATTTAATTTATAATTTTAGAGGAACGAAGCAAAGCTATTCTGCTCGTTGAGACCAGACGGGACTGTTGTATTGAGGACGTTGATCCACCTGCACTCGCGCTGAAAAAGCATACGTTTAGAATCACCGCCCCTGATACCCATATGAATTCTATCAATACCCCACACTTTAAGGTCGTTTGGGTCGCAGTTGTGTTTTTCCCGAAAGTGTCTAGGGATGGTCTTTAACGTGTCCACATCATTAACATCCTTCGCAGCAATGATCTCTCTCACGTGCTCTCGTGTTCTCACACGCAATTCCCGAGTGGTAAGCCCTATATATATAAGGTCACAAGTGCATTTTGCATAGTAAATAACATACACGCTTTTACACGAGATAAATTCTCGGATTTTGAATTCATGTGACCCATCCGAGGATGTAAAAGATGTAGCTCGCTGATGGTTCTTACACGCCATGCAATCCATACATGGGAAGAAACCCACCCTTGATTTGTTAGCTCCAAAAATGGTAGGGGATTTTGCCACATAGTGACTCCTGACAAGTATGTCACGCAAATTTTGGCTCCGTCTAGCCGTCATCATTGGATTGATTGATAGATGCTGATTAAGGACAGGATCCATCCTCAGAACAGACCAATGTCTCGAAAGGATAGATCGTATCTCATCCCAGTTTGAATTGAAGGTTGTAATGAACCTAGTCATTCCTTGTTGTCCGTTTTTACCCCCTTTCTTTTTACCAGACACATGATCACATTGGTCCTGTGATAATAGAGACATCCTATCGGTATGTTTGGCCCTCTTGTAGCCTTTTTTGACACATCTTTTACTGTAGCCACGTTCATGAAATCTCTCCCCAAGGTCCACTGCCTGACGCTCAAAAGCTTCATTCGTGGTACAAATTCTCCTCATTCGGAGAAATTGACCAACAGGTACAGCTCTGATGGTAGATCCAGTATGTGCGGAGGATGCATGAAGTAATGCGTTTACAGAAGTTTCCTTCCTATACACATCCGTCCCCAATGTACCATCAGGCTGTACCTGTATCTTCAGGTCAAGAAACGAGATTTCCTTAGGATGCCAGGAATAAGTTAACCTAATGTTGAAATCGTTGCGGTTCAACCTGGACATGAACAAATCAAGTTCACTGACCGGTCCCTGCCAAATAAAGAAAACATCATCTATAAAGCGGTACCATCCAAGGATCTGGGGGGCGGCATGTGCGTCCACAGGAAAAATTTCCCTCTCCCAGAACCCCAAAAATAAATTTGCATACGAGGGCGCACATGCCGCCCCCATCGCGGTCCCCCGCTTTTGCAGGTAAAAACGGTCTTTAAATGTAAAGAAATTATGTTCCAGGATGAACCGCAATAAGTCCAACACTAGATCCCTGACATCCGGATCCACATTACTGGATTCTAAGAAGAATCCTGCAGCCCTCATGCCATCCTCATGATCGATACACGTGTAGAGTGTTTCCACGTCAGCCGTCACGAGGAGCATGTCAGGTTCAATCTGCAGGCCATCCAACCGTCTCAGGACGTCCGTAGTGTCCCTGACATAGGAGGGCAAGGTTTCCACCTGTGATCTGAGATAGTAGTCAATATATTTACACAGTGGTTCATTGAGCCCCCCTATGCCAGAGACAATAGGACGTCCAGGCGGGTTCTGGGCGTCTTTGTGGACCTTGGGGAGAAGATAGAACGTAGGTATTCGTGGAAATTCTACAGTCAGGCCATCCCGTAGCTTTTTAGTGATGACCCCTCTCTCAAATGCTATTTCAAGAATGTTATTCACTTGTGCCTGGAAATTTATAAGCGGGTTCTCCTTAAGCAGTACATAGGTGTCTTTGTCCCTGAGCTGTTTAAAAACCTCCCTTTCGTATTTCTCAACCGGCCAGACTACCACACCTCCCCCCTTGTCAGCCGGTTTGATAACCACATCGCTCCTAGCTTTCAGTTGTTTCAGTTTCAGACACGGTAATAAGGCAGTCCCCCCATAGGCAAACCCTGTAATAAGGCAGCAGATCCCCATAGGCAGACCCTGTAATAAGGCAGCACCCCCATAGGCAGACCCTGTAATAAGACAGCACCCCCATAGGCAGACCCTGTAAAAAGGCAACCCCCATAGGCAGACCCTGTAATAAGGCAGCTCCCCCATAGTCAGACCCTGTAATAAGGCAGCATCCCCATAGGCATACCCTGTAATAAGGCAGCCCCCCATAGGCAGACCCTGTAATAAGGCAGCAGATCCCCATAGTCAGACCCTGTAATAAGGCAGCACCCCCATAGGCAGACCCTGTAATAAGGCGGCAGATTCCCATAGGCAGACCCTGTAATAAGGCAGCCCCCCATAGGCAGACAATGCGCCGATACAGTTTACAGTAGCGTAGCTCCGAGTGGGCCCCCTTAGAGCTACCCTCTTCCCCCCGGTAGCTACTCTACTGGTGTGGTCACTATCTTCCCCTGACCTCAACCCTATAGAGTATCATCAATCAAAAGATCTATGAGGGTGGGAGGCAGTTCACATCAAAACAGCAGCTCTGGGAGGCTTTTCTGACTTCATGCAAAGAAATACAAGCAGAAACTCTCCAAAAACTCTCAAGTTCAATGTATGCAAGAATTGTGAAGGTGATATCAAAGAAGGGTTCTTATGTTAACATGTAACTTGGCCTGTTAGGATGTTTTTGAGTTAAATAGCTTTTTTGTTCAGTGAATGCTGCAAATTCTACAAATAAGCACTTTCAGTTCTTTAAAACATATCAAATGTTTAGAAATTCTACTGTGTCTAATAATTTGGAACAGTGCATTTTGAGTTTTCATTCATTTTGGAGATTATACTGTTATCATACTAGTGTATACTCTAATGGGTGATGACTTTTATTAGACTGACTGTCATTTGCACCGACCATTTAGGAAAATCTGAGAAAAATATCTTCTGCATAATAATTTGGAACATGGTGTATAGCAGGGTAAATATTCACTTTTGTTTTTTTTTTCTGTATAATGGCCAGTGTGAACATGCTCCTACACATTGCAAATATTCCATCTTATACTCCAGTTACATTTTTTTCGATTTTTCCTTCGGTTTTTGCACTCCGTACATGCAAGGGTATAGCCTCCCTTTCTATGAGCTGGGCATTACATTTGTATAGCTTGCTATTGCTAGATGTCCATACTGTGTTTCCTCAAAAATAAGACAGGGATTATATTCAGGACATTTGTTTTTATGAACAAGGATCCACATTTTGAACCAAAAATTAAGACTTGAACAAAAAAGAAAATCAATATTTATTCAAATATAATCATGTCTTCACTCTCACACACACACACTGCACCACAAACACATGTATACAAACACACTGCATATACACATGCATATATGCACACAAACTGCACATACACACATATATACACACACATATATACAAACACAGCACCTATGGAACATACCATACCATCACATGTGTTGTCCTGCCTTACATAACCACCAAGAATGTTCCTCTGTATTGTGCAGAATAAAACAGCAAGCTTTATTCCTGCTACCCTCTGTACATAAATTTTATTATCAATAGAAAAGACTTTATGTTTCAAAACTTGTCTGGTTCCTTCGCCGTGCGTTTAAAGGGGTCCGGTGCCATACAATTGGTGCCACTACTGATCCTGAAGGTGTCTGCAGCAGAAACACAACAACCTGCTAACACCCAGGGACCCCTATGTAGAGTGTTTTTAGGGTTTGGATTCAGATGGCCTGTTTCCCCCATAGGCTACGTTCACATTTGCGTCTTTGGGCGCAGCGTCGTCGACGCAACGCACAACGCATGTCAAACGCATACACAACGCAGCGTTTTTTGAAGATCAATAACGACCCCCAAAAGATACATCACTTGCATTTTACTCAAAAGGCGCATGCATCAAAAAACGCGGCTCAACGCAGGCACCTGCGCCCTATGCGTTTTTCATAGATACTAATGTGTTTTTTGGCGCATTTACGACGCAAGTGCGTTGCATGCGTCTTTTTTTGGAAATGTGATGCATCAAAAATGCAACCTGTAGCGTCGCCCGCACCCTGTCTGGTGCGCCAAAATAACGCATGCGTCATACAACGCATGACAACGCATACTGGCGCATGTCCATGCACCCCCCATGTTAAAGATAGGGGTGCATGACGCATGCGTTGGTATCCGTCGACGACGCTGCGCCCAAAGACGCAAATGTGAACGTAGCCTTACCACAATATGGGCATTTAAAGATTTATTGTATTTTTGTGATACCCTTCAAATTCCACTACCAACATTTCTAAAATCAGCCCCATCAACCTCTCCATCCTCAGTATGTGTCAGGTCAATCAAAAGTGAAGCAGACATCCATCTCAGTAAATTCCACCATCAGCTCTTTTTTATATCAGCTTCTGCATGGTCTTAAAGCTAAAGTTGTCTGGATATTTGAATTTGTAGCGTGTTTTCCTTTTTAAAGTGTCATAGCTACCATTTGACAGACAAAACAGTTAATGTTGTTGCTGTTTTTAACCACTTCCCGACATACTCCGTACATGTGGATCGCCCCCCCAAGGGCATATAGGACAATAAATAGAATAGGACAATATCCGTATGACTGGTGACTTGAGCCTGTTTATAGGGTCTCTTAGATAACCCGGCTCTGTAGATGTCACCGTGACTCCTGGGTGTAAGTGCGGACAGGAAACCTGCAATTAGCTGTCCTGCCAGTCTCTGAAATAAGGCGTAGAGGTCCTTACTCCCTCAGTGTTCCGGCTACCGGGATGTTGCGCCTCAGAAGGAGACAGTTTGAGCGGGGCTAGTCCCCTTCTGGTATCCTCTCCTTTGCTTCGACTTCCTTTACGCTCGCTGCAATACAGTTCTGCACATGACAGGATGGGGATGCAGGATGGAGCAGCACATACCAGGATGGAGACCATATACCAATATAAATGCTCGCCACCCGGGCGTAGAACGGGTTCAATAGCTAGTATGGGATATATGCGTACGTGTCAACGGTAATTCATAATTCGCCATTGCTAGTTAGCACCTCATGGCGAAATGAAAAACAAAAAGATAAATGATGCCGCTTTATCAATGCACCGTACTGTTCCAAAATAGTAGTATTTCTGCATATGTCATGACATGAGTGTCCCACATAAAAGAATATACATATCCAAACCACTTATGCAGACCACATACAGTGATGCAATTGGGGATCCATATTTTTCTTGACCTGATACTACGTCAATAATACACGTCCCCTGCAGGAAGACCTGATCCTGATATCATATACCATCTGCATAGAGGATCATAATATATGGAATATGTAAGTACTCATCCTATGGATGTGTCAGCGGTGATTCATCATTCGCCATTGCTGGTTAGCGCCTCAACTCGTTTCGCCTACCTAGGCTCATCAGGAGGCCTGATACCCCGATACTCTGTGTCATATTCAATGATAGATAGCTATCTGCCAGGTTAAGCTCACCTGCCTTTATAGTTGCCGCCAGACTGATATCAGAGGAGGTACCTCCCTTCCATTTCCTGTAGTGTCCAGGGCTGTCCACTGCGCATGCCCGATCTGGATCGCAAACAGGGCAGAAGGACCCTCCCCTCCTTCGCAGTAGCGTAATGGGAAACCACCGTGCAGGCTCACATTGGAACGCAAGCCGGTATGTTAGGTCCGCCCCCTGGTGACGCCGTGTCCTGACCACTTCCAGTCCCGGCACATCAGCAAAAAGGAGCCCCCTGAAAGAAAAACACGTCCAGGGTAAACACTCCCACCGCAACAGCCGCGATGTCATACCTGCACCAGATAACGGCACGCAATCGGTCCTAGTTGCACAGCCTCTAATCCCAGCATATCGCACCAGTCGCAGGGGTACTGCGTGCGCAGACGCATAAGTGCTGCGTGTACATAACGTTGGCACGCATACTAACGGTTGCTAAGCAACCTGAGACGCTGCCACCTAGACACCATTTATTAGCATTTCCAAAGGGACCTTCCCAGGCAACAAGGTATTATATGCCTAGGTGTATCAGCAGAGCGCATGCATAATATTAAAACGCACCCCCATAGCTATCAAGCAGAATGAGGTGCTGCCTTATAATCTACATTTTGTTGGCACCTTGTCCAACAAACAATAGGTGGAATCATACAGCAATGGACGAGATGTGGGCTAATATCAACCCCTCAGGATATGCCGCCCATCGCTCGCATATGCCCACTTCAAGTAGCCATATAAAAATGACATGCCTGTGCGCATGGCCTACCGAAGAGGTGACTCACAGCAAGCGATTTTTATAAGTTTGGCAGACTGTACCCTGAGTCTGGACATAACATCTACCAACATGCGAGACATCGACACGCGCACTACCGGTTGCCTAGCAGCCCAGGACGCTCCCTAATTGGCCACATTTTATGGCACCTATCCACATAAACAACATGCGCGGTCACTATACCGTAACCAGTTATGGACTACTATAATCCCAAAAGGGTGATACCCACTGTAATTAAAGATATTCGGCACAACATACCTACTTCATATCAGCGCATGTGGGAGGAACCAATAAAGATACCTGGAACATTGTAGACTGGACATAGTGATTGATGTCATATCATAATTGTTACGTTATCCAATCTAAGAATACCCCAACATACAAAGAAGTGGGGTCTATATATTCATTCGTCCCTAACGGTCCAAATACTATGTACAGAAAGGCGACAAGTGTAAAAAGACAGATGAATCTAGAACTATGTAAAGGAAAACAATGATGAATTCAATATGCCATGGAAATCCATGTAATTCCCCAAAATATGGGGAATCCATCAAAACTTTAGTATGGCTGAATTAACTTATAAAAGACCCAAATTTTTTCTTCTACAGGCTAGGTGGTAGAGAAATACCAGTAAACCATTCACAGAAAACACGCATATGATATCTGCTCATTAAGTCCCTTTGGTTCCAGAGATTCCAACCTAAAGATCCACTCACATTCACATTGGAGAATAATTCTATTGTGGTTTCCCCCTCTTGGGTTCATCTTGACCACCTCTATAATCGTGAATCTCACCTCTGTTGAATCTCGCCTATGGTAAGTGTGCATGTGTTTGGCCAGTGGGGTGTCTCTTTATTACGGATATCACCCATATGCTCCCCCACTCTAATCCTGAACTCCCTCTTAGTTTTCCCCACGTAGTCTCTTGGACAGGAGCAGGATGCCAAATACACCACACCCACTGTCTTACAGTTGGAGAATTCGCGTTGGTAAAAGATTTTACCCGTGATGGAACTCTGGAACCTTTTACAGGGTCTCATCCATTTGCATAGGCTGCAATCGCCACATTTGTAGAAACCACATGGTCTCCTACTTAACCATGTGTCCCCAGGCTTTGGTCTCTGGTATTGACTATGCACAAGCATGTCCCTGATAGACCTACCCTTTCTAAACGTGATATTGGGGTGTCCGCCTACTATATCTGCAAGGTCGGGATCAAATCTCAGCACATCCCAGTGTCTGGTAAAGATCTTCCTAATCTCCTGGTGTTGTATATCAAATGTGCCGATGATCCTCAAGATGTCACCCGAATCCTCCCTCGCACGTTTCTGTAGCAGAGTCTGTCTATATGCCTTCTTTGCAACATTATAGGCTTTATCAAGGACATATCTAGGGTACCCCTTTTCATCAAATCTATTAAACATGTCCCCCGCCTGGCTTTTGAACATGTCATACCTAGAACAATTCCTCCTCAATCTGAGGAATTGACCCTTAGGTATCCCTCTCTTGAGAGAGTCTGGGTGGTGGCTTTGCCAATGCAACAGGCTGTTAGTGCTTGTCGGTTTCCTGTAGATACTTGTGGCAACTCCTCCATTTGCCTCTTTCACAATCCTCAAGTACAGGAATGCCAGTTCTTCATTAGTAATTTCAGATGTAAACCTCAAACCCACATCATTCACATTCAGATGTATCATGAATTTTTCAAATTCCTCCTTGGAACCCATCCATACCACAAAAACGTCTTCGATATATCTATACCAAATAGATATATACTCGTCCCACCATCTATCGTCACCCCAAAAATGATAGTCTCCTCCCACCAGCCCAGGAACATATTTGCATACAACGGGGCACAGGGACACCCCATCGCAGTGCCCCTGAGCTGGTGGAAGTGTTTCCCATCAAAACTGAATGCATTATGGGTAAGGCTATACTGAAGTAATTTAAGCACAAAATGATTGTGCTCCCAGCATGTGACTGATCTTTGTTGTAAAAAATATCTCACCCTTTTATCCCCACTTGATGCGGGATACTGCTATACAATGCTTCAATGTCTATAGAAGCCAACCAAGCATTTTGCCCCAAATGCACTCCTTCTAACTTGAGTAATAGATCGGATGTGTCTCTCAAGTAGGACGGGATGGAGGTGACGAAGGTACGGAGAACCTGATCGACATAAAGCCCACAATTCTGTGTTAGGGAATCCACCCCAGGGACAATGGGACGTCCCTTAAGGGGGTGGAACCCCTTATGCACCTTGGGGAGTGTGTAAAATGTCGCCACCAGGGGGCATTTTGGTAGCATGAAGTCAAATTCATTTGGTGAAATCAGTTTATGGGACAAGGCTTCCTCCAAAATAAGTCTCAATTCACTCCTAAATGTCTCGAGGGGGTTGGTCGTGAATACCTCATACGTTGTCCTATCCTGTAGAATTGAGGTGCACATATCCCGGTACTCAGGATGATTCATAATGACCAAATTTCCCCCCTTGTCTGAAGGTTTTATAATAAGTTGGTCATTCCTCCTCAGGGCATCCAGTGCCCCCCGTTCACCCTCCGTCAGATTATCCTCAGTGTACCAATCTTTTTTTCCCAATCTTTTTAGGTCCCTTTCCACCAATAGTGAGAACAGGTCAATATTCCCCGTATCCCCCTGTGGTGGCATTCTAACACTTTTATTTTTCAATGAGGTGAATGGACCTTTACCCTCCTCGGGGGCCCCATTATTCTCCTGGAGTAGGCCACAAAGGGCCTCATACCCTTCCATATCCTCCTCATTAAGCCCCCAAGCTATTCTAGGAAAATCTGCTCTCCAGGAGGCAAATAGCGCTTCGCCCCTCTTGAGTCTCCGTATGGCTAAGCAGTACTGTACAGCCACATATGGGGTATTTCTACATTCAGCAGAAGTTGTGGGACAAATTTTGGTGTAAATTTTACCATTTTCCCAGTATCAAAATGTAAAATTGTGGCTAACATAATTTTGGTGGTAAAAATGTAAATTATTCTTTCTTCACTGCCCAATGGTATAAAATTCTGTGACACACCTGTGGTGTCAATGCGACTCCCGCTAGAGCCGTGAGGTACTCGGAACCGGGTTGGATGATTCTTAAAGGGGTAGTCACGGCAGGGGTGACCCGGTCCGTGGCCCTGGGCGTGCAATAAAAGTATGAGGGAATGTTTGTAGGGGATTTCATGTGACGCCAACTATGGTGTTCAGCAATGGGTAGCCGACGCTGCTTAAAGGGACCTCTGGGGCCAATGGTGTTGCACCTGAGATGGTTCTGCTCCCCACAAGTGGAGCAAGGCCCCGGTTCTACGAGTACAGTCTATCAGGGATTGTGGATGTTGGCGTGCAGGACTGAGGGTGCCTGAAAAGACTAGAGGACACAAGAGCTGCAGTTTTATTTACCTTTAATTCCTGGTTGAAGTTGCAGTTCGGAGCACAGGTAACAGGTGAACAGGTGGTAATGGAGATCTGGGCAGCCTGGAAGCAATTCAGAATCCACCTAGCTAGGTGGAATTGGAGGCCTCCCTACTGCGCTGTTCTCTGGGTTCTTAATGCTTTATGCTCTACTCAAGTCCCTCTCTCAGTCTGTCCATTAAATGGGACACTACCCACATGGCAGGCAGCTTGAGCCTGTTCCAGGTGTCACTCCCTTGCGGCTCTTCTATGCTGCTGTACCTCAGGGTGTCAGCTGGGGTCAGGAGACCTGCAATCTTCTGGCCTCCGGTTTTATTTGCTGGGCCTGCAGTTCCCACACAACCACAGACTCCGGTGTCTGGTCTTTGGCGCTCAGTCCTGGGGTCGCAGCTCCATTCCCCCAGGTTTTCCTCACTTGCCTCTTCCTCCTTCACTGTCTCATACTCTGACTAAACTCACTAACCCTGCCTCCAGACCAGAACTTATAGGAAAGCTCCCCTGAAATCAGGTGTTAGAGCTCCCCCTTCTGGTCTGGAGTAGGAAAGGCGTTGCATGCTGGAAAGGGGATCCCTCCTTGCTTCCAGGCATGACATCACCCCCTGTGAGGGAGGCAATGCCACTGTGGCAACTGGACTCCTGGGGTGCCACATCAATATGATCACTGCACCCCTATATAAATTAATTGAGAGGTTTAGTTTGTAAAATGGGGTCACTTATGGGGGGTTCTGCTGTTCTGGCACCTCAAGGGCTCTGCTAATGTGACATGACACACTCAAACCAGGGCAGCAAAATCTGCACTGTAATATGGTTCTACTTCTCTTCTGAGATTTGCACTGCACCTCATAAGTAGTTTTCGACCACATATGGGGTATCAGTAAACTCAGGAGAAATTGCAAAACAATTTTTGATGTCCTTTTTCTCCTGTCACTCTTGTGAAAATACAACATTTAAAGCTAAAAAAGATTTTGTGGGAAAAATGTGATTTTTTTATTTTCAGTTCTATGTTATAAACTTCTGTGAAGCACCTGTGGGTTCAAAGTACTCAATTCTCATCTAGATAAGTTCCCTAAGGGGTTTAGTTTCCAAAATGGTGTTATTTTGGGAGTTTCCACTGTTTAGGCACATCAGGGGCTCTCCAAATGCAACATGGCGTCCGCTAATTATTCCAGTAAATTTTACTTTTAAAAAGTCAAATGGCGCTCCTTCCCTTCCAAGCCCTGCCGTGCACCCAAACAGTTGTTTTCTTCCCCATATTGCATATCTGTGCTCTCAGGAGAAATTGTGCAATCATTTTTTTGAACAAATGGTCCATATACCCTTATGAATATGCAAAGTTTGAAGTTAAAGCAGATTTTTGTGGGAAAAATTTCAATTTTCATGGTTCTACGTTATAAACTTCTGTGAAGCATCTGTGAATCCCAGGTGCTCAATACACATTTAGATAAGTTCCCAAAGGGACCTAGTTTCCAAAATGGTGTCACTTTCTGGGGGTTTCTACTATTTAGGCACATTAGGGGCTCTCCAAACATGCAATGGCGCCCGCTAATTATGCCAGCAAATTTTACATTCAGAAAGTGAAATGGCGCTCCTTCCCTTCTGAGCCCTGTTGTGTGCCCAAACAGTAGATTTCTCCCACATATGGGGTATCGGCATGCTCAGGATAAATTGCACAACAAATTATATGGTCTATTTTTTCCTGTTACCCTTGCAAAAGTACAAAACATTAGGTCTAAAGGAATTTTTTTGTGAAAGAAAATAAATGTTTATTTTTTCCATCCACATTCCAAAAATTCCTGTGAAGCACCTGAAGGGTTAATAAACTTCTTGAATGTGGTTTTGAGCACCTTGAGGGGTGCAGTTTTTGAATTGTGTCATTTTGGGTATTTTCTGTCATATAGGCCCCTCAAAGTCACTTCAAAAAGTGCAATTTTTTTGTACAAATGCAAAATCGCTTGTCAACTTTTATCCCTTATAACTTCCTAAAAAAATTGTTTGAAAAATTGTGCTGATGTAAAGTAGACATGTGGGAAATGTTTTAAGGCCATAAAAATTAAAATGTAGAAAATTGCGAAATTTTCTCAATTTTCGCCACATTTCCATTTTTTTTCACACATAAACGCAAGTAATTTCAAATAAATTTTACCACTATCATGAAGTACAATATGTCATGGGAAAGCAACCTCAGAATCAGTGGGATCCATTGAAGCATTCCAGAGTTATGACAAGAGATGAGTGAATTTGTTTGGGTCCCTGCTTATTCGGCAAGCTATAGCGTTTACCGAATAAGCTGCAGAGGGAACCTGGATACATGAAGCGCATCGGCTGATCAGCTGTTTGGCTCCGCAGCTGCATGTGTCATGGCTGTGTCACAGTCGGCACACATGCATGGAAAGCCCAACACACAGGCTCTCCATGCTTATTTGGTAAGCGCTATAGCTTGGCAAATAAGCAGAGACCCCATCAAATTCACTCATCCCTAGTTATGACCTCATAAAGTGACTGTTGTCAGAATTGTAAAAATTGGCCTGGTCAGGAAGGTGAAAACAGGCTTTGGGGCGAAGGGGTTAAAGATTTTTAATGTCCATAAAAGTTAGTTCATGGTTAATCAAAACAGCCAAATTCAGCCAAAATAATTGTAATTAAGCAATAAATGATCATTTTAGCTGATGAAAAATCATTGACAAGAGACTCTCATCTACTAATTGCTAGTAAACAACAGGGTGGTTGGCCAGGTGAAGGGGCAAGACAAAAGAGGCTGCTAGCACTATGACGCAGTTCTCAGCTGAAGTTGATCACAGGAGTTTTATTCAAGTTTCTTCTCATCACACAGAATCACTTCTCTTCATGCAATAGACTCATTCAGACCAGCAGGCATGGGAAATCCCACCATGACATCCTTAAGGGCTTCAGAGAGACCCTTTCTGAAAATTGCTGCCAGGGCACATTCATTCCACTGAGTGAGTACAAACCACTTCCTAAACTTCTGACAATATATTTCTACCTCATCCTGACCCTGACACAGAGCCAGCAAGATTTTCTCTGCCTGATCCACTGAATTAGGTTCATCATAAAGCAATCCGAGCGCCAGAAAAAACGCATCAACATCACGCAATGCCGGATCTCCTGGCGCAAGGGAAAATGCCCAGTCTTGAGGGTCGCCACGTAACAAAGAAATAATGATTTTCACTTGTTGAACAGGGTCACCTGAGGAGCAAGGTTTCAAAGCAAGAAACAATTTACAATTATTTTTGATATTCAGAAACTTAGATCTATCCCCAAAAAACAAATCAGGAATTGGAATCCTAGGCTCTAACATCGGATTCTGAACCACAAAATCTTGAATGTTTTGTACCCTTGCAGTGAGATTATCCATACAAAAGGACAGACCTTGAATGTCCATATCTACACCTGTATCCTGAACCACCCAGAGGTAAAGGGGAAAAGAGAGACAAAACACACTGCAAAGAAAAAAAATGGTCTCAGAACTTCTCTTTTCCCTCTATTGAGATGCATTAATACTTTGGGCCACCTGTACTGTTATGACCTGGTGGTAAGGACAATAATGGACCTGGTGGTTAAGAGCACACGGAATGACCTGATAGTTACTAATAATATAGGATGAGCTCTGAGACGTGGGAACTCTGCTGACCGCAATCCCTAATCCTATCACACACACTAGAAATAGCCGTGGATTGCTCCTAACGCTCCCTATGCAACTCGACACAGCCTAAGAAACTAGCTAGCCCTAGAGATAGAAAAATAAAGCCTACCTTGCCTCAGAGAAATTCCCCAAAGGAAAAGGCAGCCCCCCACATATAATGACTGTGAGTAAAGATGAAAATTACAAACACAGAGATGAAATAGATTTAGCAAAGTGAGGCCCGACTTACTGAACAGACAGAGGATAGGAAAGGTAACTTTGTGGTCAGCACAAAAAACTACAAAAAGACCACGCAGAGGGCGCAAAAAGACCCTCCGCACCGACTCACGGTGCGGAGGCGCTCCCTCTGCGTCCCAGAGCTTCCAGCAAGCAAGACAAAAATCAAAATAGCAAGCTGGACAGAAAAATAGCAAACCAGAGAAAAACAAGCAGGAACTTAGCTTCTGCTGGGAAGACAGGTCACAGGAACGATCCAGGAGAGAACTAGACCAATACTGGAACATTGACAGGTGGCATGGAGCAATGATCTAAGTGGAGTTAAATAGAGCAGCCAGCTAACGAATTAATCTCGTCACCTGTGGAAGGAAACTCAGAAGCCGCAGCTCCACTCACAACCACCAGAGGAAGCCCATGGACAGAACCAGCCGAAGTACCATTCATGACCACAGGAGGGAGCTTGACAACAGAATTTACAACAGGGAGGGGGATGAGTCAGGTACTGTAGCTTTCTCGCTTCTATCCTGAGGTAATAAAAATGCTCCTGTTGTCATGAATGCTAGTATATGATTACAGCAATCGCTTCCCACGAAGAATTGGTCCATACAACTTGTCTAATTTCAATCTGACAGGAGACTCTCTAGCACACCGCTTGTATGTCTATGACACAATAATAGCTTTCCCAGTACCCCCTGGGGCTGAGTTAACCACTATAACCATTTTAACCCCTATCGTTGCTGGATGATTTTAAATTAACAGTGTAGCTTCTATCTGTCACAAAGCTACTCTACTGCTTGTCTGGGTAAAATACCTGTAGTCCACATTTAAACATTTAAAGGTTTCTGCTCTACTGAACAACCCCTTTTCAAGGTCCCTTATGTGTCTACTAAAATGTAATCAAAAGCATAGTTACCTCCACGACCAGTGCCGCTCCTCTGCTCCAAGTTCTGTGTCTCCCAGCAATCTCATGACAATGTTTATGTCACATGAACATTGCTGCCTATGAGTGGCTTTTGAATAATGGAGCTGTTCCATCTGATAGAACTGTGAAGGCTGCATTCCTCCAGCGGCTGCTGATAGACTGCGGCGCTCAAGTGACATAAGCAATATCATGTGATTGTTAAGGGACATAGCGATTGGAGCTTTTATGGTTCGTGAGGTAAATATGTTTTTTTCATATTTTAATATGCACCTTAGGAACATTGAAATGGGGTTCTCCAGAAGTGACCAACCTCTTTAATCTGCAAAGAAGGTAAATATGTAAAATGTGTGTGCAAATATGAGTGTGTATATCGTGTAAATACAGTATGTGTATCAATATGCATGCAAATATCAGTATTAAATTAGTATTAGTATTAGTAAAATAGTATTAAACGGTCCCTGCTCAGACAGCAGTACCTGGCCTGAACTAACTGCCTCATAGGTACAGTATATGTCAAATGCACCTGTTAGCCCAGGGACTGCAGTCTGAGAACAGACTCTATCACATAAGTAAGTGGTATGACCAAGTAGACTGCACAAAATCATGGAGACGTGTTTATGATTGTACATCTGTGGGTCAGTGAAAAAAATCGGACAACACTCAAATGCAATCCATTTGCTGTCCGATTTTCACTGCTTGTTTGATGGAGGAGCATGAAAAAAGGAGCATGAAAAAACTTTTTTTTTCACTCTGAGAAAAACTGATGAAACTCTGACCAAAGTTTTATAGTAGAAGCTTACACTCTGACGGTGGTGAAACTTGGATCATTTTGTGTACAAGATATATTACTGAAAAGTAAATGACCCCAAGGCCGGGTGTGATTGCTTATCAATATTACTTTGGTCCCAACAGTATAAGGATATTGTACTGCTGTATTTTATATGTATTTACTGTATAACATTTATATACATGGTGAGCCCTGTGGCTTGGTAGTTAGCACTGCAGTATTGAAGCCCCGGGTGGCCTGGGATCAAATCGCGAAAGGACAACATCTGTTAAGAGTTTATATGTTCTTCCTGTGTTTGTGTGGTTTCCTCTGGTTCCTCCTGTTTCTTCCCACACTCCAAATACACAATGATAGGGAATTGAGTTTGTGATTCTCAATGGGGACAGTGATTATGGTGTCTGTAAAGTGCTGTGGAATATGACGGTGCTACATAAATAAGCATAATAAATAAATCTATATGGGGCTAGGGTATGCGCATGAATTGAATATTTGAATCATATTCTTCTGCAGGAAAAACACTGTGTTAAACATGTACATTTTTTATACATTTCTTCTTGCATTTTTTCACATTCATTTGAATGGGTGAAAACGCTGCAAAAATTGACGTTGCAGATTTGAAAAAATGACTTGATGGTTCAAATCTGCAAGCAAAAATTTAGTAACGTGTACATGAGTTTTCATGTGTGTACAGTGGGTACGGAAAGTATTCAGACCCCTATAAATTTTTTACTCTTTGTTTCATTGCAGCCATTTTGTAAATTCAAAAAAGTTCATTTTTTCTCATTAATGTACATTCTGCATCCCATGCTGACTGAAAAAAACTGAAATGTAGACATTTTTGCAAATTTATTAAAAAAGAAAAACTGAAATATCACATGGTCATAAGTATTCAGACCCTTTGCTCAGTATTGAGTAGAAGCAACCTTTTGACCTAGTAGAGCCATGAGTCTTCTTGGGAATGATGCAACAAGTTTTTCACACCTGGATTTGGGGACCCTCTGCCATTCTACCTTGCAGATCCTCTCCAGTTCCATCAGGTTGGCTGGTGAACGTTGGTGGACAGCCATTTTCAGGTTTCTCCAGGGATGCTTAATTGGGTTTAGATCAGGGCCAGTCAAGAATGGTCACGGAGTTGTTCTGAAGCCACTCCTTTGTTATTTTAGCTGTATGCTTAGGGTCAGTGTCTTGCAGGAAGACGACCCTTCAGCCAAGTCTGAAGTCCAGAGCACTCTGGAAGATGTTTTCATGCAGGTGTTAAAGAAATGGTTAATCTTCATCTTTTTAATATCAGAAAAATAGCAGAAAAACAAATCTTGCACAATGTTATCATCTGAGTCACATTTAGCACGATTTCCCGGATATTCTACATAGCAGTGGTCAATAATTCCCAGAAACTGTCAAGGAGGTCTGGTTATTTTTGTCCAAATTCTGGATTTGTCCGAAACACCCAAAAATCTTGAATGTTCAGCCAGAATCTCATAAAACCGCAGACATGTGCAAAGACTCCCCGCATTCTTTCACCTAATCTATCTTGTATCCCAGGATGTATATGTGCCAATTTATTATGTAACTCTACATTTCCTTTTGATCTTGGGCCTTTAAAAGCCCAGCCCTGAAAATAAAGACCAGAGATTACTTGGATAGACAACGAGCGTGTGTCTCTCTAATTATTGCTTCATCGTTTAGGTACCTAAAAGACAGAACACCTGAGTAGGTTAGAAATCCCTTCTCTAACAACTTGGAGGCCTTCAGCGGGATAATATAATTTCTCCTTCGACATTCATCTTAGACTGAGCAATTGACTGCCTCCCTCCTGAACAGAAAACCAGATCCGGGGTAAGTGAGTAGATTTATTACTCACTAAGTTTTCTCTCCGGGAAAGGAGGCTTTCTAGAGTCAGTCTTTGGGGATTTCTAATGGGAATGCCCTCAGGTAAAGAAAGTATCTGTTATTTGTTTTGTTGTCTCTTGCTTGTCTTTGTCTGTTTTGTATGTTGTGTGTCTAAGTGCTGTTAACAATTGTTTTTGTTTCATTATGAAGTACGATGATTTTCCATCATTTGTTTTGTCTGTATCTATAATAAGGGTATCTCTGTACTTGGCCACATTCATGTTTCCTTCAATAACAACCAGTCGTCCTGTCCCTGCAGCTGAAAAACACCCCCATAGCATGATGCTGCCACCACCATGTTTCAATGTTGGGACTGTATTGAGCAGGTGATCAGCAGTGCCTGGTTTTCTCCACACATACCGCTTAGAATTATCTCCAAAAAGGTTTCATCAGACCAAAGAATCTTATTTCTCATAGTCTGGGAGTTCTTCATGTGTTTTTTTTAGCAAACTCTATGTGGGCTTTCATATGTCTTGCACTGAGGAGAGCCTTCCTTCAGGCCACTCTGCCATAAAGGCCCGACTGGTGGAGGGTTGCAGTGTTAGTTGACTTTGTGGAACTTTCTCCCAACTCCCTACTGCATCTCTGGAGCTCAGCCACAGTGATCTTGAGGTTCTTCTCTACCTCTCTCACCAAGGCTCTCCTCTCACGATTGCTCAGTTTTGCTGGAAGGCCAGGTATCAGAAGACGCCTGATGGTCCCAAAGTTCTTCCATTTAAAGATTATGGAGGCTATTGTGCTCTTAGGAAATTTGAGTACTGCAGAAATTCTGTTATAACCTTGGCCATATCTGTGCCTTGCCGCAATTCTGTCTCTGAGCTCCTTGGCCAGTTCCTTTGACCTCATCATTCTTTTTTGGTCTCACATGCATTGTGAGCTGTGAGGTCTTATATAAACAGGTGTGTTCCTTTACAAATCAAGTCCTATCAGTTTAATTAAACACAGCTGGACTCCAACGAAGGAGTAGAACCATCTCAAGGAGGATCACAAGGAAATGGACAGCATTATACTTAAATATGAGTGTCTGAGCAAAGGGTCTGAATACTTATGACCATGTGATAATGCAGTATTTCTTTGTCATTAAATTTGCAATAATGTCTACATTTCTGTGTTTTTTCATTCAAGATAGGGTGCAGAGTGCACATTAATGAGAAGAAAATGAACTTTTTTGAATTTACCAAATGGCTGCAATGAAACAAAGAGTGAAAAATTTAAAACGGTCTGAATACTTTCCGCACCCACTGTATGTGGCAGAGAGTTGTCACTTCTGTTACACTATTGAATCGCCATCTGTGGTGATGATTACACTTTCTTTCCTCTAGATGTAGAGGATGTCGTCTTGTCATCACTTCAAGCTTAGTTCTAAAAAGATCATTAGAAAAGTCTATGTACAGTGCAGATGTGAACTTCAGTTCTCCTACACTAGAAGCAAATATACAATTTAGTTCCCCCTGAGGCCGGTTTCACATGTCAGTGGCTCCGGTACGTGAGGTGTCAGTTTCCTCACGTACCGGAGACACTGACTCACGTAGACACATTGAAATCAATGTGTCTCTGCACATGTCAGCGTGTTTTCACGGACCGTGTGTCCGTGTGCAAAACACGGAGACATGTCAGTGTTCGTGGGAGTGCATGGAATACACGGACTCATTAAAGTCAATGGGTCCGTGTAAAACACATACCGCCCACGGACGCTGTCCGTGTGCAGTCTGTGTGCCGTGCAGGAGACAGCGCTACAGTAAGTGCTGTCCCCCCAGCGTGGTGCTGAAGCCACCATTCATATGTTCTCTCCAGCAGCGTTCGCTGGAGAGAAGATATTAAAAATCCTTTTTTTTTGTGTTTAAAATTAAGATCCCTGTCCCCTCCCCCCTCCCACCCCCTGTGCGCCCGCCCGCTGATAATAAAATACTCACCTGGCTCTCAGCGCCAGCTTCTCCTGTATGAGCAGTCATGTGGTGCCGCCGATTAGTCATGAATATGCGGCTCCACCTCAGATAGGGGTCGAGCCGCATATTCATGACTGTAATGGGCGGCACCACGTGACCGCTCATACAGGAGAAGGTGCGGCACGGAGAGGACGCTTCGTGGGAGCCGGGTGAGTATTTTAGTAACAGCGGGCGGGCGCACAGGGGGTGAGAGGGGGGTGGGGACAGGGATCTTTATTTTATACACACAAAAAAAGAAGATATGAATGGCGGCTTCAGCACCAGATGCAGGGGACAGCGCTTATCTCTAGCGCTGTCTCCTGCACGCTCTGTGTGGTACCCAGTTGGCACACGGGCGGCACACGGCTGCTGCACGTGTGCCACACGGATGGCCTACGTGAGCTCACGGACACACGGATAACTCCGGTACCGATTTTTCCGGTACCGGAATTATCTGGACGTGTGAGACTGGCCTGATACATACAGCTCAAGCCACTGGCGGAGGCAAACAGTAGAGGTCCCTTGTGTATGAACAATAAACGGGCCTGTTGCAGTCCAATACCACATCAAAATATAATATTTATTTGACTCACTTATATAGCGCCATTAATTCCACAGCTCTTTACATACATTATCATCACTGTCTCTATTGTGGCTAATAATCTACATTCCCTGTCAGTAGGTCTTTGGAGAACATGGAAGACACCCACACAAAAACAGAGAAGACATGCAAACTTCTTGCAGATGTTGTCCTTGGTGGGATTTGAACCAGGTCACCAGCACTGCAATGCTAACCACCGAGCCACCATGCTGCCCTGCTTTGAAAGTGGAAGTGGGGCCCTACCTTTTGGGCCCCTGTGCTGTTGCACATGATGCAGCAACGTTATGGCTCAAGCGTTAGGCGAAGTGGAACAGTCATGTTGTGCGGCAACCGCCTCAGGTTTTTAATGTTTTTTGACAGTTAAGCTGTGTTCACACGTGGCAGCCATGTTGTTTTTCCCTGCAGTGTAACAGCAACTTTGAAAAAAGCCACAGTATAATGCTAATATTACGAAAAATACTGGCAGGGCTAACGATACCAACAATATTGACAGTACTAAAAATGCTACAAATACCAACAATACTGAAAATATATACTATGCCAACTATTAAGACAATACTAATAATACGAACAAAATTAACTATGTTTACAATGTCAACAATACTAAATATACCAACTATAAATACAATAATAATTTTATCATCAAAACCAACTTTATAGACATTACCGACAGTGCCAACTATAGGGACAATACTATCAAACCTGCAATCTGCTTGATTTCAATTTTTTGCAGATGGCAATACTAGCAACAAGACCAGTGCCTTTATTAGGGTTTTCTGTGAGTTTTAAAAAATAGCACGGAATGCAAATAAAAGGAAATATTACCCACATGTTAAACTCCCCGCTTCTCCAGCATCGACACTCCGGTTGTCAAATAGGTCATTATATGGCACCAAACTGCTGAAGCCAATGATTGTCAGCAGTGGTCTTGAATAGAAGTATGCAGAAACAAAGGTGTCCACATTTCTGGATCTAAATTGTTGTGACTAATAGTGTGCTACAGAAAGCAGGCAACATTTCAGTATATAAATCCTTTGTGCTAATCCAGCCACATTTCACATTTCAGCATGATACAGGACCTGGGACAGAGCTTGGAGCAGTAATTCTAGCTTAAATGTAGATCAGTAACAGGTGGATGAGTGACAGGTGTAGGTCTGGTGGTCTGAGAGCCCTGTCGAATTCAGGCAAGCCAAATAATGGAAACCTATCTTGGAGTCCAAACATTTTCAAAAATTAGGGACAGACACCACCAAAGTGGTATCAATTTATTATTATATAGTGTCATTAATTTAGCAGTGCTTTACATAAATTATCATTTTCCCCAGAGTTGAAATAGTATAATGGGACTCTGACGATATGTTTCCACGGAGCGTATTGCTTTAGTTTTTGCTGCTGATTGGACGCTGTGTACATTCACAGCCTCCAATCCGCAGCATCCAGATGTTACAGCATAGTGGAGGGGATTTTATGAAATCCTATCTCCACTTTGTGTATAAACACACAGGTGGCAGCCTGCGTAACCGGACATGCGACGTGTCTTTATAGACTGCAACATGTCTATTTATCTTGCGGAGACGCTCCATCTCCGCAAGATAAATAACATAGTCTATGTATAGGATGCGGTGATTCCGCATGTATTCAATGAACACATGCGGATTAACCGCACGTACGAAAGGGGGCAAGGCTTTGGACGGAGCGGGTTATCCACTGCGTCCAAAGTGCTGCCAATATGCCCCATGGACACATAGCCTGACACCCCTTCTCTGCACTGTTGGAAAGTGTGTCTCACTAAGGGAGAGGTTGAGGGCACAGGTGGAGTCTGTGGAGGAGGCTGAAGCAGTAGAGGAAGGGTTACATACAGAGGTTTGTCCCACAAACCTTGAGGATTTCAAGATTTGCTGTCTAGTGACACCTTGGTGTGTAGTGGTTTAGTTCTCCAAAACTAAGTGTTTATCAATTTAGTTCCCCAACCCCTGTTATATAGTAGTTTAGTTCTCCATCCTTCTGGTGTGTAGTGGTTTAGTTATTCAAATTTACACTGTGTGCAAAATTATCATCTGTGTAACACCAGGTCCAGCCCACAAATGCCAGTGCTCTCCTGTTCCTCAGCCGGTCCTGCCTGCACCTGCAGCACTCACCTGTTTAACTGCTGCTCCAGATCGCACCTGCCAGTGCCCATCTGTCTAACACACGGACCAACCCGCATCTGCTAGTGCCCATCTGTGTAATGTTAAGTCTGCACCTGCCAGTGCCCATATGTGTAACACCCGATCCAGCCCACACCCCCAGTGCCCTGTGTAACACCTGGTCCTGTCCGCCTCTGCCAGTGCTCTCCTGTTCCTCAGCCTGTCCAGGCC
Source organism: Ranitomeya imitator (assembly GCF_032444005.1). Taxonomy (NCBI): domain Eukaryota; kingdom Metazoa; phylum Chordata; class Amphibia; order Anura; family Dendrobatidae; genus Ranitomeya; species Ranitomeya imitator. Next base: position 835,128,982 of record NC_091282.1, read on the forward strand.
ACACCTGCCAGTGCTAATCTATCTTACAGCCAGTCCAGTCCACACCTGCCAGCAATTTTCTGTTCCTCAGCCGGTTCAGATAACACCTGCCAGTGTCCATCTATTTAACATCTGGCCCCTCCGCACCAGCCAGTGCTCTCCTGTTCCTCAGCTTATAAATCCCACACCTGCCAGTGCTCATCTGTTTAACTGCTAATCCAGCCCACACCTGCTAGTGCACTGCTGTGTAACACACTTTCCAGCACGTACCTGCCAGTGCTTTTCTATTCCTTAGTCCCCTCTGCACCCGTGGTTCCAGTGTCCCTTCAGTGCCTGGCTGCATTCTTCATCCCTCCTTTGGGCTCTACCAGCCTACCCGCTCTAGGGGGTCTGCTGCCACCCTCTGTAGGTCAGCCCTGGAGTAGCACCTGGTGCCACCTCCTTGTTCCTCATTGGGTCACAGTTTTCGCATGCTGCTGCTTATACGAGGTCAGATTTGCTAGGCCACCTAGTTACACCCCTCCAGGCTTTCTGAGGGCTATGGCACAGTGGTTCTACAACCTTGCCTGTTACAGTCTTCATCAGCTGGGTTGGTGTAGACTCCGTGTTGGGTCTCCTTCATGTGTGCTGCCAGTAGCAGTAGGCCTCCTAGACCGGCAGCCCTCCACTCCATTTGAGTCTACTGCTCATGTTAATAGCCTTACATTTTTCTGACAATATTAGTCTGCGAAACTGTTATTTGTGCCACCTGAGTGTGGCTGAGCATAAAAGAAGGTTGAGCTGTTGCATGTGATATCAGTGCTCACACCACGGCAGGCCTACATCAATGCCTCACCCACATCATGTTAATTTGAAGTTTTGAGCCCATTTGAAATGTTTGTGTTTGTTTTTGCCTCCCATTGACTCCAATGTTTTTTGGCTATGTTCAGCGAATATTCGACAAATAAATCATCGAATATTGCAAAATCGTCGATCGTAATCCGAACCTAACATTGAAATATTCGATCATCTCTATAAATAACCCTACAAAAATGTGTTCATAATGTTACATCTTTTTTGATACATTTCAGTGCTATCTAAGCCTCAAAAAACTTTTTCAAAATATATTGGTATTATATTCCTCACCTATAGACTATTCTGTGGTCTGGAATCTATACCCAGCAGCCACGATAAGGCAATTTTCGTTGCAGGGAACCTCCCCAGATAAATGTAGGCTTCAGCTTCAGAGACGATTCATATTCATAAATGAGAATCTCTTTATCGTGGCTGCTGGGTACACATGAATTGGCCAATTTATGCGCTAGGTATTCACAATTTTTCCAGTTTTCTATAGCAGTAATGCAATTCAAATTTCATATATTGTATGTTTACATGCTATAGTGCTACAGAGTGCCAATTTGTTTGTTAGATATATATGGAAATGGCAAAGTAAGCACCTGTTCACACCTGTTTTCTGTTTAGGAAGTAACAGTCATTCTTTTTATATTAGTAATGGAGAGGGCCTCTATCAGATGCCCCTATTACTACCCCCTTAGCCAAAAGTAAGAAAGACATACACAGAGAAAAGTCCTTTAATTGAACAAAATACTCCCAGAAAAATCTTTTTCTTTTTCCCATTTACTAACATAACAATTAAAATAAAAAATCTAAGTAATCCTCACCTGTCCTCTGATAATCTATAATGCTGATGTCCGACAATGAGCCTCAACTCTGCATCTAAATGCATTGCTGAGCTATGAAATATGTAATGCGACTGCTCAGTCTGGCATCCAGGACACAATGAGCTAAGCGTGAGAATGCGGCTGTGTGTGACCGGCAGTGATGTCATTAAAGTTACCGCCAATCACACACGGAACCGCGTTCTCATGATCAGCTTAGTGTGATCTGGTTGACAGGCTGAGCGGTCACATTACTTATATCACTCAGCAATGCAACCGAATGTAGCAGAGACTGGGTTCTTTGTGGGACCTCATCATTTGGATTAATGGCGGACAGGTGAGGATTACTTTGATTTTTAAATTTTATGCTAATAAATGGGAAAAGAGGATAATTCTTGGGGAGTGTTTTTTCTATTAAAGGACATTTTTCTGTGTGTGTCTTTATTACTTTTTACTTACTGGGTTAGTAATGGGGGTGTCTGATAGACAGCTCTCCATTACTAACCCCTGGGCTTGATTTTAGCTGATATTACAAAGCTGGCATCAGCCCCAAAATATTATCCCGCTTGCCAATACACCAGGGCAAGCTGGGCAAAGTGCCAAAATTGGTCCATCTAATGGATGCACCTTTTCTAGTTTGGGTGCAGGTTACTACTTTTAGGCTGGGGAGAGTCAAATATCTATGGGCCTTCCCAGACTGAGAATACCAACACCCAACTGTCTACTTTAGCTTGGCTGGTTATTAAAAATGGAGAGACCCCACACTGTTTTTTTAAATTATTTATTTAAATAATAAAAAAAGTGTAGGGTCCCCTCTATTTTTACTAACCAGCAAAGGCTAAGCAGACTGCAGCGGGCTGATATTGATAGGCTGGGAGGGGGCCGTGGATATTGGCTCCCTCCCATACTAGTAACAGCAACCCTCAGCCACCCCAGAAATGGCAATTGGATGCATTAATTCTAGTGCTTAGCCTTGGTTCTTCCCATTTGCCCTGGTGCATTGGCAAGTGGGGTAATGGTTTGGGGGTTAATGTCAGCTTTGTAATGTCCGCTAACATCAAGCCCAGGGGTTAGTATTGGAGAGGCATCTATCACACACCTCCATTACAAAACCCATAGTGAAAATTACCACCATAATGTAACAATAACCATGTTAAACTGTATAGATGAATAATTGAATCCATTAAACATTTGGGAAGGATTTTTTTAAATTTTATATACCACCTGTGATGTTAGTCACTACCCATAGACAAACCTAGAGGCTGGGTAATCAAAAGGTCTGTGGTCAGAAGCCATGAGGGAACATCAAAGACAGAGGTAAGAGATAAAAGAATAGTCAGGTCACGGTCCAGAGGATTAAATACCAGGAAGGCAGTGGATCAATAAAAGGATCAAAGCAAATGGATGGTCAGAGCAAGGTCCAAGGTCAGGCAGCAGTAGATCAGAGCACAGAGCAACAAGACAAACATACACCACCAAATTAGTTGTCTCCTCAAAGTTTCTTGTGATTCCATGATGTAGAGGCAGCGGAAAAGATTGAAGATGGACTAGTTCAGAAGAAGTTTTTGAGATCTTTAGGGACTGAATTAATCAGCAATGATATCTAGTTGCAGATTATACAATACCTGTAAGATTCTGACATTTTGGATGAAGTATTTTAAGTTAATTTGCACCAGGCCTGAGTCCACATAATTTAGACCCAGATGTGGGTTCCAAAATAGAAGATATCCTGCTTGTGAGGCTTGCTGGACATCAAATATGAGTGCTGCCTGTGTCCACTGTCTAAGGTGTGGTGAAGAAGAACATTATGCCAATGAATCAAGTGTCACGATTCCAGGGGTTAAAAGGCAGAAGGTTGTCAGTGTGGGACAACAGGTAATCGCGACACGGTTGAGGCCCCAGAATCAAACACAAACATCACCAAACCCCAGAACAGCTTGCGAGATAAAATGGCTGCATCAGAACTATCCCCAGTATCCCCAGGTGTGTCACCATCTTCAACAACTGCAAGAGAGACGGGGCATGAGCTACGTAATGCCCAGTGTGGAAGTCACACTATGCATTACTGGGAACAAGAGGATAACTCGATCAGTAAGGATAGCCTCATCAACCTAATCAGTGAAAGGTGCTTCATACAGTGCAAGTTAGATGGACTGCTGGAGAAGGTGTCATATGCCACATACCTGCCTTCGTCCACTAAAATAACTCTTAGACCTGGTGGAACTCCATGGCAAACCTGTCATTCAGACTGAAATCCCTTCCATAGGCTGGGTGGAAGTGACATTTCAACTCAATGCCACGAAGAACAGCAACGCCATTGAGTGATTTGTACCCTTTCATGTCACTGGTGATAAGAATGAGGCTGAAGAACCTATCCTGGGTTGCACTATGATCGATGATGTAATCAAGAAACATAAATCAGGGACATTGTGGTGGGAACGTTAGCCAAGTCTGGGTGTGGGGAAGCGTGAATATTCATTTCTCTTTAGCAGAGGGAACAGGCATGGCTTCCTGTCACTCGCTGCTGTTCCACTGGCACAGGGTGGGCCCCCTTGACTCAGGGGCCCCATAGCCACTGGCTGGGGGCTCCTGGAACAGTGAGGGCCTTAGGCAGCTGCTGGCCAGTATGCTAGCAGGTGTCAGTGCCTGGGCCCTCCGGAAAATCCTCCAGTTCTCCGGTGGGCCAGTACGACCCTGGACACATCCCTGGAATCAGCATCTCTTCCCCTACATTATTTTGATTTGCAATTTAATCTTTTATGCAGATTAAACTTAAAAAAACCTGCTGATAGATTCCCTTTAAGAAAATTTAACTTTTGTATTTTGTGACAAGCCTGCCTACAAGGAGTAAAGAGACTACAATCCTTGAGTGTCCAAGCTAATTTGCCAAAGGAGAAGCTGTGGAGCTGTTGCCAGCCAGCATATAGTTGGAATTGCCAAAGAAGATTAATTGCCTGCAAGTGGAAGAAGGATGGACTGTCACAGCCTGAGAGTAAAGATGAGGTAGTGCCACACCTGGAAGGGCCCACCTAGGAGTACAAAACTGCAAGTGAATTAAATGCCACTTTAAGCTACTCAAGCTAAGTGTGAGGTAAGAAGAGTTACCGATTCTGTGCAGAGAGCACAACTGGTGAAACCTAGGAAGCAGACGAGATAATGCTATCAGAAGTTAGGCAGAAAAGATGGAAGACCCAAGGAAGTGATATCAACTGTAGTGAGGGGTGAGGAAGTAGCATGTGGTATCCTTCATCAGGTCAAGATCAAGCCCACGCTCCTAACCAGGCACATTTTTGCTTTTTTTCATACATTTGGTTTAACCCCTTAATGACCGCCAATACGTCTTTTAACTGACCTGAGATATAAGAGAATAGCCTCCCCATACAGATGACAATCCAGCACCTGTCGGTTGTACACTATAGCTGACAACTTGCTGTACCAGCCACGATCAGTGTTTGCACCATCTAAATCTGTTTAACCCCTTAGATGCTGCTGTCAATAGTGACTACATCATTATAAATGGTTAACAGAGTGTGGGGGCTTCTTCTTTGTCACAATTGGTGCCCTCAGATCATGATTTTGTTGTCCTGATGTTTGCCATGGCAATTCATGACCAAATAGTGGCCTTAGAGTCTGACGGCTGTAGTAATCTGTTTAGAAGTTAGCAACATTTAGGTGGTAAAAATACACATTTTCATTTCTGTCATACCACTTTGCATTAATTCCTGTAAAGCACCTGAAGGGTTAATAAACTACCTGACAGCAATTTTCAATATGTTTAGGGGTGCTGTTTTTAAAATGGTATCATGTTTGTGGGTTTCCCAATATATGGGACCCCTAAAGTCACTTCAAACATGGATAAGTCCCTAAAAAAATAAATTTTGTAAATTTCTTTGAAAAAATCAAAAATTGCTGCTACATTTTTAAACCTCCTAAAATGCTAACAAAATAAAATAACATTTTACAAATGGTGCTGATGTAAAGCCGACATGTGGGAAATGTTATTTATTAATGGTTTGCTGTTGTATGACTATCTGGATTAAAAGGATAATCATTCAAATTTAGAAAATTGCTAATTTTTTAACATTTTTCTAAAATTTTTGATATTTTTTATAAATAAACACAAAAAATGTTGAACAAAATTTACCATTATCATAAAGTATAATGTGTCACGAAAAAACAATCTCAAAATCACTGGGATTTGTTGAAGCGTTGCAGAGTTATTACCACATAAAGTGACACTGGTCAGATTTCAAAAATTTGGCTCGGTCACTAAGGGGTTAAAGAGCTGTAACATTTATTCTTGTTTTGATATTGAAGTAATTTTTGCATCTTTTTTTTAGCGAAACATGTGGCTTCATTTTTATGTAACTTTTATATTTTATCTCTTATTTTCTGAAATTGGGTGATATAGGTGTAAAATTAAAGAAAAAATAAATATCTGTCTTTCCCATTTTTTTAAAGTTTGTTCCCCATTCTGTAATTTTTATTCTATATCAGACATGTGTACAGCATCTACTATCCACAGTTACAAGGGAATGAGTGCAGAGATGCAGAGTTATCTCTCACAGCCCAGCCGCTCATGCTCTCTTTCTGTACTCGATTACATGACTGCTGTGTATGAAGGAACAAGCACCATCAGCTCTTCCTATTAGTGCAGATACAGTGCTTACTTAGCGCTCTGTATATCGTTACCTAGAGGGCACAAACCGTAATAATTCGCAGCTACACGACCTCGTGGAACGTCACTGCAGAGTAGGAGCAGGACCGCCAAGACGTTTAAAACCAATTGGTGGTCCTCAAGCTGTTAAAAAATGCACCACAACGACCCCTTCCAATCTTTGAAAGACCACAGTTCAAAATTATGCTTTATAATTTGATTAATGGAAACATTTTGATCCTAGTTTTTGAATGCTTAAAAAACAAATTCAATGACACATATCTTGACACAAAACTCAAACATTCTCATTACATTAGACTGAATAACTGAAATGTCCTTTTTGTCCCAATGTCACAGAGTACATTGTAGAAAACAGTAGTGTGGGCTACGGAATAAAGACATAAGCACAAATGGTTAAATATTTGGGTCTGATTTTAAAGTTCCTTCTTATCCAACAGACTTAATTAGTGTTGTTCAGACAAACACAAATGGATTGTGCGCTGGGAGAACAGTATAGGATTTTTCCTTGAATCAATATGCGTCCTGAGCTTCAGATACTTGACTACAAACCTTCTCTGTTTTTTGGCCATCCATAATGCTTCTCTTATGTCCTGATGAGAGTACCCTGAGACTTGTCATTACCTGAAAAACATTTACAATACATATTTTTGTATGATTTAAAGTTAACATTTAAATCATGTTTATAACATAGCTGCATATTTCATTATTGCTAATGCTGATAACTGTATTCAGCATTTAAGTAAATCAGTGAATAAAAGTATGTAAAACCTAAAAAAACAAATTAAATGAATATTTAAAATGCAAAATAAGGTAAGAAGACATTTAATTAATTAGGACCTGTCACTTGCTAAAAAAAATGAGTTAGGTATCTTGTAAGAGTTCCTGAGCTCCATTGATTTTGCCACTATTTTCCATTTTGTGCTGTGTTGTTCCATTGCAGAGCTATTCACATTTGTTGCTTTTGGAGCGTAATGTGTGAAATCTCTGGTTGCAGTCCAACTATGCGCTTCTTCAAAGTCTTTTCTGGTAGTGTACTGTTTTACCCCTCTCTCCCAGACACAGCTCGGCAGCACCTTGGACTGTGATTGGCAGCATTTAAGAGACAGGCATGAAAGAGAATACTCTGAGGAAATATCCAGTTGTTAGAGATACTACATATTGTGCTTCAAATACGACAAGTACGAATATTTTTGCAGTAGAGTGAAGCAGCGCAGAACGGAAAAGAGTGGTAAAATCACAGAAGCTCAGGGATTTTTACAAGCTATGGAATTCATTTTTTTAGCAACTGATAAGTCCTCCTTAATATGTATTCAACTTAAAGGGTTATTCAGTGTCACCTCTACATTGGAAATTAAGTGATATCTTGTCTACAGATACCTGCTAAGATTGAGCAGCATAGCAGCAGGTAATGTATACTTGTCCTATATGGGTGCACAAAATCTGATTGTGCATGTATTCACACAAGCATCTGTAGACATGACCTCACTAGCACCACTAACCTCCCAAGGTGGAAGTGAGCGATTTTGGGATTACCCTTGAAGTATCAATGCAAAGAACAAAGATGTACATTAGTAATCAAAGAGGGTCCTAGAAAAACAAAATAACATGATTTTGAGTTATATGGCCATAATATCATAGGTCAGCTACTGTTTTCGGTTAAACACCACTACAATGACTGCACAATTTTCTATGTAAAACCTTAATGTGGGTACAGCATTCAACTGTATGTGGCCTCTGCAGCTAAATAAGAGAATGTTTTGTACTGAAGAGTAGGTAATTTGACAATAATAGAAACAAAGCACAAAGTGGTACTGTGACTAGTTTCAGAACATTTGGGACTGTAATTATGTTGTTATTATTAGAGATGGCCGAACCCGAACAGTAAAGTTCGGCATCCATACCAAACACCTACTGTTGGGGCACGAATGAGCTGTGATCACCAGAGGTACAAAGTTTACCTCCAGTCACAAGCATCGGCTAAAGAGACTACTACTCCCATCAGCCTACGCCTGCTGTCGCTAATAATAGCAAGAGCAGGAGATGGCTGATAGGAGTATTCATCAACCGATACCTGGGCTCTAAATAAATAATTAAAAGAAAAAAATTGCATGGGTTTCCCTGTATTTTTGATAACCAGCCAGGCAAAACTGACAGCTGGGGCCTTCAACCCTCAGCTGTCAGCTTTATCGAGGTTAGTTACAAGAATAGAGCGGTCCCCAAGCTGTTTTTTTTTAAGGATTTAGATAAATAATTTAAGAATCAGCACGGAGTCCCCCACTATTTTTTACAATCAGCCAAGCTAAAACAGATGGAGGCTGGTATTCTCAGGCTGGTAAGGGCCATGGATATTGCCCCAACCTAAAATTAGCAGCTTACAGCTCCACAGAAAAGACGCATCTATTAGATGTTAGTTATTTTTAAGTAAGAAAGGTTTTTTATTTCAAATATAGGACTTTATACTTGCTGTGTGTTTATTTACAATATAACTATAGGATTAGTAATGGAGAGGCATTTTATAGACGCCTTTCCATTACTAAGCCATGGCCTTGATGTTACCGGACAATACAAAGGTGACATCAACTCCACAAATATGAACCCCACTTGCCACCGCAGCTGCAAGCTGCTAATTTTAGGTTGGAGGCAATATCCATGGCCCTTATCAGTCTGAGGATACCAGCCTCCATCTGTTTTAGCTTGGCTGGTTGTCGAAAAATAGTAGGGGACCCCACGCTGTTTTTTAATTTATCTAAATACTTTAAAAACAGCTTGGGGACCCCTCTATTCTTGAAAACCAGCCTTGCTAACACTGACAGCTGAGGGCTACAGCCCCCAGTTGTCAGTTTTGCCTGTCTGGTTATCAAAAATTCAGGGGAGCCAACGCCAGTTCTTTTTTTAATTACATATTTAGAGTGCCGGTGTTAGCTGATGAATACTCCAATCAGCTGCTGCCTGCTCTCGTTGGTATTAATAGCAGCAGGTGTAGGCTGAGGGGAATAGTAGTCCCATCAGCTGTCACCAGTGACCGGAGGTAAACTTTTTACCTCCGATCGCAGATGCTGTCATTTGACATTGTGGGAACCGCTGATCTGAAGCAGTGTTTGCTGCACTGTCATGCACATGACAGCATGGCAAACACTGGATGTTTAGGCCCCCCATTCAAATGAATGAGGTCCGGCTTTGGGTCCAGGTAATGTTCTGGTACCTGAACTTTTTTAACTGTTTGGCTGAACCTGCCGGATTTGAACATCCAGGGGTCCGCCCATCTCTAGTTACTATTAAATATATAAATTAAAGCATCTAAAATCAAGGCCAAAAGTGTTGGCACTCTTGCAATTGCTCAAGAGAATGAAGTATTTCTCCAAGAACATTATTGCAATTACACATGTTTTGTTATACACATGTTTATTCCCTTTGTGTGTATTGGAACAGCACAAAAAAAACACAGATAAAAAAGGGAAAATTGGACATCATTTCACACATAAAACAAAAAATGGTCAGGACAAAATTTTTGGCACTTTTCGCAAATTGTGGGTAAACAACTTTGTTTCAAGCATGTGATGCACGTTCAAACTCACCTGTGGCAAGTAACAGGAATGGGCAATATGAAAATCACACCTGAAACCACATACAAAGGGAAGGGAAGAAGTTGACTCAATCTTTGCATTGTGTGTCTGTGTGCCACACTAAGCATGGAGAACAGAAAGAGGAGAAGAGAATTGTCTGAGGACTTAAGAGTCTCAAGGTTACAAGTCCATCTCCAGAGATCTTGATGTTGCTTTGTCCACTGTGCGCAACATAATCAAGACGTTTACAACCCTTGGCACTGTCACTAATCTCCCTGGACGTGGACGGCAGAGAAAAATTGTTGAATGGTTGCAATGCAGGATAGTCCAGATGGTGGATAAGCAGCCCCAATCAAGTTCCAAAGAAGTTAAAGCTGTCCTGCAGGCTCAAGGTGCCTCAGTGTCAGGACAAACTATCTGTCGACATTTAAAATAAATTAACTGCTATGGTAGGAAACCCAGGAGAAACTCACTGCTGACACCTAGACATAAAAAGCTAGTATGCAGTTTTCCAAAATGTATTTGAGTAAGCCAAAATCCTTGTCAACAGATGAGACCAAAATATAGCTTTTATGTAAAGCACAATATTTTACTGTTTACCGAAAATGGAATGAGACCTACAAAAAAAAACACAGTACCTAGAGTCAAATATTGTGGAGGATCAAAGATTTTTTAGGGTTGTTTTGTTGTGTCTGGCACTGGGTGCCTTGACTGTGTGCAAGGCATCAATAAATCTTAAAATTAACAAAGGATTTTGGGCCACAATGTAGTGCCCAGTGTAAGAAAGCTGGGTTTGCATCCTAGGTCATGGGTCTTCCAGCAGGACAATGACCCAAAACATACTTCAAGAAGCACCCAGAAATTAACGGAAACAAAGCGCTTGAGAGTTCTGAAGTGGCCAGCAATGAGTCCGGATCTAAATACCATTGATCACTTGTAGAGAGATTTTAAAATTGCTGTTGGGGGGAAGGCACCCTTCATATATGAGAGACCTTGAGCAGTCATGGAAAGAATAGATGCTTCTTTCATGAAAAGAAACATCTAATCCTGGTCTTTTACATTTTTAGAAGCTTATTTTCATTAAATATTAAACCTAATAAAATGGTCATACATTGCTACTATACAATAAAGCAGACCCACCTTGACTTGCCTGAATATGTGCCAACCTACAACGTTCTACTATACCATGTTCTACCATGGATATAATGTACACAAGTTATGCAGAGTTGCATTTGGTAAAATTGGTTCTTGCAGGAGATGGTGTCAAATACTATTATTATTACACCCTGAATGTCCTGCTGATTGGTGGGCTTTATCACACTGTAGTGTAATGGAGACTACAGATTCTACTGAGCATGTTTCAGAATTCATCAGCGAGAAAGGGAGGAAGGCAGCAAAGAGAGCTTATGAATTATGCTAGTTGAGTCCAGATAGTGTTTACATTGTGAATACACTTTGACTCATCAAATCTGGCTGTATATAGTTTGATTTATAAAATGCAGAGTGTTCAGAAAAGCTAAAAGCATCATTCTGAGGTGAATTTTTCAAAAGAGTACACCATCATTAACAGGGCCAGGTGATCTATTTAATGATGTATGCGGATTGTAAAATCTTTCTAAGGCCATCAGTCCAAAAAGGCAACCTCTATGAGAATTGTATTTAACCACTCCTTCTAGCAGGTCACAGTGGAAACTTATAAACATAAGGATGAATGACCTCGGGGAGATCAAAACATCCAACACCGCGGAGACACCATCACATGTTTCTCAACGCAGTGATCCAGAACACTGCCCCCATCCCTTATGGGAAATATGCAAATGCATGTAGAAAAGCCGTGGAGACACCATCACGTGTTTCTCAACGCAAGCAATAAATTGCCAGGTCTTTCACCGGGAAGGAACAACCACGGGAAGGGCAGCATCCAAAAGGAAAACCACCTATGCCAAAACATGGTATCCATCCACAGACAGCTGTTTCGGGGTATTTTCCCCTCAACAGTGTGGAGTAGGAAACTGGCTATTAGGAGCAGTGCCTGGTAAAAGGACTATAAACATAAGGATGAATGACCTTGGGGAGATCAAAACATCCAACACTGAGGAGACACCATCACGTGTTTCTCAACGCAGTGATCCAGAACACTGCCCCCATCCCTTATGGGAAATATGCAAATGCATGTAGAAAAGCCACGGAGGCACCATCACGTGTTTCTCAACGCAAGCAATAAATAGCCAGGTCTTTCACCGGGAAGGAACAACCACGGGAAGGGAAGCATCAGTGGAATTTTAAGCACACCATTTAACCCATATATAGGGATCTGAACTTAAACCATGGCCCCCTGGGTTGTGTCCATGGAACAGCTGCTGGTATAATGAATGAGCTTGAAGAAAGGATAGTTGAACAAGCCAGGTTAGATAAAACCAGAAGGCAAAACTGAAGTCTGAGGAATAGCCAGGCCGGATGCCAGGAACAAAAAATCAGCAAAGTCATATTAGCTAAAATCAAGTACAGTGGGGATCATGGAGTACAAAGTATTCAGGGTCACAAGCTGAGTCAAGATCAGGGTAACCCAACACAAGAATTGCACCAGAGTGCAGGTAGTAAAGCAAGCACAGTGACTCCAACAAAAACTTGCAAATCAGTTAAATGCAAACCATATCTCTGTTGAATTTTCAGGAATACACTGAACTCAAACAATTTTCAACTTTGCCTGTCTGTGTATGACAGCACAGCAGTAAAGAAGATTAGTATGCTAGGAAACAAGAATATTATCTTATACATGTTTAATGGCATTTGTAGACTTTGGAATACGTTTGATTCTTGGTGAATTGATTCCCTGCAAATCAAATTTCGTAGACAAATCTGGTAAATTCAACTTTCAAAAGATTTGTCCATGTCTTTCACGGAGTTGAATAACTTTATTCAGTTGCCAAAAAATACCATTCCTCCACTGCTACATCTAGTTGGCAAATGTTAGTTTGCGAGAGAAAAAAACCTCTACAATATTCTACAGCATTTCTACACTTTTCTTTTATGCAGGGTGAGTTGACATTTTCAATAATTTAAGGTTCACATAATTTTTTTTATCATTTTATTAGTTTTTAGAAGACGGAATGAACAAAAAAAGATTGCATTTTTTATTTTTTAATAGGGAATAGTGATGAGTGAATATACTCGTTACTTGAGATTTCCCGAGCACGCTCGGGTGTCCTCCGAGTATTTTTTAGTGCTCGGAATGTTAGTTTTTAGCACCACAGCTGAATGATTTACATCTGTTAGCCAGCATAAGTACATGGGGGGGTTGCCTGGTTGCTGATCGCGGCCGGGTGTCAGCTGACTATTGCAGCTGACATCCGGCACTATGTGCCAGGAGTGTTCACGGACCGCCCCCGGCACATTAACCCCCAAAACACTGCGATCAAACATGATTAGTGTTCCGGGGGCATAGGGGAGCATCATGCAGGGAAGGGGTTCCCTGCGGCTTCCCTGAGACCCACGGTACAACGCGATGTACGCGTCTCCTCCCTGCAGGCCCCAGATCCAAAATGGCTGCGGGGCTGCATCTGGGTCCTGCAGGGAGGTGGCTTACCAGCGCCTGCTCAGAGCAAGCTCTGGTAAGCCTCCAGCAGTGCATGTCAGATCGCTGATCTGACACAGTGCACTGCAAAGTGTCAGATCAGCGATCTTACACTATAACATGATGCCCCCCGGGGCAATGTTATAGTGTAAAAAAATATATATATATTGTTCCCATAAATACATTTCTTTATCTAAATAAAAAAAAAAATAAAAGTACACATATTTAGTATTGCCGCGTCCATAATGACCCGACCTATAAAACTGTTCCACTAGTTAACCCCTTCAGTGAACACCATAAAAAAAGAGGCAGAAAACAACGCTTTATTATCATACCACCGAACAAAAAGTGGAATAACACGCGATAAAAAAAAGACAGATATAAAAAACCATGGTATATCATCTTGTCCCGCAAACTTTATAAACTTTAGTGACACACTTGGGGGGTTACATTTCTCAGAACACATCTAGATATGTTCCTTGGGGGGACTAGTTTCCAAAATGGTGTCACTTGGGGGGGGTTTCTACTGTTTAGGCACATTAGGGGCTCTCCAAATGCAACATGGCGTCCTATCTCAATTCCAGCCAACTTTGCATTGAAAAGTCAAACTGCGCTCTTTCCCTTCCGAGCTCTGCCATGCGCCCAAACAGTGGTTTACTCCCACATATGGGGTATCGGCGTTCTCAGGACAAATTGTACAACAACTTTTGCGGTCCAATTTCTCCTGTTACCCTTGGTAAAATAAAACAAATTGGAGGTGAAGTAATTTTTTTGTGAAAAAAAGTTAAATGTTCATTTTTTTTAAACATTTCAAAAATTCCTGTGAAACACCTGAAGGGTTAATAAACTTCTTGAATGTGGTTTTGAACACCTTGAGGGGTGCAGTTTTTAGAATGCTGTCACACTTGGTTATTTCTATCATATAGACCCCTCAAAATGACTTCAAATGTGATGTGGTCCCTAAAAAAATGGTGTTGTAACAATGAGAAATTGCTGGTCAATTTTTAACCCTTATAACTCCCTAACAAAAAAAATTATGGTTCCAAAATTGGGCTGATGTAAAGTAGACATGTGGGAAATGTTTCTTATTAAGTATTTTGTGTGACATAGCTCTGTGATTTAAGGGCATAAAAATTCAAAGTTGGCAAGTTGCAAAATTTCCTAAATTTTTGCCAAATTTCCATTTTTTTCACAAATAAACGCAGGTAATATCAAAGAAATGTTACCACGATCATGAAGAAGAATATGTCATGAGGAAACATTGTCAGAATCACCCGAATCCGTTGAAGCGTTCCAGAGTTATAACCTCATAAAGATACAGTGGTCATAATTGTAAAAATTGGCCCGGTCATTAACGTGCAAACCACCCTTGGGGTAAAGAGGTTAATATGTAATCTTTATTTTCAAAAGAACAGAAGACATAGTTACATATACTTGTAGTTACATAGTTACATAGGTTGAAAAAAGACCCTGGTCCATCAAGTTTAACCTTTCTCCACCAATTGTTCATTTTGTCACTAAATTAACTATAACTCACAATGTTATGCATAGTGAGGAAATCATCCAGCCCTTTTTTAAAACCTGCTATAGTGTCTTCCATTACTACCTTTTCTGGTCAGGCATTCCACATTCTGGCTGCTTTAACTGTAAAGAACCCTTTCCTTTTTAGATGACGTAATCACCTTTCTTCCACCTGTAATGAGGCCCCCTAGTCCTCAGTATGGTCTTTGAAAGGAATAAGTCATGCACCAGTCCTTTGTACTGACCACACATATTGTTATACTTGCAAATAAGATCCCCTCTGAGGCGTCTTTTTTCTAAGCTAAACAAGCCCGACTTTTCCAACCTTTCATCATAAAGTGAGGCCTTGCATGCCTTGTAATAATTTAGCTGCCTGCCTTTGAACTGACTTTAACTTCTGAATATCCATTTTAATATGTGGAGCCCAAAACTGGATCCCATATTGTAGATGTGGCCTCACCAGTGATTTATAAAGGTGTAGTAATATGTTGCGATTGCAAGATTTTATCTCTCTTTTTATACATCCTAAAATCTTGTTTGCTTTTGCGACTGCTGCTTGACATTGACATTGAGTACTGCTGCTCCGCTTACTTATAACCAGAATACCCAAGTCTTTCTCCTGTTCTGTAGTCACGAGTATACTCCCATATAATGTACCGTATTTTTCGGACTATAAGACACACCGGACCATAAGACGCACCCCAAATTTGGGGTGAAAATTGCAGAAAAAAAGATTTTTTATAACATGGGGGTCCGTCTTATTGTCCGAATTTACAGTATCTTATGGCGGTGGCAGAGCAGGGTCACAGGAGGCAAGGTGGGGTGATGCTGGGATGAGGAGGTGCTGGGATGAGAAGGTGCTGGGATGAGGAGGTGCTGGGATGAGAAGGTGCTGGGATCAGGAGGTGCTGGGATCAGGAGGTGCTGGGATCAGGAGGTGCTGGGATCAGGAGGTGCTGGGATCAGGAGGTGCTGGGATCAGGAGGTGCTGGGATCAGGAGGTGCAGTGAGAGGTATGGCGTGAGAGGGGTCCCTGGCGTACCATGCAGGCTTACCTAGGTGGCAGAGGTGCGGTGGCAGAGGTCCGGTGGCAGAGGTGCGGTGGCGGGGGTGTGGCAGCAGAGGAGGCGCAGGAAGCGGGGTCCCTTTCCCCGGTATGGTGATGCAGCAGGCCCGGTATGCAGCAGAGCCGGGTGAATCCTCTTGTTATCGGTGGGTGCGGCCATCTTCCTGAGGCCGCGCGTGTGCAGATGAAGCGCTCTGCTCCCGGGGCTTCAGGAAAATGGCCGCGGGAGGACGAGCATGCGCAGATGGAGATCGCGGCGGCCATTTTCCTGAAGCCCCGGGAAGCAGAGCGCTCCATCTGCGCACGCGCGGCCTCCGGAAAATGGCCGCCACCACCGATAACAAGAGGATTCACCCGGCTCTGCTGCATACCGGGCCTGCTGCATCACCATACCGGGGAAAGGGACCCCGCTTACTGCGCCTCCTCTGCCGCCACACCCCCGCAACCGCACCTCTGTCACCGGACCTCTGCCACCGCACCTCTGCCACCTAGGTAAGCCTGCATTGCGACTATTAGACGCACCCCCCATTTTCCCCCCTTTTTTGGGGGGGAAAAAGTGCGTCTTTTAGTCCGAAAAATACGGTATATGCAGTAATAGGATTACTCTGTCCTAGGTGCATTACTCTACATTTATCTACATTAAATCTCATTTGCCAAATGTTTGCCCATTCAGTCATCTTATTTAGATCGTTCTGCAATATTATAATGACAAGGTCAGATATTAATATCCTATATACTTTGGTGTCATCAGCAAAGACTGAAATTTTACTCTCAATCCCATCCACAAGGTCATTCATAAAGAGGTTAAAAAGAATCAGTCCTAGCACAGATCCCTGCGGTCCTCACTGTTGACTATATCCCATTTAGAGAATGTACCATTTCTGACAACTTTGTTTCTTGTCATTTAACCAATTCCTTACCCATCTGCATATGCACTGCTCAAAAAAATAAAGGGAACGCTAAAATCCCACATCCTAGGTATCATTGAATTAAATATTTGTTATGTCTGCTAATGAAAGGTGTTATGAAGGCAATCCAGAGACACAGTGTGCCTAGCGATCCGAGTGCACACAGTGATCTGACAAATACCCAAAAACAAAGAAACGAGCTCTGAGACGTGGAAACTCTGTAGACCACACACCTGATCCTATCCTAAACACAACTAAAAGTGGCTGTGGATTGCGCCTAACAACTACCTAGGCAACTCGGCACAACCTAAGAAACTAGCTAGCCTGAAGACAGAAAAATAGGCCTGACTTGCCCCCAGAGAAATACCCCAAAGGAAAAGGCAGCCCCCCACATATAATGACTGTGAGTAAGATGAAAAGACAAAACGTAGGGATGAAATAGATTCAGCAAAGTGGGGCCCGATAATCTTAGACAGAGCGAGGACAGTAAAGCGAACTTTGCAGTCTACAAAAAACCCTAAAGCAAAAACCACGCAAAGGGGGCAAAAAGACCCACCGTGCCGGACTAACGGCACGGCGGTACACCCTTTGCGTCTCAGAGCTTCCAGCAAAACAAAAGACAAGCTGGACAGAAAAAAAACAACAAAAAAGCAAAAAAGCACTTAGCTATACAGAGCAGCAGGTCACAAGAACAATCAGGAGAAGCTCAGATCCAACACTGGAACATTGACTAGGAGCAAGGATAGCAGCATCAGGTGGAGTTAAGTAACGAAGCAGCAAAATGAGCTCACCAGAACACCTGAGGAAGGAAGCCCAGAAGCTGCAGTACCACTTGTGACCACAGGAGTGAATTCAGCCACAGAATTCACAACAGTACCCCCCCCTTGAGGAGGGGTCACCGAACCCTCACCAGATCCCCCAGGCCTACCAGGATGAGCCGCATGAAAGGCACGAACAAGATCGGGAGCATGAACATCAGAGGCAAAAACCCAGGAATTATCTTCCTGAGCATAACCCTTCCATTTAACCAGATACTGGAGTTTCCGTCTAGAAACACGAGAATCCAAAATCTTCTCCACAATATACTCCAATTCCCCCTCCACCAAAACCGGGGCAGGAGGCTCAACAGATGGAACCATAGGTGCCACGTATCTCCGCAACAACGACCTATGGAATACATTATGTATGGAAAAGGAGTCTGGGAGGGTCAGACGAAAAGACACAGGATTGAGAATCTCAGAAATCCTATACGGACCAATAAAACGAGGTTTAAATTTAGGAGAGGAAACCTTCATAGGAATATGACGAGAAGATAACCAAACCAGATCCCCAACACGAAGTCGGGGACCCACACGGCGTCTGCGATTAGCAAAAAGTTGAGCCTTCTCCTGGGACAAGGTCAAATTGTCCACTACCTGAGTCCAGATCTGCTGCAACCTGTCCACCACAGAATCCACACCAGGACAGTCCGAAGACTCAACCTGTCCTGAAGAGAAACGAGGATGGAACCCAGAATTGCAAAAAAATGGAGAAACCAAGGTAGCCGAGCTGGCCCGATTATTAAGGGCGAACTCTGCAGAAACAAAACATCTCAGATATGTTTCCAAGGTCTGATTGGTTCGTTCGGTCTGGCCATTAGTCTGAGGATGGAAAGCCGAGGAAAAGGATAGGTCAATGCCCATCCTACCACAAAAGGCTCGCCAGAACCTTGAAACAAACTGGGAACCTCTGTCAGAAACAATATTCTCAGGAATGCCATGCAACCGAACCACATGCTGAAAGAACAAAGGTACCAAATCAGAGGAGGAAGGCAATTTAGCCAAGGGCACCAGATGGACCATTTTAGAAAAGCGATCACAGACCACCCAAATAACTGACATCTTTTGAGAAACGGGAAGGTCAGAAATGAAATCCATCGAAATATGTGTCCAAGGCCTCTTTGGGACCGGCAAGGGCAAAAGCAACCCACTGGCACGAGAACAGGAGGGCTTAGCCCTAGCACAAATCCCACAGGACTGCACAAAAGTACGTACATCCCGTGACAGAGATGGCCACCAGAAGGATATAGCCACTAACTCTCTGGTACCAAAGATTCCAGGATGACCAGCCAACACCGAACAATGAAGTTCAGAGATAAGTTTATTAGTCCACCTATCAGGGACAAACAGTTTCTCCGCTGGACAACGATCAGGTTTATTCGCCTGAAATTTTTGCAGCACCCGCCGCAAATCAGGGGAGATGGCAGACACAATGACTCCTTCCTTGAGGATACCCGCTGGCTCAGATAAACCCGGAGAGTCGGGCACAAAACTCCTAGACAGAGCATCCGCCTTCACATTTTTAGAGCCCGGAAGGTACGAAATCACAAAGTCGAAGCGGGCAAAAAATAACGACCAACGGGCCTGTCTAGGATTCAAGCGCTTGGCAGACTCGAGATAAGTCAAGTTCTTATGATCAGTCAATACCACCACGCGATGCTTAGCTCCTTCAAGCCAATGACGCCACTCCTCGAATGCCCACTTCATGGCCAGCAACTCTCGGTTGCCCACATCATAATTATGCTCAGCGGCCGAAAACTTCCTGGAAAAGAAAGCACATGGTTTCATCACTGAGCAATCAGAACCTCTCTGTGACAAAACCGCCCCTGCTCCAATCTCAGAAGCATCAACCTCGACCTGGAACGGAAGAGAAACATCTGGTTGACACAACACAGGGGCAGAACAAAAACGACGCTTCAACTCCTGAAAAGCTTCCACAGCAGCAGAAGACCAATTAACCAAATCAGCACCCTTCTTGGTCAAATCGGTCAATGGTTTGGCAATGCTAGAAAAATTACAGATGAAGCGACGATAAAAATTAGCAAAGCCCAGGAACTTTTGCAGACTTTTCAGAGATGTCGGCTGAATCCAATCCTGGATGGCTTGGACCTTAACTGGATCCATCTCGATAGTAGAAGGGGTAAAGATGAACCCCAAAAATGAAACTTTCTGCACACCGAAGAGACATTTTGATCCCTTCACAAACAAAGAGTTAGCACGCAGGACCTGAAAAACCATTCTGACCTGCTTCACATGAGACTCCCAATCATCTGAGAAGATCAAAATGTCATCCAAGTAAACAATCAGGAATTTATCCAGGTACTCACGGAAGATGTCATGCATAAAGGATTGAAACACTGATGGAGCATTGGCAAGTCCGAACGGCATCACTAGATACTCAAAATGACCCTCGGGCGTATTGAATGCAGTTTTCCATTCATCTCCTTGCCTGATTCTCACCAGATTTTACGCACCACGAAGATCTATCTTAGTGAACCAACTAGCCCCCTTAATCCGAGCAAACAAGTCAGATAACAATGGCAAGGGATACTGAAATTTAACAGTGATCTTATTAAGAAGGCGGTAATCAATACACGGTCTCAGCGAACCATCCTTCTTGGCTACAAAGAAGAACCCTGCTCCCAGTGGTGATGACGATGGGCGAATATGTCCCTTCTCTAGGAATTCCTTCACATAACTGCGCATAGCGGCGTGTTCGGGCACGGATAAATTAAATAATCGACCTTTAGGGAATTTACTACCAGGAATCAAATTGATAGCACAATCACAGTCCCTATGCGGAGGTAGGGCATCGGACTTGGGCTCTTCAAATACATCCTGATAATCAGACAAGAACTCTGGGACCTCAGAAGGGGTGGATGACGAAATCGACAAAAATGGAACATCACCATGTACCCCCTGACAACCCCAGCTGGATACCGACATGGAATTCCAATCCAATACTGGATTATGGGTTTGTAGCCATGGCAACCCCAACACGACCACATCATGCAGATTATGCAACACCAGAAAGCGAATAACTTCCTGATGTGCAGGAGCCATACACATGGTCAGCTGGGCCCAGTACTGAGGTTTATTCTTGGCCAAAGGTGTAGCATCAATTCCTCTCAATGGAATAGGACACTGCAAGGGCTCCAAGAAAAACCCACAACGTTTAGCATAATCCAAATCCATCAGATTCAGGGCAGCGCCTGAATCCACAAACGCCATGACAGAAAACGACGACAAAGAGCATATCAAGGTAATGGACAGAAGGAATTTGGACTGTACAGTACCAATGACGGCAGACCTAGCGGACCGCTTAGTGCGCTTAGGACAATTAGAAATAGCATGAGTGGAATCACCACAGTAGAAACATAGCCTATTCAGACGTCTGTATTCCTGCCGTTCAACTCTGGTCATAGTCCTATCGCACTGCATAGGCTCAGGTTTAACCTCAGGCAATACCGCCAAATGGTGCACAGATTTACGCTCGCGCAAGCGTCGACCGATCTGAATGGCCAAAGACAAAGACTCATTCAAACCAGCAGGCATAGGAAATCCCACCATGACATCCTTAAGAGCCTCAGAGAGACCCTTTCTGAACAAAGCTGCCAGCGCAGATTCATTCCACTGAGTGAGTACTGACCATTTCCTAAATTTCTGACAATATTCTTCTATATCATCCTGACCCTGGCACAAAGCCAGCAAATTTTTCTCAGCCTGATCCACCGAATTAGGCTCATCGTACAGTACTCCGAGTGCCAGGAAAAACGCATCGACACTACTCAATGCAGGGTCTCCTGGCGCAAGAGAAAATGCCAAGTCTTGAGGGTCGCCGCGCAAAAAAGAAATAATAATCAAAACCTGTTGACTAGGATTACCAGAAGAATGAGGTTTCAAGGCCAGAAATAGCTTACAATTATTTTTGAAACTTAGAAACTTCGTTCTATCTCCAAAAAACAAATCAGGAATAGGAATTCTTGGTTCTAGCATATATTTCTGATCAATAGTATCTTGAATCTTTTGTACATTTATAACGAGTTTATCCATTGAAGAGCACAGACCCTGAATATCCATGTCCACACCTGTGTCCAGAAACACCCAAATGTCTAGGGGAAAAAAAAAAAAAAAGTGAACACAGAGCAGAGGAAAAAAAAAAAAAAAAAAAAATGATGTCAGAACTTTTTCTTTCCCTCTATTGAGAATCATTAGATGGCTCCTAGTACTGTTATGTCTGCTAATGAAAGGTGTTATGAAGGCAATCCAGAGACACAGTGTGCCTAGCGATCCGAGTGCACACAGTGATCTGACAAATACCCAAAAACAAAGAAACGAGCTCTGAGACGTGGAAACTCTGTAGACCACACACCTGATCCTATCCTAAACACAACTAAAAGTGGCTGTGGATTGCGCCTAACAACTACCTAGGCAACTCGGCACAACCTAAGAAACTAGCTAGCCTGAAGACAGAAAAATAGGCCTGACTTGCCCCCAGAGAAATACCCCAAAGGAAAAGGCAGCCCCCCACATATAATGACTGTGAGTAAGATGAAAAGACAAAACGTAGGGATGAAATAGAATCAGCAAAGTGGGGCCCGATAATCTTAGACAGAGCGAGGACAGTAAAGCGAACTTTGCAGTCTACATAAAACCCTAAAGCAAAAACCACGCAAAGGGGGCAAAAAGACCCACCGTGCCGGACTAACGGCACGGCGGTACACCCTTTGCGTCTCAGAGCTTCCAGCAAAACAAAAGACAAGCTGGACAGAAAAAAAACAACAAAAAAGCAAAAAAGCACTTAGCTATACAGAGCAGCAGGTCACAGGAACAATCAGGAGAAGCTCAGATCCAACACTGGAACATTGACTAGGAGCAAGGATAGCAGCATCAGGTGGAGTTAAGTAACGAAGCAGCAAAATGAGTTCACCAGAACACCTGAGGAAGGAAGCCCAGAAGCTGCAGTACCACTTGTGACCACAGGAGTGAATTCAGCCACAGAATTCACAACAATATTCCAGTTGTAAATCTTTATTCATTCCATAGTGGAATGTGTTGAGAACAATAAAACCTAAAAATGATTAATGTAAATCACAACTAATATCCAACGGAGGTCAGGAGTTGGAATGATGCTCAAAATCAAAGTTGAAAATTAATTTACAGGCTGATCTAACTTCAGTGGAAATGCCTCAAGACAAGGAAATTATGCTCAGTAGTGTGTGTGGCTTCCACGTGCCTGTATGATCTCCCTACAGCACCTGGGCATGCTCCTGATGAGGCGGTGGATGGTCTCCTGAGGGATCTCCTCCCTGACCTGGACTAAAGCATCCGCCAACTCCTGGAAAGTCTGTGGTGCAACTTGACATTGGTGAATGTGCGAGACATAATGTCCCAGATATGTTCAATCGGATTCAGGTCTGGGGAATGGGCGGGCCAGTCCATAGCTTCAATACTTTCATATTGCAGGAACTGCTGACACACTCCAGCCACATGAGGTCTGGCATTGTCCTGCATTAGGAGGAACCCAGGGCCAACCGCACCAGTATATGGTCTCACAAGGGGTCTGAGGACCTTATCTCGGTACCTAATGGTAGTCAGGCTACCCCACACCACTACTGACCCACTGCTTACCCGGAGGATGTTGCAGGCAGAAGATAGCTTTCCACGGCGTCTCCAGACTCTGTCATGCCTGTCACATGTGCGCCAGTGGCAAATTTGCCAATCCTGGTGTTCTGCGGCAAATGCCAAGCGTCCTGCATGGTGTTGGGCTGTGACCACAACCCCCATCTGTGGATGTCGGGCACTGAGACTATCCTCATTGAGTTGGTTTCTAACCGTTTGTG
Organism: Ranitomeya imitator; assembly: GCF_032444005.1. NCBI lineage: Eukaryota > Metazoa > Chordata > Amphibia > Anura > Dendrobatidae > Ranitomeya > Ranitomeya imitator. The sequence goes on from NC_091282.1 coordinate 835,152,590, forward strand.
AAGACACATCATAAGAACATAAGTGTCAAGAATCAAGGTGGTAAGTTGTGATTGTGGGATAACTTCTTTAATATATTTATTCACTCAATGTTAAATACAACTTGAGGTTCTGTATTTCAGTGAGAAAGGTGCATTCCCTATATTTTTTGTTCCTTTGACAATAGATGGATGGTAACAGAATCTAAAAAACAAGAGAGATGAGTGACAGAAAAATGTCATCACTTTCTGCAATAGTAGAGTAATATAAAAAATAAAATGGAACTTTCGTACTCAGTTTATGATGTTGTCCTGTCAGTAAATGACTCATAAATCCAGCAAGATGGGCTCAAGTAGTTTGAGACATTTTCTAGTTCCAAACTTAAATCTAGATTCAGATTTCAATTATATCCAATAGGTCCCAGCCCAGGATATCTCTTGAAACAGACATAAATGCCTTAGTTAATTCTTACTAGCTAAATAGTTGGTTTTCTTTATTTTCTAACATTCATCATGTTCTCAGATACAAATAAAGAAAATGTTCTGTCTAACACTCTAAGTTTACATATTTGACCTGTAGTTATTTGTATTCTCAAATCAATATTTTAGAACGATGTATTGTAACTTTCAATGTCTTAGGCTAGTTTCACATTTGTGATTAAGTCCACAGCGTATCGTCCGCAACCGCAAACGCATGCAAAAACGCATGCAAACGTCTGATAACGCAGCGTTTTTTATCCGCATCAGCTTACACATGATGGTAAAAATGCAGCGTTTGCATGCTTTTATACATGTGTTTGCGCTTTTTATTCGCATGCGTTTGATATTTCCTGAAGGGTGTGTCTTTAATAGGCATGTCTAAATCAGTTCCTGGACATGCGCAGTCCGAAGTATGCAAGAGCATGAAACGCATGCATACACACATACATGTGTACGCATGTGTTTCCATAGACAGTAATGCGTTTTTTGCCGCATTCCTTGCGTTAACAACGTTTCTAGGTGGCAAATTGACGCCTTTAAAATTACTACATGTAGCGTTTACCGCACCAAGCAGCAGACGACGAAACGGCACATGCGTCGTTAAACACGGCAAAACGCAACTGATCGCAGACACCTGCATCCCTAATGTTAAAGATAGGAATACACGACGCATGCGGAAAATTGCGGCACAAACGCTGCGGACACAACCGCAAATGTGAAACCGGCCTTAGACATATTTGTTGAGCCCTGCACAAGTTCAATGCAAACTTGAATGATGGTTGAAAGCAATACAAGTGAATGGCACAAATATGAATTAATATAGAAAGAATACACAGAGACTTAAATAACACAAACTATGGATTATCAAGCTTCTGGCCATATGGAATAATTGAATTGAGGGAAATCTGTATGATGAAGACTAAGACACGGTGTAGACTTTTAATGGAGAACCACATTTAGCAGAGACGGAATCTGTATAAACAACATCTGGTTATCCAATACAGTTATCACAGAGCATCACGTACCTGATATCTGCAAATGGCCACAAGTTTGTAAATAAATAACATTTTAATTTTCATTGCATGCTTGCTTAAACTGATCATAAATGGGCCAAAAATGACTGCAGTTATCTGGTAACCAGAGATCTTCTAAATGGAGGACAGATGGATGGATGTGCTGTATGTGTCTTTCTTCTTTTTTATTTCTCTTATCCTCTTTGCTGATCTTGCGACCAGAATGGTGAAAAGTTTCCCTCTTAAGCGGAGCTTGGCAGGTCCTTTCTATCTCTGGATGGAGATTTTCTCTTTCCTCATTTGTGCCGGAGTAACATCTATCCCGGGAGCGATATCGGCCTAATGGAGAAAGCATAATGGTTTATTGTTGGTTTTTAAAGTACAATTACTTCAAGTGTAAACAAAAAAAATCTGCTTAATTAAGAATTTTTAAACAGGAGAGACAGAGATTCCGGAAACATTACCAAGCGATGTTTAGCATCATAAAATTGATCGTGGAAAAGAGGGAGGGGGGAGCCAGAGTGTGTGCAGTGAGAGGGAGATAGGAGACCACATCGCTTTTGTTCAGACAAAGCCTAACAGTTAATATAGAAGAGATATTTTTTCTGTAAGCATCGAAGGGAGACAAATCAAATGGTATGTCATGCATTAATGGGTAGATGTTATATGGTTGTGTCATATTGTGTTACCAGCAATATGCCAGTCATGGATCTAAATTCAAAACACATTTTAAACAAATCTGTGGTTTTCAGATAATGAATGTAAAACACAATTTATGAATTTTAGATCAATTATAAATAAATAATTTATGACTTATTTGAAAATTGACATTAAATTATTAGCTACATTCATCTTTGCTCTTTGAATAAGACATATTTTGCCTTTACATTTTTGCTCACAGTCGAAAGCTGTGATGAAATCCAAGAAAAAAAACAAAAAAACTAAAGGCTCATTTCAAACTTCCACTGACTTTGTTGGATTTTGTAAATCAAACTTAGGTAACCAAAAATGTGTAAAGTAAGGATTTTAAATGTCGCTTCCTCAAACTCAATGTTGCTTTCTCAAGCTCAATGTGGACAAATCTGAACTCATCATCTTTCCTCCATCTCACAGATCTTCCTTACCTGATCTATCACAATAAATAACATCACGCTTTCCCCTGTACCGGAAGTCCGCTGCTTCGGAGTAACCCTTGACTCTGCCCTGTCCCTCAAACCTCACATTCAAGCTCTTTCCACCTCCTGTCACCTCCAGCTCAAAAATATCTCCAGAATCCGTCCTTTTCGCAACCCTCAATCTGCTAAAATGCTTGTGCATGCCCTCATCATCTCCCGCCTCGACTACTGCAACATCCTTTTCTGTAGCCTCCCGGCTAACACCTTTGCACCTCTCCAGTCCATCCTTAACTCTGCTGCCCGACTAATTCATCTCTCTCCTCGCTACTCCTCTGCTCCCCCCCCCCCTCTGCAAATCTCTTCACTGGTTCCCATTCCATCAGCGTATCCAGTTCAAATTACTAATTCTGACTTACAAAGCCATCCACAACCTGTCTCCTCCATATATCACTGCACTAATCTCCTGATATCTTCCCTCACGTAATCTCTGGTCCTCCCAAGACCTTTTTCTCTCCTTCACACTTATTTGCTCATCACCTAATCGCCTCCAAGACTTCTCCTGAACATCCTCCATCCTTAGTAATTCTGTGCCCCAACACGTCATACTATCAACCACATTCGGATCCTTCAGACAGAACCTGAAAACCCACCTCTTCAGGAAAGCCTACAGCCTGCAATGACCCACTGCCTCCTCACCACCTCCGGAGCTACCACCTCACCAACACCGGAGCTGCCGCAACCCCTCAACCTATTGTCTCCATCCCCACCATCCTGTAGAATGTAAGCTTGCAAGGGCAGGGTCGTCACCCCTCTGTATCAGTCTGTCATTAGTTTGTTTACTGTAAGTGATGTCTGTAATTTTTATGTAACCCATTCTCATGTACAGCACCGTGGAATCAATGGTGCTATGTAAATAAATAATAATAATAATTTGTGCAGCAGTTAAGTCTAACAACAAAAATATAGTGGTCTAATTTATTCATATTATAATACAACAATTAGAAACTATTTACTAGAAAGAAAAACTTATATATTACCTATAAATTTGTATAAAGAAAATAAATCAGCTCATTAGGTTCAAAGTTTTTAGGTCCCAGGCACTGATGAATGACAGGACCAATTCTCCAAATCCAAGAACAAAAGTATCCAGACAAAGTTAAGGGTTGGAATGAATTTTCTTCTTTATTTCAAACAACTTAAAGTCCACATGGGATGAAAACAATTTGCAGCAGTAACAACTATGAATATTTTTACATTGTATCTGTGAGTTACGTATGCTAGACTACTGTGCACATAAGATTGTATATATTGATTATAATTAATATATGTAAATATAGCTGTGGCAAAAATTAGGAGACCACCACATCAAAACCCTGTCATGGGCAGCCCAATCTCCAGACCTGAACCCCATTGAAAACCTCTGGAATGTGATCAAGAGGATGATGGATAGTCACAAGCCATCAAACAAAGAAGAACTGCTTAACGTTTTGCACCAGAAGCAGTGTGAAAGACTGGTGGAAAGCATGCCAAGACGCATGAAAGCTGTGATTAACAATCATGGTTATTCCACAAAATATTGATTTCTGAACTCTTCCTGAGTTAAAGCATTAATATTGCTGTTCCTAAATGATTATGAACTTGTTTTCTTTGCAATATTTGAGGTCTGAAAGCACTGGGGGGTTTTATTTAATTTTGACTATATATCCTATTCAGAAAAAAAATACAAAATTTATAGCTTGGAAATTCTGAGACGTTATCAGAAGTTTACAAAATAAAAGAACAATTTACATTTTAATCAAAAATATACCTATAAAGAGAAAAATCAGACAAACTGAACATTTTGCAGTGGTCTCTTCATTTTTGCCAGAGCTCTATGTATCAAATTTCTCAACATTGAAATTGCAACACCAAAAACAACATATAATTTCCAAAACATCTCCAATTATTCAGTGTCAAGTATGAGCAACATGCAGAATTGCATGCACTTGCTATCAATGGGGTTATTTGTGGTTGACTTATGAAAGTTCTGCTGAATATACTTGGGAACACAAATTATCAAGATTCCGTGCTGGCAATTCTCTTTACAAATGCAGATCAATGATGTGTTAGATGGGAGACAAGTCAAAGATGACACTGGCAAAGAGAGCACAGTTAAGTCATGCAAGCTGCTCACTGTAGCACAAGTAACATGTGGTATGGCATTGTCATGTTGATAAATGACTCCTGGGAAATTTTGGATAAATGGCTATATTACTGGTTCTATGACCAAATCAATGTAAAACTGAAATGCTTCTGTACCTGGAATAAAGATCAGAGTGGTCCAGCTACTGAACGTTATGCCACACCACACATAATCTCGGGTGTAGGACTGGTGTAACATTTCCTTGTGAAGACCTCGTCGTTATACATGAAGACTAGCACAAAGTAATCCATTCTGTGCTGCAAATGGAATTAGAAGACTCATACCAAGTCTAAGGCATCAGTGTGTACACAAACCATCAAAATGTATTTGCATGACATTGGACTATTAGGGCTCCTTCTCACTTGCGTGAAATTCGGCCGAGTCTCGCATGGTAACACCCGCCTCTGCTGCCAGCACTTGGGAATGGAGCGTGCAGCTCCATGTATTGCTGTTCGGCCGCTCGCTCCGCTCTGGAGTGCCGGCGGCAGAGCTGGGTTTTAACCTGCGAGACTCGGCCGTATTTCATGCAAGTGAGAAGGAGCCCTTAGTCAAACATTCAGATGCCAGTGTTCCATTAACCTAACATCACTGCTGAGGCTGCAATGGAGGTCTATCCTCTTCAGCAATGAGTCTCACTTTTGTATTGACTGCAATTATAGCTAAAGATTGGTTTGGAGACAATGTGAGCAATGCCATAAGGAGACCTTCACAAAGGAATATGCAAGTACCCCAGGAGCCATTTCTCAACACAGCATAAAGCCTCATGTTGCTCATGCTACTGTGAGCAACATATGTGACCTCAATGTGATACTATTGCCTGCAGTATCTCAGGATTTCTCAATGACCACCCTTTGTCACCCTTAGCAGAATCAAAGCATGAATTCTTCTTGTACACCTGCATATAGTTTTGAAGAAACTCAGCATGGAGGTTGTTCCAAACATCGTGAAGAACTAACCACACATGTGCTATGGATGTAGACTTATGCAAATCATTCTATCCCTTCAAGTAATCTTAGATAATCTTAGTAAGATAATTGTGAGATCAGAGCTTTGTGGGGGCCATATCATTACTTGTAGGAGTAATGTATGTTTGTTTGAAGTTGAATTCCTACCACAGAAATAATCTAAAGCCAATCAGATGCTTCCCTGATATTTGATGATGGATAAGTAACTGCATATATTTCTCAGCATTGAGGACACCATTAATCTTGATCAAATCTAGAACTTTATTTGCTGAAATGCAGCCCTAAATTGTCTATCTTCCACAATCTTACCTTTGTAGCAGTCCACTCCATTTTAAACCTCCTATACAACTGTTTCTGCTTCAGTTAAGCTCTTCGTGACCGCCCATGGTAGATATACATCAGCGCTAGCAGGGCTTTGTGCAGCGCCCATTTTTATAAACAGTGGGTGGTCTAGCAGTGCTCATTAGATCAGGTCCCAATTATGTTAACCCTTTGTTATCTTCTAGATGCCGCAATCACGGCATTTAGAAGATGGCCCAGGGAGACCCCTGCTATACTCACGTCTCCGACGTCCCCCGTGATGAGATCGGGTCACATCACGGGGGATCCTGCGTTGTCCCGGCAGCTGGATGTCATGTGATGACCTCTGGGTCTGCCAGCTATGGTGGCCTGTAAGACTGAGTCTAAGCGATCTAACAGTGTAACATTGTCAGGTCTCATACAATGCCATACATGTGTATTGCATTGTATGAGACCAGTGATCACACAAATAAAAATGGATGTCCCATACAGGGACTAAGTAAAAAGTTTTAAAAAAGTGTTTTAAAACTATTAAAAAATAAATCACAAAATAAATTAAAAAAAGAAAAAATATTAAATCAATATATATATATATATATATATATATATATATACACAGTATATATAGATATACACGTGTATATATATATATGTATATATATATATATATATATATATATATATATATATATATATACAGTATATATATAAAAACAAAGAAGTACACATATTTGGTATCGCCGCGTCTGGAATTAGCCAACCTATAAAACGGTCACACTTGTTCACTCCTACGGTGCACACCGTAAAAAAACAAAAAAAGGAGCAAAAACCTTTGCTTTTTCATCATGCCGCCAAACAAAAAGACACAAAAGAGAATAGTAAAACCAAAAACACTCAGTTTGAAAAAATGTTGCAGTAATCCGCAAGTGCTAGTAAAAGATGTAAAAAACAGGGTATTTGGTTGATACGTTTTTTGCAAAAAATGTATACTAAGCTGCTCTACCAATCTTCACGGTATACCCTTATCAGAGCAGTCCTAACTAATGTATGCAATCCCTATCTGATGTATTTAAAAACCTGATCATCTGTATATAACCTGTGTGAACAGGGTTCAGAGAGGAAAAATCCATGTGTGCATACAGGGTAGAACAGCTTTTGTGCAGATAGCCCAAGAGGAGTGGTGGAACTCCCCAGTCTTGTAGACACAAGAGAACAATTATGGAAACAGGAACACATGGGCTACTTGCACAGTAAACAAGTCTGTATGATCATGTTCACGCACCACCAAGAAACCTGAAGACACAAAAGAGAATAGTAAAACCAAAAACACTCAGTTTGAAAAAATGTTGCAGTAATCCGCAAGTGCTAGTAAAAGATGTAAAAAACAGGGTATTTGGTTGATACGTTTTTTGCAAAAAATGTATACTAAGCTGCTCTACCAATCTTCACGGTATACCCTTATCAGAGCAGTCCTAACTAATGTATGCAATCCCTATCTGATGTATTTAAAAACCTGATCATCTGTATATAACCTGTGTGAACAGGGTTCAGAGAGGAAAAATCCATGTGTGCATACAGGGTAGAACAGCTTTTGTGCAGATAGCCCAAGAGGAGTGGTGGAACTCCCCAGTCTTGTAGACACAAGAGAACAATTATGGAAACAGGAACACATGGGCTACTTGCACAGTAAACAAGTCTGTATGATCATGTTCACACACCACCAAGAAACCTGAAGACACAAAAGAGAATAGTAAAACCAAAAACACTCAGTTTGAAAAAATGTTGTAGTATCCGCAAGTGCTAGTAAAAGATGTAAAAAACAGGGTATTTGGTTGATACGTTTTTTGCAAAAAATGTATACTAAGCTGCTCTACCAATCTTCACGGTATACCCTTATCAGAGCAGTCCTAACTAATGTATGCAATCCCTATCTGATGTATTTAAAAACCTGATCATCTGTATATAACCTGTGTGAACAGGGTTCAGAGAGGAAAAATCCATGTGTGCATACAGGGTAGAACAGCTTTTGTGCAGATAGCCCAAGAGGAGTGGTGGAACTCCCCAGTCTTGTAGACACAAGAGAACAATTATGGAAACAGGAACACATGGGCTACTTGCACAGTAAACAAGTCTGTATGATCATGTTCACACACCACCAAGAAACCTGAAGACACAAAAGAGAATAGTAAAACCAAAAACACTCAGTTTGAAAAAATGTTGCAGTAATCCGCAAGTGCTAGTAAAAGATGTAAAAAACAGGGTATTTGGTTGATACGTTTTTTGCAAAAAATGTATACTAAGCTGCTCTACCAATCTTCACGGTATACCCTTATCAGAGCAGTCCTAACTAATGTATGCAATCCCTATCTGATGTATTTAAAAACCTGATCATCTGTATATAACCTGTGTGAACAGGGTTCAGAGAGGAAAAATCCATGTGTGCATACAGGGTAGAACAGCTTTTGTGCAGATAGCCCAAGAGGAGTGGTGGAACTCCCCAGTCTTGTAGACACAAGAGAACAATTATGGAAACAGGAACACATGGGCTACTTGCACAGTAAACAAGTCTGTATGATCATGTTCACACACCACCAAGAAACCTGAAGACACAAAAGAGAATAGTAAAACCAAAAACACTCAGTTTGAAAAAATGTTGCAGTAATCCGCAAGTGCTAGTAAAAGATGTAAAAAACAGGGTATTTGGTTGATACGTTTTTTGCAAAAAATGTATACTAAGCTGCTCTACCAATCTTCATGGTATACCCTTATCAGAGCAGTCCTAACTAATGTATGCAATCCCTATCTGATGTATTTAAAAACCTGATCATCTGTATATAACCTGTGTGAACAGGGTTCAGAGAGGAAAAATCCATGTGTGCATACAGGGTAGAACAGCTTTTGTGCAGATAGCCCAAGAGGAGTGGTGGAACTCCCCAGTCTTGTAGACACAAGAGAACAATTATGGAAACAGGAACACATGGGCTACTTGCACAGTAAACAAGTCTGTATGATCATGTTCACACACCATCAAGAAACCTGAAGACACAAAAGAGAATAGTAAAACCAAAAACACTCAGTTTGAAAAAATGTTGCAGTAATCCGCAAGTGCTAGTAAAAGATGTAAAAAACAGGGTATTTGGTTGATACGTTTTTTGCAAAAAATGTATACTAAGCTGCTCTACCAATCTTCACGGTATACCCTTATCAGAGCAGTCCTAACTAATGTATGCAATCCCTATCTGATGTATTTAAAAACCTGATCATCTGTATATAACCTGTGTGAACAGGGTTCAGAGAGGAAAAATCCATGTGTGCATACAGGGTAGAACAGCTTTTGTGCAGATAGCCCAAGAGGAGTGGTGGAACTCCCCAGTCTTGTAGACACAAGAGAACAATTATGGAAACAGGAACACATGGGCTACTTGCACAGTAAACAAGTCTGTATGATCATGTTCACACACCACCAAGAAACCTGAAGACACAAAAGAGAATAGTAAAACCAAAAACACTCAGTTTGAAAAAATGTTGCAGTAATCCGCAAGTGCTAGTAAAAGATGTAAAAAACAGGGTATTTGGTTGATACGTTTTTTGCAAAAAATGTATACTAAGCTGCTCTACCAATCTTCACGGTATACCCTTATCAGAGCAGTCCTAACTAATGTATGCAATCCCTATCTGATGTATTTAAAAACCTGATCATCTGTATATAACCTGTGTGAACAGGGTTCAGAGAGGAAAAATCCATGTGTGCATACAGGGTAGAACAGCTTTTGTGCAGATAGCCCAAGAGGAGTGGTGGAACTCCCCAGTCTTGTAGACACAAGAGAACAATTATGGAAACAGGAACACATGGGCTACTTGCACAGTAAACAAGTCTGTATGATCATGTTCACACACCACCAAGAAACCTGAAGACACAAAAGAGAATAGTAAAACCAAAAACACTCAGTTTGAAAAAATGTTGCAGTAATCCGCAAGTGCTAGTAAAAGATGTAAAAAACAGGGTATTTGGTTGATACGTTTTTTGCAAAAAATGTATACTAAGCTGCTCTACCAATCTTCACGGTATACCCTTATCAGAGCAGTCCTAACTAATGTATGCAATCCCTATCTGATGTATTTAAAAACCTGATCATCTGTATATAACCTGTGTGAACAGGGTTCAGAGAGGAAAAATCCATGTGTGCATACAGGGTAGAACAGCTTTTGTGCAGATAGCCCAAGAGGAGTGGTGGAACTCCCCAGTCTTGTAGACACAAGAGAACAATTATGGAAACAGGAACACATGGGCTACTTGCACAGTAAACAAGTCTGTATGATCATGTTCACACACCACCAAGATACCTGAAGACACAAAAGAGAATAGTAAAACCAAAAACACTCAGTTTGAAAAAATGTTGCAGTAATCCGCAAGTGCTAGTAAAAGATGTAAAAAACAGGGTATTTGGTTGATACGTTTTTTGCAAAAAATGTATACTAAGCTGCTCTACCAATCTTCACGGTATACCCTTATCAGAGCAGTCCTAACTAATGTATGCAATCCCTATCTGATGTATTTAAAAACCTGATCATCTGTATATAACCTGTGTGAACAGGGTTCAGAGAGGAAAAATCCATGTGTGCATACAGGGTAGAACAGCTTTTGTGCAGATAGCCCAAGAGGAGTGGTGGAACTCCCCAGTCTTGTAGACACAAGAGAACAATTATGGAAACAGGAACACATGGGCTACTTGCACAGTAAACAAGTCTGTATGATCATGTTCACACACCACCAAGAAACCTGAAGACACAAAAGAGAATAGTAAAACCAAAAACACTCAGTTTGAAAAAATGTTGCAGTAATCCGCAAGTGCTAGTAAAAGATGTAAAAAAAAAGTAGAATAAAACATGATCAAAAAGTCTTATCAAAACAAAATTGGTAGCGATGAAAATGTTATCTTGTCCCGCAAAAAACAAGCTGCCATACAGCTCCAACAGCAGAGAAGAAAAAAAGTTACAGCTTTCAGAATAAAGCGATGTAAAAACAATTATTTTTTCTGTAAAATAGTTTTTATTGTGAAAAGCGGCAAAACATAAAAACTATATAAATGTGGTATCACTGCAATCATACTGACCCGAAGAATAAAGCTGCCTTATTAATTTTACTACACACAGAATGTCATTGAAAAAAAAAACAATTCCTGAATTCCTGGTATTTGATAATGTTGTCTCCCAAAAATCAGAATAGAAAGCGATCAAAAGATGTCATATACCCGAAAATGGTACCAATAAAAACGTCAGCTTGACCCGCCAAAAACAAGCCATCACATGACTCTGTTGGCCGAAATATGGAAAAATTATAGCTCTCAAAATACAGTGACGCAAAAACTTTTTTTGCAATAAAAAGCGTCTTTTACGGTGTTACAGCTACCAAACATAAAAACCCGATACAAATCTGGTACCGCTGTAATTGCACCGACCCAAAGAATAAAGTCACCAATAACTTATATTGCACGAGGAATAGCGTAAAAAATAAATAAAACCAATTCTTCACATGCTGTTGATTTTTTTTATTCTGCCTCACAAAGATCGCAGTAATGCTCGGCGCACATTTATCCTGCACTCTGCGCTGAGCGCTTACTCCGGGGTTTCCGTGTAAATCTCTGAAACAGGTGATTCAGACAGAACCCCTGGTGGAAGATCCCCTATAACAGTGTTCCCCAACTCCGGTCCTCAAGAGCCACCAACAGGTCATGTTTTCAGGATTTCCTTCGTATTGCACAAGTGATAATTGCATCACCTGGACAGGCAAGCATTCAATCATCTATGCAATACTAAGGAAATCCTGAAAACATGACCTGTTGGTGGCTCTTGAGGACCGGAGTTGGGGAACACTGCTCTATAATGAGGCAGATGGAGACACTGTGGACGCCATAAGACCGGTGATCCGGTGGTGTCCATCTTTTTAGTCATACATAAAAGCGCAGTCAGCCAGTTTTGTGCACCACTAAAAAGAAGGATACCACTGAACAGAGGCTAGATTGAGTCCAGAGTAACTTTGCTGCCTCATTATAGTGAATGGATCGGGGGTTTCATCTGTCACGTCACTCAGAGATTTAGATAGAAACCCCAAAGTAAGTGCTCAGAGTAGAGTGCCAGAAAAATGTGATCCCAAATATTATGTAAAATGTTCTCAATAAAAGCTTCAATGCATTCCACAAAAAAAGCAAGTTCTCACTCAGGTCCGTCATCTGTTAACAGAAATATAGGGGGCTTCCACGTTACTGGTAGCACAAAGGCTCTGGAAAAGCGAAATGGCTCTCAAATTCAAATGCCCCCCTCCCTTCTGAGCCCCACAGTGTACCTAAACCACATACATCATCAACATGTTTGGTATTTCTGTAGTGATGAGAGCCCAGCTAGTTTATGTGTGCATGTATCTAGAAGCACAGGCTGGGCATAACATATAGGTGACTGCAACCTACTGGTCACTACAGCGTACTGGTCACTACAACAGCAGTTTGCATTTTTCACTCAGCAACATCCATTGCTGCCTATTTCTGGAAAACACTTATGAATTTAAAATCATCACTACACTTGTATATAAATAGGGGTATAATTTCCAAACTGGGGTCACTTGAGGGTGGATTCTGATTTTCTGGCATTTATGAGCTCTTTATATAGAGTCTGGAAACTATCTACTATATAATTGTCTAAAGGGTACTTCCGTCTGTCTGTCTGTCCTTCTGTAACGGTTATTCGTTCGCTGATTGGTCTCGGCAGCTGCCTGTCATGGATGTCGCGACCAATCAGCGACGCGCACAGTCTGGAAGAAAATGGCCGCTCCTTACTCCCCACACTCACTGTCCGGCGCCCGCATACTCCCCTCCAGTCTGCCCTCACACAGGGTTAATGGCAGTGGTAACGGACCGCGTTATGCCGGGGTGTAATGCAGTCCGTTACCACTGCTATTAACCCTGTGTGACCAAGTTTTTTACTATTGACGCAGCCTATGCAGCGCCAATAGTAAAAACATCGAATGTTAAAAATAATTTTAAAAAAATAAAAAAAAGATTATATACTCACCTACGCCGCCTTTCCCGCTCCTCGCGATGCAACCGGCATGTTCCGGTCGCACGGATGGTCTGGCAGAATGACCTGCCATGACGTCACGGTCATGTGATCGCAACGTCATCACAAGCCCTGTGTGCCTGCATGGAAAGGACCTGCCGTGATGTCACGGTCATGTGACCGCTACACGGTCATGTGACCGCGACTTCATGACAGGTCCTGCACGACAAGGACCTGCCGTGACGTCACGGTCATGTGACCGCGACACGTTCACGTGACCGCGACGTCAGCACACCCTGGGACTGGAAGATGCCGCCTGCACCCCACACAGGCGACAGTGCTACAACGCACCTGTGGAAGGTGAGTATATGTTTATTTTTTATTTTTTTAACCTGTGTCATACGTGGCTGGGCAATATACTGCATAGCTGGGCAATATACTACATAGGCTGTGCAATATACTATGTAGCTCTGTGCTGTATACTACATCACTGGGCAATATACTACGTGACTGGGCAATCTACTACCTGGCTGAGCAATCTACTACGTGGCTGGGCAATATACTATGTGGCTGGGCAATATACTACGTGACTGGGCAATATACTACGTGACTGGGCAATATACTACGTGGCTGTGCAATATACTACGTGACTGGGCAATATACTACGTCACTGGGCAATATACTACGTGACTGGGCAATATACTACGTCACTGGGCAATATACTATGTGGCTGGGCAATATACTACGTGACTGGGCAATATACTACGTTGCTGGGCAATATACTACGTGGACATGCATATTCTAGAATACCCGATGTGTTAGAATCGGGCAACCATCTAGTTCTATAATAATTTGATTTCCAAGAATCAAATAGCGCTCTGTCTCTCCAGAGTCTTGCTGTATGGCTAAGTAGTACTGTACAGCCACATATGGGGTATTGCCACGTTCAGAAGAAATTGTGTAACACATTTTGGCACCATTTTTACACATTTCCCAGTGTGAAAATGTAAAATCTGGGACTAAAACAATTTTTTTTGTGGTAAAAATGTAATTATATTTTCTTCACTGCCCAATGGTATCAAATTCTGTGACATACTTGTGGTGTCAATATGATCACTGCACCCCTAGATGAACTCATTGAGAGGTGTAGTTTGTAAAATGGGGTCACTTATGGGGGTTTCTGCTGTTCTGGCACCTTCGGGGCTCTGCCAATATGACATGGCCCCCTCAAACCAATACAGCAAAATCCTCACTGTAATATGGTTCTCCTTCCCTTTCATGCCCTACCATGCTCCCAGACAGTAGTTTTCTACCACATACGGATATTGGCATACTCAGGAGAAATTGCACAACAAACTTTGTGGTCCGTTTTTTTATTGCTACCCTTCTGAAAATAAAAAAGCGGGGGCTAAAATAGCATTTTTGTGGTAAAAAATGTTTTTTTTTCTTGACGGCTCAATATTATAAAATTCTGTGAAGCCCCTGGAGGTTCAAGGTTCTCACTAGACATCTAGATACTGTTTAGGCACATCAGGGGCTCTTCAAACATGACATGCCAACCGCTAATTATTCCAGCATATTTTACATTCAAAAAGTCAAGTGGTGCTCCTTCCCTTCTGAGCCCTGCTGTGCGCTAAAGCAGTAGTATTTCCTCACATATGGGTATCGGCGTGCTCAGGAGAAATTGCATAACAAATTGTATGGAGCAATTAAACCTTTTTACCCTTGTGAAAATGCAAAATATGGAGCTAAAATATTTATTTGGAAAAATGCTATTTATTAACTTTTCGCCAATTTTCAATTTTTTTAACAAATAAATGCAAGTCATTTTAATGAAATGTTACCATGATCATAACGTACAATATGTCACTAGAAAACATTCTCAGAATCACCGGGATCTGTAGAAGCATTCAACAATTATGACCTCATAAAAAGACACTGGTCAGAATTGAAAAAATTGGCTCGGTCACGAAGGCAAAA
Source organism: Ranitomeya imitator (assembly GCF_032444005.1). Taxonomy (NCBI): domain Eukaryota; kingdom Metazoa; phylum Chordata; class Amphibia; order Anura; family Dendrobatidae; genus Ranitomeya; species Ranitomeya imitator. The sequence continues at coordinate 835,167,651 of NC_091282.1, forward strand.
ACAGGCTTGGGCGCGAAAGGGTTAATGACTGTGTATGAAACAAGATATCAAAATGATGATCATTTCACATGTTTTTATATTACAGAAGGATTTATGTACACTAGAAGCCTGGGCTGATAAATGGCAAATGAGCTTTAATGGGGATAAATGTAAGGTCATGCACTTGGGTAGAAGTAATAAGATGTATAATTATGTGCTTAATTGGAAAACACTAGGCAAAACATTCAATGAAAAAGATTTGGGTGTATGGGTGGACGAGTCCTCCAAACAATTACACTAACCAAAGTGCAGCGGACCCAAGTTAAGATGGCGGATGACAGATAAACAGGTGCAATAATACAGAAAATGCAGCCAGCCTACAATCAGGAATTGGCCGCTTGGCACTCCTGTGCAAAATGATCTGTATGTGGCATGTATACCTTGCATACATTGTTATGCTTTTGGTGCACTGTATATTTTTTTTGAGATACACGTGATGGTGTCTCCGCGGCTTTTCTACATGCATTTGCATATTTCCCATAAGGGATGGGGGCAGTGTTCTGGATCACTGCGTTGAGAAACACGTGATGGTGTCTCCGCGGTGTTGGATGTTTTGATCTCCCCGAGGTCATTCATCCTTATGTTTATAGTCCTTTTACTAGGCACTGCTCCTAATAGCCAGTTTCCTACTCCACACTGATGAGGGGCAAATACCCCGAAACAGCTGTCTGTGGATGGATACCATGTTTTGGCATAGGTGGTTTTCCTTTTTGGATGCTGCCCTTCCCGTGGTTGTTCCTTCCTGTGAAAGACCTGGCTATTTATTGCTTGCGTTGAGAAACACGTGATGCAGCTTTTCTACATGCATAAGCATAATTACAGACGCGGATTCTTTACTGTAAGAGCAGCGAGACTATGGAAATCTCTGCCATATGATGTTGTAATGAGTGATTCATTACTAAAATTTAAGAGGGGACTGGATGCCTTTCTTGAAAAGCATAATGTTACAGGTTATATACTAGTTTCCTTGATAGGGAGTTAATCCAGGGAACTAGTCTGATTGCCTTATGTTGAGTCGGGAAGGAATTTTTTTCCCCAATGTGGAATTTACTGTTTGCCACATGGTTTTTTTTTGCCTTCCTCTGGATCAACATGTTAAGGAATGTTAGGTTAGGCTATGGGATGAACTAGATGGACTTAAAGTCTTCCTTCAACCTTGATAACTATGTTTGGTGTAATTGTTTACTCATACAACTGACTATAATTCTACAAAATCAGTGACTTTGGGCACAAGGACCTAGAAGAACTCATGCTATTTTGAAGGCAAAGAGTGGTCAAATATTTATTTTTCCTAAGCCAAAAACAAATGACTAACCAAGCAGTGGAGTACTTTGAAACATGTGATGGAGCATTGTCCTGTATAAAAATCATGTTTTTCTTGAAGCATGCAGCCTTTTTCCTGTACCACTGTTCGCAGAGAGTGTTTTCTAAAAACTGTAAGTAGGTTTGATAGGTGATTTTCAGTTCAGTCTGGAAAGGTCCAACTAGTTCATCTTTAACAATACCAGCAGTATGCCACATTCAACATGCTGCCGTCTGAGTGAAAGTAGAGGTCTGTGTCCATTTCTGATGTAGCTATGGTCCCATCCATCTGTTCTGTCAAGAGTCACTCTCATCTCCTCAGTCCATAAAACCTTTGAAAAATTTGCCTTGAGATATTTCTTAGCCTAGTCTTGACTTTCCAACTTAGGTGCCTTGTACAGTGGTGGTTGGGTTTCAGCCTTCCTTACCTCGGTCATGTCTCAAATCTTTCCAGTTAATGTATATCTTTTATTATCTTTGCAACAAAACTTTTGATGGTTCTGTGATGACACCCAATATCTTAGCAGTTTTAAGAGCGCTGCATGCCTTTGCAAGACTTATAGCAGTTTTTACTTTTCAGAGTCAGTTGTATCTCTTTTTGGACCATTTTGCATGAGGAAAACAATAATAATTCTGCACACCTTGATAAAGGTTAATGTCTCCCGAGATCACAATTTACATTTGCGCCGCCTCCGGAGGCCATTTTCCAGGAGTCCTACGCAGTGAAAAGGATGGGAAGTGTGGGGACTCTGGACATTTTCTGAAATCCTGGAGCCTGCCGCAGCCTCACACTGCTGAACATCCCTTACTACCAGCCCAGGGCCCACAGCGTCACCCTTCTCCTACCACCACCAGCTTTCTGCAGCAGCAGCCCTGCCTCCTTGGACCCCACTCCACTGCAGCCACCCCCAATAAGCTACTATAAAAATGGACTATAAGACACACCACCATTTTATTAAAAAAGATTTTTCTTATTTTCCTCCCCACAATTTGGGTGCGTGTTATAATCCGCAAAATATGATTCTATGCACTACCGTTCAAAAGTTTAGGGTCACTTAGAAATGTCCTTATTTTTGAAAGAAAGGTACATTTTTTTCCAATGAAGCTAACATTAAATGATTCAGAAATACACTCTATACATTGTTAATGTGGTAAATGAGTATTCTAGCTGCAAACGTCTGGTTTGTAATGCAATATCTTCATAGGTGTATAGAGGCCCATTTCCAACAACCATCACTCCAGTGTTCTTATGGTACTTTGTGTTTGCTAACTGTGTAAGAAGGCTAATGGATGTTTAGAATACCCTTGCAAACTCTTGTGCAAGTATGTTAGCACAGCTTGGCTGATTAGAGAGCCTATCTTCTTCTTTTATCTTTTATTTTTTTTATATAGCGCTAACATATTCCGCAGCACTTTGCACACATTATCATCACTGTCCCTGCTGGGGCTCACAATCTAAATTCCCTATCAGTATGTCTTTGGAATGTGGGAGGAAACCGGAGTACCCGGAGGAAACCCACGCAAACACGGAGAGAACATACAAACTCTTTGCAGATGTTGTCCTTGGTAGGGTTTGAACCCAGGACTCCAGCGCTGCAAGGCTGCTCTGCTATATGCAATGTGCAAGCCTATAAACCTGACCTTTCTTTGAGCTAGTTGAGAATCTGGAGCATTACATGTGTTGCTTCCATTAAACTCTCAAAATGGCCAGAAAAAATAACTTTCATGTGAAACTCTACAGTCTATTCTTATTCTTAGAAATGAAGGCTATTCCATGCAAGAAATTGCCAAGAAACTGAAGATTTCCTACAATGGTGTGTACTACTCCCTTCAGAGGAGAGCACAAACAGGCTCTAACCAGAGTAGAAAGAGAAGTGGGAGGCCCCACTGCACAACTGAGCAATAAGACAAGTACAGTATAATCTGTAGTTTGAGAAATCGATTCCTCACTGGTCCTCAACTGGCAGCTTCATTAAATAGTACACGTAAAACGCCAGTGTCAACGTCTACAGTGAAGAGGCGACTTCGGGATGCTGGCCTCCAGGGCAGAGTGGCAAAGAAAAAGCCATATCTGAGACTGGATAATACAAGGAAAAGATTAATATGGGCAAAAGAACACAGACATTGGACAGAGGAAGATTGGAAAAAAGTGTTATGGACAGACGAATCCAAGTTTGAGGTGTTTGGACCACACAGAAGAACATTTGTGAGCCACAGAACAACAGAAAAGATGCTGGAAGAGTGTTTGACGCCATCTGTCAAGCATGGTGGAGGTAATGTGATGCTCTGGGGTTGCTTTGGTGCTGGTAAAGTGGGTGATTTGTACAAGGTAAAAGGGATATTGAATAGGGAAGGCTATCACTCCATTTTGCAAAGCCATGCCATACCCTGTGGACAGCGCTTGATTGGAGCCAATTTCATCCTACAACAGAACAATGACCCAAAGCACACCTCCAAATTATACAAGAACTATTTAGGGAAGAAGCAGGCAGCTGGTATTCTATCTGTAATGGAGTGGCAAGTGCAATCACCAGATCTTAAGCTCATTGAGCTGTCGTGGGAGCAGCTTGACCATATGCTACGCAAAAAGTGCCCTTCAAGCAAAACCAACTTGTGGGAGGGGCTTCTGGAAGCATTGGGTGAAATTTCTCCAGATTACCTCAGCAAATTAACTGCTAGAATGCCAAAAGTCTGCAATGCTGTAATTGCTGCAAAGGGAGCATTCTTTGATGAAAGCAAAGTTTGAAGGAGAAAATTATTATTTCAAATAAAAATCTTTTTTTCGAGCTTTGTCAATGTCTGGACTAGATTTTAAATTCATTTGGCAACTCATTTGATTAATAAAAGGAATGAGTTTTCATAGAAAACACAATTGTCTGGGTGACCCTAAACTTTTGAACGGTAGTGTAAATATATACACTGATCAAAAAAATAAAGGGAACACGTAAACAACAGAATATAACTCCAAGTAAATCAAATTTCTGTGAAATCAAACTGCCCACTTAGGAAGCAACACTGTTTGACAATCAATTTCACATGCTGTTGTGCAAATGGAATAAACAGATGGAAATTATTGGCAATTATCAAGACACACTCAATAAAGGAGTGGTTCTGCAGGTGGGGTCCACAGACCACTTCTCAGTACCAATGCTTTCTGGCTGATGTTTTGGTCACTTTTAAATGTTGGTTGCGCGTTCACATTCGTGGTAGCATGAGATGGACTCTACAACCCACACAAGTGGCTCAGGTAATGCAGCTCATCCAGGATGGCACACCAATGCCATCTGCAGCAAGAAAGTATGCTGTGTCTGTCAGCGTAGTGTCCAGAGGCTGGAGGCGCTCCCAGGAGACAGGCCAGTACACCAGGAGATGTGGAAGGGGCTGTAGGAGGGCAACAACCCAGCAGCAGGACTGCTACCTCAGCCTTTGTGCAAGGAGGAACAGCAGGAGCACTGCCAGAGCTCTGCAAAATGACCTCCAGCAGGCCACAAATGTGCATGTGTCTGCACAAATGGTTAGAAACCGACTCCATGAGGATGGTCTGAGTGCCCGACGTCCACAGATGGGGGTTATGCTCCCAGCCCAACACCGTGCAGAACAATTGGCATTTGCCATAGAACACCAAGATTGGCAAATTCGCCACTGGCACCCTGTGCTCTTCACAGATGAAAGCAGGTTCACACTGAGCACATGTGACAGAGTCTGGAGACGCCATGGAGAACAATCTGCTGCCTGCAACATCTTTCAGCATGACCAATTTGGCAGTGGGTCAGTAATGGTGTGGGATGGCATTTCTTTGGAGTGCCGCACAGCCCTCCATGTACTCACTAGAGGTAGCCTGACTGCCATCAGGTACCAAGATGAGATCCTCAGACCCCTTGTGAGACCATATGCTGTGCAGTTGGCCCTGGGTTCCTCCTAATGCAGGACAATGCCAGACGTCATGTGGCTGGAGTGTGTCAGCAGTTCCTGCAAGATGAAGGCATTGAAGCTATGGACTGGCCCGCCCATTCCCCAGACCTGAATCCGATTGAACACATCTGGGACATCATGTCTTGCACCATCCACCAACGTTAGGTTGCACCACAGACTGTTCAGGAGTTGGTGGATGCTTTAGTCCAGGTCTGGGAGGAGATCCCTCAGCAGACCGTCCTCCGCCTCATCAGGGCATGCCCAGGCATTGTATAGAGGTCATACAGGCACATGGAAGCAACACAAACACAACTGAACATCATTTTCTTGTCTTGAGGCATTTCTACTGAAGATGGATCAGCCTGTAGTTTGATTTTCCCCTTTGATTTTGAGTATCATTCCAAATTCAGACCTCCATGGGATATTAATTTTGATTTACATTGATCATTTTTATGTTTTATTGTTCTCAACACATTCCACTATGTAATGAATAAAGATTTACAACTTAAATATTTCATTCAGTGATATCTAGTATGTTGTATTTTAGAGTTCCCTTTATTTTTTTTGAGCAGTGTATATATACACTATATATATCGGCTGGTCGATGAGGGGCCACTCCAACAGAGGACGATCCAGGTTCTATGGTGCTGTACCAGGTTCTGTGTGGAAAATAAATAAAAAACATTAGTAAAAAAAGTAAACATTTAAATAATAGTAAGACAACACAGTCTCCCTTTGTGTCTTCCACTTTTGCCTAGGATTGACATCCCTCTTCCTCTGCTGCTGCTTCTGTTGTGCATTAGAGGCCATTGCCAAACAGTTTCTTTCACAATAATTACCTTTATACAGTTAGGGCCAGAAATATTTGGACAGTGACACAATTTTCGCGAGTTGGGCTCTGCATGCCACCACATTGGATTTGAAATGAAACCTCTACAACAGAATTCAAGTGCAGATTGTAACATTTAATTTGAAGGGTTGAACAAAAATATCTGATAGAAAATGTAGGAATTGTACACATTTCTTTACAAACACTCCACATTTTAGGAGGTCAAAAGTAATTGGACAAATAAACATAACCCAAACAAAATATTTTTATTTTCAATATTTTGTTGCAAATCCTTTGGAGGCAATCACTGCCTTAAGTCTGGAACCCATGGACATCACCAAACGCTGGGTTTCCTCCTTCTTAATGCTTTGCCAGGCCTTTACAGCCGCAGCCTTCAGGTCTTGCTTGTTTGTGGGTCTTTCCGTCTTAAGTCTGGATTTCAGCAAGTGAAATGCATGCTCAATTGGGTTTAGATCTGGAGATTGACTTGGCCATTGCAGAATGTTCCACTTTTTGGCACTCATGAACTCCTGGGTAGCTTTGGCTGTATGCTTGGGGTCATTGTCCATCTGTACTATGAAGCGCTGTCCAATCAACTTTGCAGCATTTGGCTGAAAGTATATCCCGGTACACTTCAGAATTCACCCGGCTACTCTTGTCTGCTCTTATGTCATCAATAAACACAAGTGACCCAGTGCCATTGAAAGCCATGCATGCCCATGCCATCACGTTGCCTCCACCATGTTTTACAGAGGATGTGGTGTGCCTTGGATCATGTGCCGTTCCCTTTCTTCTCCAAACTTTTTTCTTCCCATCATTCTGGTACAGGTTGATCTTTGTCTCATCTGTCCATAGAATACTTTTCCAGAACTGAGCTGGCTTCTTGAGGTGTTTTTCTGCAAATTTAACTCTGGCCTGTCTATTTTTGGTATTGATGAATGGTTTGCATCTAGATGTGAACCCTTTGTATTTACTGTCATGGAGTCTTCTCTTTACTGTTGACTTAGAGACAGATACACCTACTTCACTGAGAGTGTTCTGGACTTCAGTTGATGTTGTGAACGGGTTCTTCTTCACCAAATTAAGTATGCGGCGATCATCCACCACTGTTGTCATCCGTGGACGCCCAGGCCTTTTTGAGTTCACAAGCTCACCAGTCAATTCCTTTTTTCTCAGAATGTACCCAACTGTTGATTTTGCTACTCCAAGCATGTCTGCTATCTCTCTGATGGATTTTTTCTTTTTTTTCAGCCTCAGGATGTTCTGCTTCACCTCAATTGAGAGTTCCTTTGACCGCATGTTGTCTGCTCACAGCAACAGCTTCCAAATGCAAAACCACACACCTGGAATCCACCCCTGACCTTTTAACTACTTCATTGATTACAGGTTAATGAGGGAGACGCCTTCAGAGTTAATTGCAGCCCTTAGAGTCCATTGTCCAATTACTTTTGGTCCCTTGAAAAAGAGGACGCTATGCATTACAGAGCTATGATTCCTAAACCCTTTCTCCGATTTGGATGTGGAAAGCATTAAGCTACTTACTGGTAGCGGCGTTTTTCGGAGGCCCATGACAGCACTACGAGAGAGGGGATCCGCCCTTCAGGAACAGGAAACCTACAGATACAAAAGGGCGGTACCTCTCCCCATGCATCAGTTGTATATTAGAGCCTGAGAGGACTACCGCGGTTAGTAGCACACAAATATACATTATATACAGTTACTGTACAAAATAACCAATCATAATGAACTATATACCACACGAGAGACGTGTCTATCTCATTATATACATTATAGGAAGTGTAACCCCCACGTGAATAGGGAGGGAACTAAGGGTGCTGTCATGGGCCTCCGAAAAACGCCGCTACCAGTAAGTAGCTTAATGCTTTATTCGGACTCCCATGACAGCACTACGAGAGAATTACAGAGATGTAAACTACCTTAGGGAGGGACTATAGCCTGTAGCACCCTTAACCCGAAGGTGAGATCAGAAGAGAACCCCAAATCCAACCTATAGTGCTTGAAAAAGGTGGAAGGGGATGACCACGTAGCCGCCTTACATATCTGGTCGATGGAAACTCCAGATCTCTCAGCCCAGGATGCAGCCATGGCCCGAGTGGAATGTGCCCTCAGATTCTGCGGAACAGGACCTCCACCTGCAGTATAAGCCAGAGAGATAGCCTCCTTAATCCACTTCGCTAACGTGCACTTTGACACTCTAAGACCTTTCCTGGGACCTTGGAAGGATAGAAACAACGCCTCCTCTCTCTTCCAAGCATCAGTGACTGATATATATTCTAAGAGACATCTCCTAACATCTAACGTATGGAGTAACTCCTCTTTGGAATTAGAAGGATTAGGGAGAAATGATGGTAGAACTATCTCCTGAGATCTATGAAAATCTGAGGCCACTTTAGGTAAATAAGCTGGATCTGGTCTGAGGACTACTCTGTCCTGTAGAAACTCTGTATAGGGGGAGAGCCTAGAAAGAGCCTGTATGTCTCCTACCCTACGAGCAGATGTAATTGCCACCAAAAATGCTGTTTTGAGGGATAGTAATTTAAGTGAGGCTGAATGTAAAGGCTCAAACGGTTCTTTAGTCAAGGCTGAGAGGACTAGGTTGAGATCCCAAGACATTGACCTATTCCTGTGTATAGGTCTGGATCTACTAGCTGCTTTGATGAACCTTGATACCCAATAATTACCAGCAATGTTACAAGAAAATAGGGCCCCTAGGGCTGAGACTTGTACTTTTAGTGTACTTGTGGATAGATTTAGCTCTAGCCCCCTCTGCAGGAATTCTAGAATCTGGTTAATTGGTAAACCCTCTTCGATATTAAAATTTGAAGAGGCCAGAAACTTCCTCCAAATTCTAGAGTAGATCTTAGTTGTTATGAGTTTTCTACTCTTCATAAGGGTATCAATGAGATTTGGAGAAAATCCTCTGTTTTTTAACAGTGACCTCTCAAAGACCATGCCGTCAAATGAAGACCCTTCACTTGTGGATGGTTGATCGGACCTTGATGAAGTAGGTCCGGGATGTCCGGCAGTACCCAGGGGTCTTCCACCGACATGGTCCTGAGCCAGGAGAACCAAGCCCTTCGGGGCCAGAACGGAGCGATCAGTATGATTCTCGCTTGATCCTCCCTTATCTTTCTGACCACCAGAGGCAACAGGTTTAGCGGGGGAAAAGCATAAGCCAACCGGAAATCCCATCTGATCAGGAAGGCATCCACTGCCAGCGGATATTCCCTGGGATTCAAGGAACAGAATTTTTTCGCTTTTCTGTTGTCCTTGTTGGCAAATAAGTCCACCTCTGGATGACCCCACCTGCGAACAATCTGGTTGAAGATTTTTGTGTTCAGAGACCATTCTCCTTGTCTTAAGGTGTTTCGACTTAGAAAGTCCGCCCTTATATTTTCCTTCCCTTTTATATGTACTGCTGTTAAAGATAGAAAATGGTTTTCCGCTATCTGGAGCAGGCGGTCCGCTATTTCCATCAGGGACTCGGAGCGTGTTCCACCTTGGTGATTCACGTAGGCCACTGCCACCTGATTGTCGGAGAGGATTTTGACATGGTGACCCTGTAGATACACGAGGAGTTCCTTAATTGAGGATTCAATTGCCATCAACTCCTTCTGATCGGAAGAGGCAAATGTTTGGGGGTCCCATAGACCCTGGACTACAACGTCACCCATGTGTGCCCCCCACCCCGTGGGGCTGGCATCTGTTGTGATTACCCGAGTCACCTGAGTCACCCAGGGAACTCCAGCTGACAGATTGTCTTCCTCTAGCCACCATCTAAGAGATGCCAGAACCCCTGAACTCAATGTCATCTGACCCTGCAAGGAACCCTGTAAGACTCTATCATAATGTAGTACGTCAAACTGTAAAGGCCTGGAGTGGAATTGGGCCCAACGGACGGCGGGGATACAGGAAGTTAGGGAACCTAACAAAGACATAGCCTGTCTAAGGGTCATGGATGGTTTATTAATTGCTTTTAACACCTGTTGTTGGATATGAAGTAATTTATCAGGCGGAAGACAGCATTGTTGGGACTCGGAATTTAACAGCAGCCCTAGGAACCTTTGGGTCTTTAGGGGTTGCAAACGGGATTTATCGTAAATTATGATCCAGCCCAGATTTTCCAGTTTAAATATAGCTGTTTTAACCTGAGCTAGGCAATGGTCTACTGAGTTCCCCACTATTAGGAAATCATCCAGATATGGGACAATGAGGATATCGGATTCACGTAAGTGCGCCATAACCTCCGCAACTACTTTAGTAAATACCCGGGGAGACGCTGAGAGGCTGAAGGGAAGGGCTCTAAATTGAAAATGGCGAACAAAACCTCCCATAGACACCCCGGAAACGCTCAGTGAGCGATGCAGGACGCCGGGAATGCCCAGCAGTGCTCCGGACGGCGCTCCACTTCCGACGCCGCAACCGCACCACCGCACCTCACCGCACCTCACCGCCGCCGCCTGACCAAGGGGGGGGAAATGAAACATACCAACGCCGGCTTCCGGAGACAAGGAATCCTCCGGACCCTGCTCCCTGCTGCCAACGCCACTGACGTGCAGTCCAGCCTGGACCACCGTGGCGTCTCCAGGACTTTCCGCACCGGTCGAGGTAGGAGACCCCCCCGCTACCAGATTCGACCGGCCGGCCTGGGCTCCTTACGAGATGAAATCTGTAGGATCCTGTCCCTCCAGGAACAGGAAACCAACTGATGCATGGGGAGAGGTACCGCCCTTTTGTATCTGTAGGTTTCCTGTTCCTGAAGGGCGGATCCCCTCTCTCGTAGTGCTGTCATGGGAGTCCGAATAAACTATCATATTGGGAGTGTGCACTTTCAGCCCATATTATATATATAATTGTATTTCTGAACATGTTTTTGTAAACAGCTAAAATAACAAAACTTGTGTCACTGTCCAAATATTTCTGGCCCTAACTGTATCTGTTGAAACAAAAATATAAAATAAAATAACTCACCTCACCACTGAAGTCTTTTTCCAGCTGAGTGCTGCATCTATGCCCTCTTCACTATAGCAGAGGACTTCTGGCAACATTCACTGTGGAGCTCACTGTGCGACATAAGATCGCTTTTCATCACAACGCATCTGATGATGGAAAGAAGAGAACCAGACAGAGAGCATCAAGGCGGCCAAAGAGGTGAGCGTTGGTTAAAAAAAATTACAGAAAAATTATTTTCACCTCTCCAGCCACTTTTCAGCTCACCATCTAGTCCTGCAGTCCTGTCACCTGTATCACCAAGCTTTCCGGCCACGTCCAGGCCCCGGAGGTCACTGTATGTCATAAGGTTGTGACATTGAAATTGCAATCTAATAACGTGCAGTAATCTCTAAGGGTGGTTTCACACTTAATAATAATAATAATAATAATAATCTTTATTTTTGTATAGCGCTAACATATTCCGCAGCGCTTTACAGTTTGCACACATTATCATCACTGTCCCCGATGGGGCTCACAATCTAAATTCCCTATTAGTATGTCTTTGGAATGTGGGAGGAAACCGGAGTGCCCGGAGGAAACCCACGCAAACACGAAGAGAACATACAAACTCTTTGCAGATGTTGTCCTGAGTGGGATTAGAACCCAGGACCCCAGCGCTGCAAGGCTGCTGTGCTAACCACTGCGCCACCGTGCTGCACTTGCGTTTTTGTCTGCAGCTTGAAAACGCATGCGTTTTATGTTGTACGCGTTTGGTCGCGTTTTGAAACGCATGCGTTTTTTTGCTGCATGCGTTCTTTTTCAGAAATGCAACTTGTAGTATTTTTAAGAGGCGTTTTTTTGACACATAAAAACGCATGCGTTTTCATGCGTTTTTTTGTGTCAAAAAAATACATTGGAGTCAATGGAAACGCATGCGTTTTTAAGCACATGCGTTTGTTTGCTTTAAAAATGCATGCGTTTTTATTTTAAAAAAAACAGAAAACACACTGATATGCCACCCCCCACCATAAAGGTGATAAAGGGATCCTAACCCTAACCCTAAAGGGATCCTAACCCTAACTCTAACCATAACCCTAAAGGGATCCTAACCCTAACCCTAAAGGGATCCTAACCCTAACCCTAACCCTACCCCTAACCCTAACCCTAAAGGGATCCTAACCCTAACCCTACCCCTAACCCTAACCCTAAAGGGATCCTAACCCTAACCCTACCCTTAACCCTAACCCTAACCCCTTTAGGGTTAGGGTTAGGATCCCTTTAGGGTTAGGGGTAGGGTTAGGGTTAGGGTTAGGATCCCTTTAGGGTTAGGGTTAGGGTTATGATCCCTAACCCTACCCCTAACCCTAACCCTAACTATTTCTGTTTATAGTGGGTTTTTTACTTTATTTTGATGATTGGCAGCTGTCACACATTTCTCAGCATGCGTTTAAAAAAGCAAACGCATGAGAAAACGCATGTAAATGCGTCAAAACGCTGCTTTTTTTCACCACATGCAAAAACACATGCGTCAAAAAAACGCAGCGTTTGCACGCGTTTACATGCGTTTTTTCACCATGCGTTTTTTTAAAAAAATGCATGCGTTTTGAAACGCAAGTGTGAAACCAGCCTAAGGCCTGGAAATCCTGGTCTATAGTGAAGAGGCCGGAGATGTGGCACATAATGGTGGACAGAATAAGTTGCTGTGTGCATTGGTGGAAAGAAAAGGACTGGATGGAAGGGGGTGAGAAACAGGGTGGCTAGATCTGTCAGCGATGGAGTGATTGTATGTTTTTTTCCTGGTCCCGTTCCAATTTACATACAGTACAGACCTAAAGTTTGGACACACCTTCTCATTTAAAGATTTTTCTGTATTTCCATGACTATGAAAATTGTAAATTCACACTGAAGGCATCCAAACTATGAATTAACACATGTGGAATTATATACTTAAGAAAAAAGTGTGAAACAACTGAAATTATGTCTTATATTCTAGGTTCTTCAAAGTAGCCACCTTTTGCTTTGATGACTGCTTTGCACACTCTTGGCATTCTCTTGATGAGCTTCAAGAGGTAGTCACCGGAAATGGTCTTCCAACAATCTTGAAGGCGTTCCCAGAGATGATTAGCACTTGTTGGCCCCTTTGCCTTCACTCTGCGGTCCCGCTCACCCCAAACCATCTCGATTGGGTTCAGGTCTGGTGACTGTGGAGGTCAGGTCATCTCGTGTAGCACCCCATCACTCTCCTTGGCCAAATAGCCCTTACACATCCTGGAGGTGTGTTTGGGGTCATTGTCCTGTTGAAAAATAAATGATGGTTCAACTAAACGCAAACCAGATGGAATAGCATGCCGCTGCAAGATGCTGTTGTAGCGATGCTGGTTCAGTATGCCTTCAATTTTGAATAAATCCCCAACAGTGTCACCAGCAAAGTACCCCCACACCATCACACCTCCTCCACCATGCCTTACGTTGGGAGCCAGGCATGTAGAGTCCATCCGTTAACCTTTTCTGCATTGCACAAAGACACGGTGGTTGGAACCAAAGATCTCAAATTTGGACTCATCAGACCAAAGCACGGATTTCCACTGGTCTAATGTCCATTCCTTGTGTTCTTTAGCCCAAACAAGTCTCTTCTGCTTGTTGCCTGTCCTTAGCAGTGGTTTCCTAGCAGCTATTTTACCATGAAGGCCTGCTGAACAAAGTCTCCTCTTAACAGTTGTTGTAGAGATGTGTCTGCTGCTAGAACTCTGTGTGGCATTAACCTGGTCTCTAATCTGAGCTGCTGCTAACCTGCGATTTCTGAGTGTGGTGACTCGGATAAACTTATCCTCAGAAGCAGAGGTGACTCTTGGTTTTACTTTCCTGGGGTGGTCCTCATGTGAGCCAGTTTCTTTGTAGCGCTTGATGGTTTTTGCAACTGCACTTGGGGACACTTTCAAAGTTTTCCCAATTTTTCGGACTGACTGACCTTCATTTCTTAAAATAATGGTGGCCACTCGTTTTTCTGTACTTAGCTGCTTTTTTCTTGCCATAATACAAATTCTCACAGTCTATTCAATAGGACTATCAGCTGTGTAACCACCAGACTTCTGCTCATCACAACTGATGGTCCCAACCCCATTAAACCTGACAGGGCACACCTATGAAGTGAAGACCATTCCCGGTCACTACCTCTTGAAGCTCATCAAGAGAATGCCAAGAGTGTGCAAAGCAGCCATCAAAGCAAAAGGTGGCTACTTTGAAGAACCTAGAAAAAAGACATATTTTCAGTTGTTTCACACTTTTTTGTTAAATATATGATTCCACATGTTTTAATTCAAAGCTTTGATGCCTTCAGTGTGAAATTACAATTTTCATAATCAAGAAAATACAGAAAAATCTTTAAATGAGAAGATGTGTCCAAACTTTTGGTCTGTACTGTACATGTTTGGATTACGAACAAACCTATAGAATGCACGAAATGTGCAGATTAAAAGAAACTCCGAAAGGCAATATAACAATAGTGCAAGTCACGTACTAATAACCGGACCTACGTGGTTCGGCTAACTGCCTTACCCATGGTCTAGGTATCTGACGTAAAATCAATCTACGGTATTTAAATATTTCATGTGATCTGTAGGCATTTCCAAAGGAAATATGATCATCCAGTCAGAGACCCATAGTAGTTACTAGTGTGAATTAAAAACATTAACATACCCATCATAGGAAGAGAATATGGAAGTCAGGTAAAACAGAGATATTCAATAATGCAAGATCAAATCTTGTCTTGTATTAAGACCATAGGGTATATGGGCTTTCAGAGTAAATATCCAATATGACTCTCTGTTGAGCAATTTTCTTTTATGATCTTCAGCGCGTAATGGTTTATATACTTTCTCAATACCAGTAAAACAGAACCCTGACAAATTACCCTTGTGAATTGTAGCAAAATGTTTAGAAACTGCTGATGCTGAAATATCTGAACGGTTAATTGTATCTGACAAGTGTCATCTTAAACGAACTTTAAGTAAACCGGTACTGCAGCCTATATGTTGAATTTAACCAAGAAACTGTAGGAGAAATCAGCTCAAATAGGGTCTTATCTGAGAAATACAGTTAGTTTAGCACTCAGATTAAATTCATCTGTTCAATCTGTTAAAGACGCATATAATGTAGAAAATCAGCCGCAGCGGATCCACGGGTCAGCAAGTGACCATCAGACAGACTGTAAAGGGAGTGTAAACCAATCACCAGAACCATGGAAGCCAATCCCAAGAAAGTACTAGCAAGGATATAAAATCACATATACTTTATTTGCAACAATTGAAATGTAACATACAGTGTGCACATAAGTTGGGCAAAAATATTTCTAATAATAAAAAATATATATCTAAAATAATAAATGGAACCTAGATATGAGTGAGGGGCACCCAGAAGGTACAGTATATTGAAAAGAATATATACGGATATCTATATATAACTATCAAGCAAACCTTCAATAAAAATAAATATAAATAATCGCATTGACCTCTAAATTGACAAAGGGATCATACAGCTCACAAAGCACATCAGTACAAGACGTGATCAAGCAAACAAAAAGCCACCCATAAGGTTACTTTGTGTGCATTGCCTGGACAGAATGGCACCTATAAGGTACAGACCCTCCTAATATTATCTCCCGCTGCTGGTACTCTGCACTTTTTGCACATCGCACACTATTACCCTATATGTGGGTTGTTTTATTTCCTGTTGCTGGCACATTGCACTTTTTATATTTTGCACCCTGTTACCCTATGCAGGGGTACTTTGTTATTTATCTGATCACGTTTTTATCCAGTTATATTCACACCTTGCACAAAGTAATCTTATGGGTGGCTTTTTGTTTGCTTGATCACGTCTTGTACTGATGTGCTTTGTGAGCTATATGATCCCTTTATGATCAATTTAGAGGTCAATGGGATTATTTATATTTATTTTTATTGAAGGTCTGCTTGATAGTTATATATAGACTAGATTGTGGCCCGATTCTAACGCATCGGGTATTCTAGAATATGCATGTCCCCGTAGTATATGTCCCCGTAGTATATGGACAATGATGTTTCCAGAATTCGCGGCAGACTGTGCCCGTCGCTGAATGGTCGAGGCAACCATTATGACATCATCGTCTCTGCGCCCGTTGCTGATTGGTCGAGGCCAATCCTGGCCTCGACCAATCAGAGACGCGGGATTTCTACGTCGATGCTGTCCCCGTCGCTGATTGGTCGAGGCCTAGCGGCCTCGACCAATCAGAGACGCGGGATTTCCAGGACAGACAGACAGACAGAAAGACAGACGGAAAAAACCCTTAGACAATTATATATATAGACTAGATGGTGGCCCGATTCTAATGCATCTGGTATTCTAGAATATGTATGCATATATGTATGTATTAACCACATAGTATATAGCACAGGCCACGTAGTATATAGGAGTACTACGTGGCCTGTGGTATATACCATGTGGCTGCTATATACATACATACATACTGTAGAATACCCGATGCGTGAATATAGGCCACGCAGTAGATAACACTGCCCACGTAGTATATAACACAGCCCACACAGTATATAGCAGCCACGCAGTACATAACACAGCCCACGTAGTATGTAACACTGGCCATGTAACATATAACACAGCCCACATAATATAAAGCACAGCCCACATAGTATCTAACAGTGGCCACGTAGTATATAGCACGCAGTATAGAACACAGCCCACGTAGTATATACCACAGCCACGTAGTATACAGCAGCCATGTAGTATATAACACAGGCCATGCAGTATAGAACACAACCCACATAGTATCTAACACTGTCCAGGTAGTATATAGCAGCCACGCGGTATCTAACACAGCCCACGTAGTATATAGCAGTGTGGGCACCATATCCCTGTTAAAAAAAATAATTAAATAAAAAAATAGTTATATACTCACCCGCCGGCGGGATCCAGCGAAGCTCTGGCTATGCGCGTGCGGCTGCCGCCATCTTTCGTTCCCAGGATGCATTGTGAACTTAGATGACTTAGCGGTCTCGTGAGACCGCTAAGTCTTCTGGGTTATTTCGCAATGCATCTCTGGGAACGGAAGCTGGCGGCAGGCGCGAGCGCATCGTCGGACTACGGATTGTGAGAATAGCAGGTTTTTTGTTTTTTTTTACTTATTTTTAACATTAGATCTTTTTTACTATTGATGCTGCATAGGCAGCATCAATAGCAAAAAACTTGGTCACACAGCGTTAATAGCAGCGGTTACGGAGTGCATTACCTGTGGCATAACACGGTCCATTACCGCTGGCATTAACCCTGTGTAAGCGGTGACTGGAGGGGAGTATGCGGGCGCTGGGCACTGACTGCAGGGGAGTAGGAAGGGACTAATCGGACTGTGCATGTCGCTGATTGGTCGCGGCAGCCATGACAGGCAGCTGGCGAGACTAATCAGCGACACGGGATTTCCATAACGGAAGTTGCCGACAGAAAGACAGACAGACGGAAGTACCCCTTAGACAATTATACATATAGATATCCGTATATATTCTTTTCAATATACCTTCTGGGTGCCCCTCACTCCTATCTAGGTTCCATTTATTATTTTAGATATATTTTTTTATTATTAAAAATATTTTTGTCCAATTTATGTGCACACTGTATGTTACATTTCAATTGTTGCAAATAAAGTATATGTGATTTTATATCCTTGCTAGTACTTTCTTGGGATTGGATTCCATGGTTCTGGTGATTGGTTTACACTACTAATTGAGTGGTTTCCACTTGTTTTTTTTGTTGCACTAGAGGAGGAATATATAGCTCTTTTACAATATATTGATGTTTGGATTGCATTGACTATTATTTTTGATAAGCCATTATTTCTCTGGGGTGCTTACATTATTAGGCCGGTTTCACATGTCAGTGGCTCTGGTACGTGAGGTGACAGTTTCCTCACGTACCGGAGCCACTGACACACGTAGACACATTAAAATCAATGCATCTGTGCAGATGTCATTGATTTTTTGCGGGCCGTGTCTCTGTGTGCCAAACACGGAGACATGTCAGTGTTCGTGGGAGCGCACGGATTACACGGACCCATTAAAGTCAATGGGTCGTTGTCTGTGTGCAGTCCGTGTGCCGTGCAGGAGACAGCGCTACATTAAGCGCTGTCCCCCCCCACTGGTGCTGAAGCCGCCATTCATATCTTCCCTGCAGCAGCATTTGCTGTAGAGAAGATATGAATAATTGTGTGTAGAATCAAGATCCATGGCCTATCACCCCATCTCTCTTATCTATCTTTATTTTGCCCATACAAAATTTTATTCCAAATTATAACCCTCGTATCATCTGTTCACACCCTCCATGCACTTAATAGCCTTCTGTGTCTGTACTGTACATATACTGGCTGGTAACCGATTCATTCAGCATTATGTGGATATATTATTTGATATATTATGGCTGTACAGTACAATGCAAGCATATTTTATCATTTATTTTTTGTGCCTCCCCTATTTCCTCACAGATTGTAAGCTTGATAGATGCTATCTTATTATACTGGGGAAAAAGTGATCATAAAGTGTTTTTCCTTTGGATGGATTCTTTTTATTATTACTCAAAATTGTTTATGGTCTATTTGAGACTCAAGCTCTTAAGATCCATAATGTCTTCCATATGCCTCTGCTCAAGAAGTGTGTGGAACCTCTTGCGCTCTCACCCCTACTCCTAATAATGGTTGATGGAAATCTTGAGTTTCAGATTTTGAGAATTGAAGATTCTCATCTCCAATGTTGTTCCCTACAATGTTAGGGGTCGAGTTCCTGCCTCTGCACAGGGGGAATCTCGGGCCATCTCCCCTGCGGTCTCCCATTCTTCTCCTGCCGCAGTGGAGCTTGCTCAGCAGAGACGTCGATCCCAGCGTCTCGCTCAGTCTGACTCTGTGCTTAGAGTTACTGCTGCATTTCCTGCTTCTCCCATTGAAGTCAGTGCTGGGCAGCGGCGAGCGGACGTTTCTGGGGCTAAGTCCTGCTTTTTACATTCTGAGCATGCCCAGAGTAAGATCTCTCAGTGGAGATCGAGGGTCACATGATCAGATGCTGCAGCTAAGGTCCTTGTAGCTGCTAGGACTAAATCCTGCTTTGCACTCTGAGCATGCCCAGGGCGAGATCTCTCAGTGGAGATCCAGGGTCACATGCTCAGGTGCTGCAGCACTCCATTGGTCCTTCTTTGGAAGGTCCTAAACATGCTGGAGCTATTTAAGCCTCGCATGGCCGCACGGCCATGCGCTAGTATTGTCTTTTGTAAATGTGTGTGTGTTGTGAGTGAAAGTCGTTCTTTAAAATCCCCTCCCTATTGTATGACTGCTCGCGGAAGGTGGGTGATTGCTACCTAGCGCGCGACTTAGCCATCAGCACGGTACACACATTACAGCGTCTTATTGCTGTGACCGCCAGTGCGGCGCCGTGCGCTTTCTCTGCGCTTTCCTAACCCAAGCCTGGGTGGTTAGTGGCGTCCGCCAGTGCGACACCGCACGCACTCTCGTGCCTCTAAATATATTCTCTTGGTGCGGTACCGCGGCCCTGTGACTCAACAGGGTTTGCTTCCTTCACACTGGGTGAAGTTAACCCAAGTGTGTATTCATATTGTACCGCCATCTCGTCCGTCTCTACTAGCAGCAGGGTTTTCACCTGCACGGTGGACCTCGGACGGCGAACGCACCTAATACCATTACACCTTATACTTGGTGCGTTGTTGTGAATTCTGTGGCAGAGCTCCCTCCTGTGGTCACAAGTGGTACTTCGGCTGATTCTCTCTATGAGCTTCCGTTGGTGGAGGAGAATGGTACTGCGGCTTCTGAGTTTCCTTCCTCAGGTGGTGTGGTGAAGTCGTTAGGTGCTGCTCTATTTAACTCCACCTAGTGCTTTAATCCTGGCCTCCAGTCAATGTTCTAGTATAGGACTTGCTTCCTCCTGGATCGTTCCTGTGGCCTGCTGCTCTGCATAGCTAAGTTCCGCTTTTGTTATTTTTGTTTGCTGTTTTTTTCTGTCCAGCTTGCTTGGTTTGTTTTCTTGCTTGCTGGAAGCTATGGGACGCAGAGGGTGTACCTCCGTGCCGTTAGTCGGTACGGAGGGTCTTTTTGCCCCCTTTGCGTGGTTGTTTGTAGAGTTTTGTGTTGACCGAAAAGTTACCTTTCCTATCCTCGCTCTGTTCAGAAAGTCGGGCCTCACTTTGCTAAATCTATTTCATCTCTACGTTTGTCTTTTCATCTTACTCACAGTCATTATATGTGGGGGGCTGCCTTTTCCTTTGGGGTATTTCTCTGAGGCAAGGTAGGCTTATTTTCTATCTTCAGGCTAGCTAGTTTCTCAGGCTGTGCCGAGTTGCATAGGGAGCGTTAGGCGCAATCCACGGCTGCTTCTAATGTGGTTGGAGAGGATTAGGGATTGCGGTCAGCAGAGTTCCCATGTCTCAGAGCTCGTTCTATGTTTTTGGGTTATTGTCAGGTCACTGTATGTGCTCTGACTGCTATGTCCATTGTGGTACTGAATTACCGAATCATAACAGTACTGGAGGCCAAAAGTACTAATGATTCTCAATAGAGGGAAAAAAGAAGTTCTGAGACCATTTTTTTTTCTCTGCACTGTGTTTTGCCTTTTTTTTCCCCTAGACATTTGGGTGGTTCAGGACACAGGTGTAGTGATGGACATTAAACGTCTGTCTTCATGTGTGGATCAGCTCACGGCAAGAGTACAAAATATTCAAGACTTTGTGGTTCAGAATTCTATGTTAGAACCAAGAATTCCTATTCCTGACTTGTTTTTTGGAGATAGAACTAAATTTCTGAGTTTCAAAAATAATTGTAAACTATTTCTGGCTTTGAAACCTCGCTCCTCTGGTGACCCAGTTCAACAAGTTAGGATCGTTATTTATTTTTTACGTGGCGACCCTCAGGACTGGGCATTTTCTCTTGCGCCAGGAGATCCTGCATTAAGTAATATTGATGCGTTTTTCCTGGCGCTCGGATTGCTGTACGATGAACCTAATTCAGTGGATCAGGCAGAGAAAAATTTGCTGGCTCTGTGTCAGGGTCAGGATGAGATAGAGGTATATTGTCAGAAATTCAGAAAGTGGTCCGTACTCACTCAATAGAATGAAGGTGCGCTCGCAGCTATTTTCAGAAAAGGTCTCTCTGAAGCCCTTAAGGATGTCATGGTGGGATTTCCTATGCCTGCTGGTCTGAATGAGTCTATGTCTTTGGCCATTCAGATCGGTCGACGCTTGCGTGAGCGTAAATCTGTGCACCATTTGGCGGTATTATCTGAGCATAAATCTGAGCCTATGTAGTGCGATAGGACTTTGACCAGAGTTGAACGGCAAGAACACAGACGTCAGAATGGGCTGTGTTTCTACTGTGGTGATTCCACTCATGCTATCTCTGATTGTCCTAAGCGCACTAAGCGGTTCTCTAGGTCTGCCACCATTGGTACGGTACAGTCAAAATTTCTTTTGTCCGTAACCTTGATCTGCTCTTTGTCATCTTATTCTGTCATGGCATTTGTGGATTCAAGCGCTGCCCTGAATTTGATGGACTTGGAGTATGCTAGGCGTTGTGGGTTTTTCTTGGAGTTCTTGCAGTGTCCTATTCCATTGAGAGGAATTGATGCTACGCCTTTGGCCAAGAATAAGCCTCAGTACTGGACCCAGCTGACCATGTGCATGGCACCTGCACATCAGGAAGTTATTCGCTTTCTGGTGTTGCATAATCTGCATGATGTGGTCGTGTTGGGGTTGCCATGGCTACAAGTCCATAATGCAGTATTAGATTGGAAATCCATGTCTGTGTCCAGCTGGGGTTGTCAGGGGGTACATGGTGATGTCCCATTTCTGTCTATTTCGTCATCCACCCCTTCTGAGGTCCCAGAGTTCTTGTCTGATTACCGGGATGTATTTGATGAGCCCAAGTCCGATACCCTACCTCCGCATAGGGATTGTGATTGTGCTATCGATTTGATTCCTGGTAGTAAATTCCCAAAAGGTCAACTGTTTAATTTATCTGTGCCCGAGCACGCCGCTATGCGGAGTTACGTGAAGGAGTCCTTGGAGAAGGGGCATATTTGCCCGTCATCGTCGCCATTAGGAGCGGGGTTCTTTTTTGTGGCCAAGAAAGATGGTTCGCTGAGACCTTGTATAGATTACCGCCTTCTAAATAAGATCACGGTTAAATTTCAGTACCCCTTGCCGCTGTTATCTGATTTGTTTGCTCGGATTTAGGGGGGCTAGTTGGTTCACCAAGATAGATCTTCGTGGTGCGTATAATCTAGTGCGTATTAAGCGAGGCGATGAATGGAAAACTGCATTTAATACGCCCGAGGGCCATTTTGAGTACCTAGTAATGCCATTCGGACTTGCCAATGCTCCATCAGTGTTTCAGTCCTTTATGCATGACATCTTCCGAGAGTACCTGGATAAATTCCTGATTGTATACTTGGATGATATTTTGGTCTTCTCGGATGATTGGGAGTCGCATGTGAAGCAGGTCAGAACGGTGTTTCATGTCCTGCGTGCTAATTCTTTGTTTGTGAAGGGATCAAAGTGTCTCTTTGGTGTTCAGAAGGTTTCATTTTTGGGATTCATTTTTTCCCCTTCTACTATCGAGATGGACCCTGTTAAGGTCCAAGCCATCCATGATTGGACTCAGCCGACATCTCTGAAAAGTCTGCAAAAGTTCCTGGGCTTTGCTAATTTTTATCGTCGCTTCATCTGCAATTTTTCTAGTATTGCTAAACCATTGACCGATTTGACCAAGAAGGGTGCTGATGTGGTCAATTGGTCTTCTGCTGCTGTGGAAGCTTTTCAGGAGTTGAAGCGTCGTTTTACTTCTGCCCCTGTGTTGTGTCAACCAGATGTTTCGCTTCCATTCCAGGTCGAGGTTGATGCTTCTGAGATTGGAGCAGGGGCTGTTTTGTCGCAGAGAAGTTCTGGTTACTCGGTGATGAAACCATGCACCTTCTTTTCCAGGAAGTTTTCGCCTGCTGAGTGAAATTATGATGTTGGCAATCGAGAGTTGCTGGCCATGAAGTGGGCATTCGAGGAGTGGCGTCATTGGCTTGAAGGAGCTAAGCATCGCGTGGTGGTCTTGACTGATCATAAGAACTTGACTTATCTCGAGTCTGCCAAGCGGTTGAATCCTAGACAGGCTCGTTGGTCGCTGTTTTTCTCCCGTTTTGACTTTGTGGTTTCGTACCTTCCGGGCTCTAAAAATGTGAAGGCGGATGCCCTGTCTAGGAGTTTTGTGCCCGACTCTCCGGGTTTATCTGAGCCGGCAGGTATTCTCAAAGAAGGAGTAATTGTGTCTGCCATCTCCCCTGATTTGCGGCGGGTGCTGCAAAAATTTCAGGCTAATAAACCTGATCGTTGCCCAGCGGAGAAACTGTTTGTCCCTGATAGGTGGACGAATAAAGTTATCTCTGAGGTTCATTGTTCGGTGTTGGCTGGTCATCCTGGAATCTTTGGTACCAGAGAGTTAGTGGCTAGATCCTTTTGGTGGCCGTCTCTGTCGTGGGATGTGCGTTCTTTTGTGCAGTCCTGTGGGATTTGTGCTCGGGCTAAGCCCTGCTGTTCTTGTGCCAGTGGGTTGCTTTTGCCCTTGCCGGTCCCGAAGAGGCCTTGGACACATATCTCTATGGATTTTATTTATTTATTTATCTTCCCGTCTCTCAAAAAATGTCAGTCATTTGGGTGGTTTGTGATCGCTTCTCTAAGATGGTCCATTTGGTACCCTTGTCTAAATTACCTTCCTCCTCTGATTTGGTGCCATTGTTCTTCCAGCATGTGGTTCGTTTACATGGCATTCCAGAGAATATTGTTTCTGACAGAGGTTCCCAGTTTGTTTCGAGGTTTTGGCGAGCCTTTTGTGCTAGCATGGGCATTGACTTGTCTTTTTCCTCGGCTTTCCATCCTCAGACTAATGGCCAGACCGAACGAACCAATCAGACCTTGGAAACATATCTGAGATGCTTTGTTTCTGCTGATCAGGATGACTGGGTGTCCTTTTTGCCTTTGGCTGAGTTCGCCCTGAATAATCGGGCCAGCTCAGCTACCTTGGTTTCGCCGTTTTTCTGCAACTCTGGGTTCCATCCTCGTTTCTCTTCAGGGCAGGTTGAGTCTTCGGACTGTCCTGGTGTGGATACTGTGGTGGACAGGTTGCAGCAGATTTGGACTCATGTAGTCGACAATTTGACCTTGTCCCAGGAGAAGGCTCAACGTTTCGCTAATCGCAGACGCTGTGTGGGTCCCCGACTTCGTGTTGGGGATTTGGTTTGGTTGTCTTCTCGTCATATTCCTATGAAGGTTTCCTCTCCTAAGTTTAAACCTCGTTTCATTGGTCCGTATAGGATTTCTGAGGTTCTTAATCCTGTGTCTTTTCGTTTGACCCTTCCTGATTCTTTCTCCATCCATAACGTATTCCATAGGTCATTGTTGCGGAGATACGTGGCACCTATGGTTCCATCTGTTGATCCTCCTTCCCCGGTTTTGGTGGAGGGGGAGTTGGAGTATATTGTGGAGAAGATTTTGGATTCTCGTGTTTCAAGACGGAAACTCCAGTATCTGGTTAAGTGGAAGGGTTATGCTCAGGAAGATAATTCCTGGGTCTTTGCCTCTGATGTCCATGCTCCCGATCTTGTTCGTGCCTTTCATATGGCTCATCTTGGTCGTCCTGGGGGCTCTGGGGAGGGTTCGGTGACCCCTCCTCAAGGGGGGGTACTGTTGTGAATTCTGTGGCAGAGCTCCCTCCTGTGGTCACAAGTGGTACTTCGGCTGATTCTCTCTATGAGCTTCCGTTGGTGGAGGAGAATGGTACTGCGGCTTCTGAGTTTCCTTCCTCAGGTGGTGTGGTGAAGTCGTTAGGTGCTGCTCTATTTAACTCCACCTAGTGCTTTGATCCTGGCCTCCAGTCAATGTTCTAGTATAGGACTTGCTTCCTCCTGGATCGTTCCTGTGACCTGCTGCTCTGCATAGCTAAGTTCTGCTTTTGTTATTTTTGTTTGCTGTTTTTTTCTGTCCAGCTTGCTTGGTTTGTTTTCTTGCTTGCTGGAAGCTCTGGGACGCAGAGGGTTTACCTCCGTGCCATTAGTCGGTACGGAGGGTCTTTTTGCCCCCTTTGCGTGGTTGTTTGTAGGGTTTTGTGTTGACCGCAAAGTTACCTTTTCCTATCCTCGCTCTGTTCAGAAAGTCGGGCCTCACTTTGCTAAATCTATTTCATCTCTACGTTTGTCTTTTCATCTTACTCACAGTCATTATATGTGGGGGGCTGCCTTTTCCTTTGGGGTATTTCTCTGAGGCAAGGTAGGCTTATTTTCTATCTTCAGGCTAGCTAGTTTCTCAGGCTGTGCCGAGTTGCATAGGGAGCGTTAGGCGCAATCCACGGCTGCTTCTAGTGTGGTTGGAGAGGATTAGGGATTGCGGTCAGCAGAGTTCCCACGTCTCAGAGCTCGTTCTATGTTTTTGGGTTATTGTCAGGTCACTGTATGTGCTCTGACTTCTATGTCCATTGTGGTACTGAATTACCGAATCATAACCGTGCATTCCGCCAGTCCTAACATAATACTAGCGCCAAGGTCTGGCTAGTAATGACGGACGATCAGCGTTCACAGCGGTACATCCAGCAGCTGGAGGGAAGGTTGGCGGCTCTTGAGCGTTCAACCTCAGCTGTGGATGTTACTGCTGTCGCTGTTCAGGCTGCAAGTGTGGCTGCAGCTACCTTGTCCACTGCCGCCCCTGTACCGACGCTATCTCGCCTCCCGCTACCAGAGAAATTTTCTGGTGACTGTAAGTCCTGTAGGGGTTTCGTGAGTCAGTGCTCAATACATCTCGAGCTTCTGGCCTCTCGTTTCCCTACAGAGCGGGCTAAGGTGGGCTTTATCGTATCTTTATTGTCGGACAGGGCATTGCAGTGGGCTACGCCGCTGTGGGAGCGTGGCGATCATGTGGTGCAGAGTGCTCCGTTATTCCTGAGCACTCTGAAACAGGTCTTTTTAGGACCTCGTGTCACCCATGATACGGCGCTCCAACTGTTGGCATTGACTCAGGGCTCGTCCTTGGTCAGCCAGTTTGCCGTCCACTTCCGCACGCTAGCATCTGAGCTGGAGTGGTCGGATAAGGCCCTTATTCCTATATTTTGGAGGGGGCTGGCTGACCACGTTAAGGACGCCCTGGCCACTAGGGAGATTCCCGCCACACTAGAGGAATTAATAACAGTATCCACTCGTATTGACCTCCGTTTTCACGAGCGGAGGTTAGAGCGAGCCCAGTGTAGGCAGAGGTTTCGGCTGGCTCCCACCTTCGCCAAACCTTTGGAATCTCCAGTCCAGGCTCCTGAGTCCCATGAGCCTATGGTAGTGTCACGAGCGGGATCTAAGTCCCGGACCGCTTGTGCACTCCAGGTTTGTCATGTTTGCCAACAGTCAGGACATCTTGCCACCAGATGTCTCCAGCGGTCGAGGAAACGTCAGCATCTAGTGGTAGTAGGTGGAGGTGCACTAGACACGGCGACGTTTGTCTCCAAATTATCCTTTAAGGGGACAATAACATTAGGCTCATCCTCCCACTCGGTAGACCTCTGCGTGGATTCTGGGGTGGAGGGCAATTTTATATCTTCTGCCTTCGCCCAACTTCACGCAATACCCCTGGTTATGCTACCTCAACCAGTAACGGTACGAGTGGTGAATGGGTCGACACTGCCCGCACAGATAACACATCAGACCATCCCTTTTACTCTGTCTATGTCACCATCCCATCAGGAGATTATATCTCTGCTCATCATTCCTGAGGGGATTGATGAGGTCCTGTTGGGGATACCTTGGTTACGGTACCACTCTCCTCACATCGAGTGGTCCTCAGGCAGAATTCTGGGATGGGGTGAATCATGTGGGGGTAGGGGTCACCGAGAGTGCGTTCAGGTTGCTACTACAGAGGTACCCGCAGATCTATCCTCTCTCCCCAAGCAATATTGGTCGTATGCAGACGTGTTCTCCAAAAAGGCGGCGGAGACCCTTCCGCCCCATCGCCCCTATGACTGTCCTATTGATCTCTTGCCTGGTGCTGAGCCTCCCCGGGGTCGAGTCTATCCATTATCTCTCCCGGAGACGGAGGCAATGTCTCAGTACATTCAAGAGAATCTGGCAAGAGGGTTCATCAGGTAGTCAGTGTCACCTGCTGGGGCAGGGTTCTTTTTCGTGCAGAAGAAGAATGGGGAACTACGTCCATGCATAGACTACAGGGGTCTTAACGCTATCACCGTTAAGAACAAGTATCCTTTGCCCTTGATATCTGAGCTTTTTGATAGGCTTCGGGGAGCAAGGGTGTTTACCAAACTAGATCTGCGGGGTGCTTACAACCTGATTCACATCCGTGAGGGGGACGAATGGAAAACGGCGTTTAACACCAGGGATGGGCACTATGAGTATCTGGTGATGCCCTTTGGGCTCTGTAATGCCCCAGCCGTTTTCCAAGACTTTGTCAACGACATCTTCCGGGACATGCTTTCCACCTCGGTTGTAGTCTATCTGGATGATATTCTCATCTTTTCTCCAGATATTGACTCCCACCGGAGAGATGTTGGCAGAGTCTTCGACCTCCTACGGGCAAACTCTCTTTATGCAAAGTTGGAGAAGTGTATGTTTGAGCAGGAGTCTTTACCGTTCCTGGGCTATATCATCTCCGCCCAGGGATTGGCTATGGATCCTGCCAAACTACAGGCTGTGATGGACTGGCAAGAGCCCCATTCTCTTAAGGCGGTGCAGCGCTTTATGGGGTTCATTAATTATTACCGCCAGTTCATTCCCCACTTCTCAACTCTGGTAGCTCCCTTGGTAGCCCTCACCAAGAAGGGAGCAAATCCCAAAGTGTGGTCTGAAGAGGTCTCCAGGGCCTTTTCTTCTACTAAGTCTCATTTTGCTAGCGCTCCCATCCTACATCGTCCCGATGTCGATAAGCCGTTTATAATGGAGGTGGATGCCTCTTCCGTTGGTGCTGGAGCAGTCCTCTTCCAAAAGGATGCTCAAGGTCAGAAGCATCCGTGCTTCTTCTTCTCCAAGACCTTCACACCAGCGGAGAGGAATTATTCCATCGGGGACAGGGAGTTGCTAGCGATGAAATTGGCTTTCTCAGAGTGGAGACATCTCTTGGAGGGGGCTCGTTTTCCCTTTCAAGTTTTCACAGACCACAAAAATTTGCTATATTTGCAAACAGCTCAGCAGCTAAATTCTCGCCAGGCCAGATGGTCCTTATTCTTCTCCCGATTCCACTTCACCCTCCATTATCTCGTTGGGGAGAAGAACATTCGAGCTGATGCCCTTTCTCGCTCTGTTGTGTCATCTGAGGAGGAGGAAGGAGAGCCTCGGCTTATTGTTCCTTCTGAGAGCTTGAGAACCGTGGCTCCGGTGTCGCTTGAGTCTGTGCCTCCGGGCAAGACTTTTGTGCCCATAAATTTGCGACCGGAGGTTCTCTCTTGGGCTCATTCCTCCAGGGTGGGTGGACACTTTGGGACAAAAAGGACATCTGAGCTGCTGGCGAGGACGTACTGGTGGCTGCATATGCTCCGAGATGTCAGAGATTACGTTCTGGCGTGTGTCTCATGCGCCAAAAATAAGTCTCCTCGACAACGGCCGTCTGGGTTACTCTATCCCTTGCCGGTGGCAGACAGGCCCTGGGAGATGGTCGGGATGGACTTTGTAGTGGGTTTGCCCAAGTCTCGCGGCTGTACCATCATTTGGGTTATTACCGATCATTTCTCGAAAATGGTGCATTTGGTGCCGCTCCCACGGTTACCTTCTGCACGGGCCTTGGCAGCGTTGTTCATAAGACACATCTTCCGCCTACACGGCATGCCAGACAAAATTGTCAGTGATCGGGGTCCCCAGTTTGGGCAGTGGAGGCACGGGACATTTGGGACAGCACTCAGGATGCCATTCGGGCCTCAAAGGAGAGAATGAGGTCCTCCGCCGATGCACATCGGCGCCCTGCCCCGACCTTTGCTCCTGGCGATTTAGTGTGGCTCTCTGCCCGTAACATCAGGCTGCATGTAGAGTCCACTAAGTTTGCACCTCGCTACTTGGGTCCCTTCAAGGTCCTCGAACAGGTTAATCCTGTGGTCTACCGTCTGGCCCTTCCTCCACGCCTTGGTATCGCCGACACCTTTCATGTGTCCCTCCTTAAGCCCGTATACATGTCCCGGTTTTCTGAGTCATCTGCCGGGACATCGGGTTCGTCTACTGATGATTACGAGGTGAACGCTATTTTGGGGTACCAGGTGGTACGTGGTAAAAAATTCTATTTGGTGGATTGGAAGGGCTATGGCCCAGAGGACAGGTCCTGGGAGCCTGCTGAGCACATTCGGGCTCCGCAGCTCATTGCTGCCTTCGAACGTAGCGAGACCCAAGGAGGGGGGGGCCCTAGGAGGGGGGTAATGTTAGGGGTCGAGTTCCTGCCTCTGCACAGGGGGAATCTTGGGCCATCTCCGCTGCGGTCTCCCATTCTTCTCCTGCCGCAGTGGAGCTTGCTCAGCAGAGACGTCGATCCCAGCATCTCGCTCAGTCTGACTCTGTGCTTAGAGTTACTGCTGCGTTTCCTGCTTCTCCCATTGAAGTCAGTGCTGGGCAGTGGCGAGCGGACGTTTCTGGGGCTAAGTCCTGCTTTTTACATTCTGAGCATGCCCAGAGTAAGATCTCTCAGTGGAGATCGAGGGTCACATGATCAGATGCTGCAGCTAAGGTCCTTGTAGCTGCTAGGACTAAATCCTGCTTTGCACTCTGAGCATGCCCAGGGCGAGATCTCTCAGTGGAGATCCAGGGTCACATGCTCAGGTGCTGCAGCACTCCATTGGTCCTTCTTTGGAAGGTCCTAAACATGCTGCAGCTATTTAAGCCTCGCATGGCCGCACGGCCATGCGCTAGTATTGTCTTTTGTAAATGTGTGTGTGTTGTGAGTGAAAGTCGTTCTTTAAAATCCCCTCCCTATTGTATGACTGCTCGCGGAAGGTGGGTGATTGCTACCTAGCGCCCGACTTAGCCATCAGCACGGTACACACATTACAGCGTCTTATTGCTGTGACCGCCAGTGCGGCGCCGTGCGCTTTCTCTGCGCTTTCCTAACCCAAGCCTGGGTGGTTAGTGGCATCCGACAGTGCGGCACCGCACGCACTCTCGTGCCTCTAAATATATTCTCTTGGTGCGGTACCGCGGCCCTGTGACTCAACAGGGTTTGCTTCCTTCACACTGGGTGAAGTTAACCCAAGTGTGTATTCATATTGTACGGCCATCTCGTCCGTCTCTACTAGCAGCAGGGTTTTGACCTGCACGGTGGACCTCGGACGGCGAACGCACCTAATTCCATTACACCTTATACTTGGTGCGTTCCGCCAGTCCTAACACTACAATACCTGGTGCATTGGAAGGATAACGGTCCAGAGGAAAGGATGTGGTTTTCGGCATCAGAGGTGAATGCCCCAGGCTGTTTCGTTCATTTCATACCTTTTATCCCGATAAACCTGGTCCTGAGTGTCTGAAGGCCACTCGTAGAATGGGGGGGTGGCTACTGTCACGTTTATGTCAGAAGCTGCAGACAGTCACACTGCATCTAGCTACAGAGGGTCTCTGTGAATCCAAATGTGCCATATTCATGCCAAATTTATGTTTGACAATTGTTTTCTGAACATAGTCGCTCATCTCTAGTCGAGGGGCTCCTAATTCTAATTCTTCTTCACTCCAGCCCACTACAGAAATAAGGGATTCTGCCAATCCCTGGATGTGTGTGTGCTGTGGTGTATCAGTGGAGGAGATCTCCATACTTACTTTTGTTCAGTCATCCTGGGCACCATTTCTCTTGGTCTTCAGAAGGAGATAACTAGAGATGAGCGAACCTTTCAAGGTTCGAATCAGTTCGATTTGCTGAACATTTAGACGTTCGATGAATAGTTTGTCAAACGTACCCGAACCCCATTAAATTCAATAGGAGGCCAATCCAAACATATACACAACATCTTAAGGCGTGACAAAAAGCTTGCCTAACAGCTAAAATCTAGGGCAGACACCATGAAAAGTGGCTTAAATTGACCCACGGCGATTAGGGATCAGCTGACGCCGCACAGTCTGAAGAAGGCGGAGGGAGATGAGTGAGAGGCGAAGATATGCACTGCACATGCCCATGAATCCCAGCCCCGCAGTATGAATAAATCAGAAGACACTGCGGAGCCGGATCATGGGCAGCGCGGCCGCACAGGCATAGTCATCCTGACATCAAATGATGTCAGAAGATGGGCAGCGCTAACTGCGCATGCCCAAGGGATAACATAACAGTGCAGGCTCCAGGACAGATTCAAACAACGCTGAGGAGGCGGCGCCTGGCACCAAGGGGGTGTAAATGACGGCTGTGCTTCGTCTAATTAGGAAGGAAAGTCTCGCCTCCCTGGCGATTTCACGGTATGAGGGGGCACATTTTATAAGTGTTTATTTCAGCGTGTGCAAGGAGCATAACTAAAAGAGCCTCCTTGTCCAAATGCAGCATTAGTGCTGCACAAGGTGGCTCTTTTAGTTACAAATGCCTGGGGGGGGGTTGACAGGTTCCCTTTAAGGAAGCAGTTTAAGCCTTATTGGCTGGAAGCCCTGATATCTTATGCAACACGACCAATTTTTTTTTCAGCCACACTCAGATGGCACAGATATTAGTTTCTTACAATACTATTGTCAGAAAAATACAGTGAAAGTAACAAAGGTTGTTGACTGATCAGTTGACCCACAGTAGAACCTTTTACGAGGTTAATGGCACAGAAGCAGTCAGCCATGGGCTATCCATAAGACATCAGGGTCTGGACCAGCATTTATAGTTTAGAATTGAAGTTTCAATGCGGACCTGGTGGTTAAGGGAGCAGTGTAAGCTTTCTTAGCTGGGAACCCTGATACCTTATGCAACACCTTAAATTTTTTTTCCAGCCAGGTATTTGACTGAAATTGAGTGCAGGCCTGCCTGTCTGGGTTCCCTACTTACCCAGGCAATCCACCAGATGGAGACCCAATTTAGATTCTCCACATTTCAAAAAATAATTGTCACACACCACTAAAGTGGCATCAATTTTCGCAGAGTAAAAACAGTATACCGTATGTACTCGAGTGTAAGCCGACCCGAGTATAAGCCGACCCCCCTAATTTTGCCACAAAAAACTGGGAAAACCTATTGACTCGAGTATAAGCCTAGGGTGGAAATGCAGCATTTACCGGTGAATTTCAAAAATAAAAATAGATCATTCTTGCCCCATAGCTGTGCCATATAGTGCTCTGCACCGTTCATATTTCCCCATAGCTGTGCCATATAGTGCTCTGCACCGTTCATTATTGCCCCATAGCTGTGCTATATAGTGCTCTGCACCGTTCATATTTCCCCATAGCTGTGCCATATAGTGCTCTGCACCGTTCATTATTGCCCCATAGCTGTGCCATATAGTGCTCTGCACCGTTCATATTTCCCCATAGCTGTGCCATATAGTGCTCTGCACCGTTCATTATTGCCCCATAGCTGTGCCATATAGTGCTCTGCACCGTTCATATTTCCCCATAGCTGTGCCATATAGTGCTCTGCACCGTTCATTATTGCCCCATAGCTGTGCCATATAGTGCTCTGCACCGTTCATATTTCCCCATAGCTCTGCCATATAGTGCTCTGCACCGTTCATATTGCCCCATAGCTCTGCCATATAGTGCTCTGCACCGTTCATATTTCCCCATAGCTGTGCCATATAGTGCTCTGCACCGTTCATTATTGCCCCATAACTGTGCCATATAGTGCTCTGCACCGTTCATATTTCCCCATAGCTCTGCCATATAGTGCTCTGCACCGTTCATATTGCCCCATAGCTCTGCCATATAGTGCTCTGCACCGTTCATATTTCTCCATAGCTGTGCCCCATATAGTGCTCTGCACCGTTCATATTTCCCCATAGATGCTCCACATATATCTGTGCCATTGCTGCTGCTGCTGCTGCAATAAAAAAAAAGCCATACTCACCTCTCTTGCTTGCAGCTCCCAGCGTCCGGTCCCGGCGTCTCTCCACTCTGACTGATCAGGCAGAGGGCGCCGCGCACACTATATGCATCATTGCGCCCTCTGACCTGAACAGTCAGTGCAGATAGACGCCGGGAAGATGGAGCGGCGCCGGGAAGATGGAGCGGCGCCCGGCGGCTGGAACGGGGACAGGTAAATATGCGATACTTACCTGCTCCCGGCGTCCGGCTCCTTCCCCCGTACAGCTGGTCTTCGGTGCCGCAGCCTCTTCATCTATCAGCGGTCACCGGCACCGCTGATTAGAGAAATGAATAGGCGGCTCCACCCCTATGGGAGGTGGAGCCGCTTATTCATTTCTCTAATGAGCGGTCCCATGTGACCGCTGAACAGTGGAAGAACTGCAGCACTGAAGACCGTGGGATGGCAGGGGGAGCGTCAGGATCGCTGGAAGCAGGTAAGTATGCCTCAGCGCCCTCACCCCCTCACCCCCCTCACCCGCCGACCCTGCCACCCACCTTGACTCGAGTATAAGCCGAGAGGGCTGGTATGTGACAGTTTTTTGAAATGTGGAGACTCCAAGTTGAGTCTCCATCTGGTGGGGTGCCTGTAGTGGAAGGTGTGTTAGAGGAATATTATATACTCGAGTATAAGCCGACATTTTCAGCCCAAATTTTTTTCCTCTAACACACCTTCCACCACAGGCACCCCACCAGATGGAGACTCAACTTGGAGTCTCCACATTTCAAAAAACTGTCACATACCACCAAAAGTGACATCAATTTCCACAAAGTAGAAACAGTATAATAGGCCTTTCACACACCTTCTAGTACAGGCAACCCACCAGATGGAGATCCCACTTGAAGAATCCACATTTAAAAAAAATTGTTTGTAACATCAGCAACAGCAGGCACAGAAGCCACCACAAAGGACTCGCAGACTGCAATAATGTGAGATCAATGCATCACACTAAAAACTACACCATTGCTTAGTCTGCCGAGTCTGCGAATGGGGTCCAAAAGTCATTGGAGATCCATGACTTGGTCATTTTGATGAAAGTTAGGTAGTCTATACTTTCAGGGGACAGCTGGGTGTGCTTATCCATCAGGACCACACCAGCAGCGTTGAAGACACGCTTCAAGAGAACGGTGGTTGCCAAGCATGACAAAACCTCCAAGGCGTGGCAAGCTCAGTCCACTCTTCCATTTTTGAAGACCAAAATGCATAAGGGACCAAATCCCCCTGATGGCATTGATATTGAGCTCCAGATCCTCATGCACTATTTTCTCCAGTCGTTCACAAAGTGAATGCTCATGACAGCATCGTCAGCGCTAACCATCTTAGTAGCCATTTAAAAACTGTGCAGAATGGTGCATAGGTCCTTCATCTGTGCTCACCCTGCAAGTGTGATTTGCACTATGTCCGTACTCTGTTGGCCCAAGCTCTGCAAATTGATGTACTACGCCAGGGCTCATCTCTGCTGCCACAGTCGCTGCAACATGTGCAGAGTAGAATTCCGCCATGTCCGAACATCCCAAATCAAACTGTTAACTGGTAGGCTTAAAGACCTCTGTAACGATGCAAGTCGATGACCTGCGAGGTGCGATTGGTGTAAGTAAGCACACAGCAACAGTGCTTTCTGCAGCACTGCATCCAGGTCAGGATAGTGGCAGAGAAATTGCTGTACCACCAGGCTGAGGATGTCAGCCATGCAAGGCGCGTGTGTGAGGTTGCCCTGGCATAGGGTTCCCACCAGGTTTTCACCATTATCACACATGGCCTTACCTGGCTCCAGGTTCATCCCTCGAACTCGGCCTGGACAGCTGTTCACCACTCTTGAGCTGTGTGACTGCAATCTCCAAAACATATTAATTTGAACACTGATTGCGGTGAGCCATGGCTGCGTAGTACGGAGGTGGGGAGGATTCTATCTGCACTGCTGGAACACATGTCTGATTAAGGGAGAGGCTGAGGGTACAGGTGGAGACCCCAAAAGAGGTGGAGGAGCCAGAAGCAGTGGATTAACTGTTAGATACAGAGGTTTGTCCCACAAGCCTTGGGGATTCAAAGACTTGTGGAGCTGCCCCTTGACCACCAGCCAACAACAGAGTCACCCAGTGCCCATGTTTGCTCTTCCAGGTGTCAGTAGTTAAATGCACCCTGGAAGAAATAGATTTTTTTCAGGGAAATGTTGATGTTGTCTGTGACATACTGGTGTAGCGCAGTAACAGCGTTCTTAGAGAAGTAATGGAAACTGGACAATTGATATTGGGGGTCTGCAACAGCTATCAACTTTTTGAAACCATCTGTGACCACCCGGCGGAAAGGCAGCATTTCCATGGCCAACAGATTGAAGATGGTGGAGTTCAAGCTCTTAGCTTTGGCATGTGTATGAGGAATCATTCTTTGACATGACCACAACTGCAGAACCGAGGGCTGGCTGCTGTGCTGAGAGAGGGTGGAGTACGGAGAACAAGACAAACTGCTGGACTGTGAGTGAGGTGCAGGCAGACATGTTATGATGGATTTAGAAAGATGTGTTGTGCTAGTTGACACAAACAGCTGTCATGTCCACTTCTGCAACTGCTGATGCTCTCTAACTCAGCCCAACTGTAGGTGGTAAACAAGTGGAGTTTCTGCGGCCGGAGACCTGTATGAGAAGACTTGGAATGGTGACAGAGGATGATGAAGCAGCAGATGTGATTGAGACAGCCGATGGTTGGCGAGGACTGCTAGTCCACATTTTAGCACAGTGAGATTTCCACACTAAGGCATGTTGATCGCGCATGTGCCAGTTCATGCATGTAGTTGTAAAATTATTGCAATTTTTGCCACTACTTAGTTTTCTTTGCAAATTTGGCAAATAACGTGAGATGGGTCATCCTTTGTGGGCTCAAAAATGGCTCAGGCTAGGCAACCCTTTCTGCCCATGTCAACTTGACACTACCAACCGGTGCTGGCCCCAGCCAGAGTTGGGCTAAGGATGCAGTGCTTGTCATGGTTGCGTCACTTTGTGTCTCTGTGGGAAGCCATGACATAACCTCCTTGTCTTCCTTCTCCACTGCTGAAAAAAAAAAAAAGACCCAAAAAAAGGAATGGACACCAGAGCTAAAAAGTAACAATTTTATTGAAAGACCATTAAAAAATTACATAAATACTGTAAATAGAAATCAGAATAAAAAAGATGCAATGAAAAAACGGAAAGGCGACACTAGTGCCACACACGGACGTTATACTAAGCCAAAGAGCAAGAAAGTATCCATAATACTCCTACCACGGGTGTATCTATATATACACAGAAATAACGTTTCAGCAATAATGAAAGTAGGGTAACATGCATATAAACAGTAATAGCACATAGACAACCGGGCAGTATGGAACCAGTAGTAAGAAAACACTTGCTCTCAGATAATAAACGGATGCAGGGAGATGCTAAATATATATAAGAATACAGCTAAAGTGCCTAGTGCAGATACAATATGGCAGGGTACCCCATATAACTATGCTGCCCTCAGTGCATGGGCACAACTATTAAGGGAAGATCCCATATACATAGGTGGGTAAGAGCCATGCTAATGCTTTCTAAGTAATAGTAAGAGGCACAAAAAAAGTACCAACCTGCGGCCGTGTGTGGAAAGGGAGGCCCCGACGCGCGTTTCGCACAATGCTGCTTCCTCGGATGTCAGACTGGCAGGGCCACAGCATATTTCTGTGAAGTACTCTGGGGGCGGACACCCCATTCTCAATCTGCACCTTGTAGACAGGGCGGTTAGCATATACTCGCTCAATTACTCTGTAAGGCTGTGCTTCCTATCTCTCACTTAGTTTTCCCTTGGGGCATTTCTCTCTGACTAATACTCAGTCTCCGGGTTGGAGCAGTAACTCTTGAGTTGGTTTACGGCCTGTATGTTCTTTTTCTTGCAGCTGCTGACCCGCCAACTGCCTTATCATTTGTAATCATTGCTGATGCTCTTTCACCCATGAGGTGACAGTTTGCTCGATAAGCTCCTCTGGATGTTTCAAATTCAGCTCAATGATCTCTCGTCCAGCTCTTCCAAACAGCAGTAGATAGGGGGTATAACTCGTGGTGGAGTGGACCCGATTGTTGTAGGTCCAGACCAACTCTGGCAGGTAATCTGGCCAACACACCTTCTTATCCTAATCCAACATTCTCAGCATTTGAAGTAAGGTTCAGTTGAAGCGTTCACATGCTTCGTTGCTTTGAGGATGGCAAGTGTTGTGAATTCCGCTCTTGGGCTCTCTCCGGTGGTTGTAAGTGGCACTTTTGTGAGTTCTGCTCTTGGGCTCCCTCCGGTGGTTTTAAGTGGAGTGGCTGCTCCTTGCATTTAGCTGTCGGCAGCTGCTTCCACTGATTGTCTATTCTGCTCGGCTATTTAGCCTGGCTCTTTCCTTCAGCTTGTGCCACTTATCAATGGTTCCTGGTTGGATTCACATCTCTTTGGATTTCCCTGTTATCCTGACCAGTTCAGCAAAGCTAAGTCCTTGCTTGCTCTTTTCTGTCCACAGGTTGTGGACTTATCCGTTCTGTGCTTTCTATGTTTGTCCAGCTTGTCAGTATGAATTAATTCAGTGATGCTGGAAGCTCTGGGAAGCAGATTTACCCTCCACACCAGAGGCGTAGCTAAGGGTTCAGCTCAGGGGGGGCAAACCATCTGAGTGGGCCCCTAAACCTTGATTACAACTATGGTGGCACACTTTAATCATGGGTATAGGGGGAACCTCAGCAGATGATCCTGCTGTAATTGAAAATATATAATGGCCCCCGCATTAGCCCCCACGCTGTATCTCCCTTGGATTCTGGTCTCTGTCCCTTTCTGTGGACTGCAAATTGCAGGAAAAAAAAAAAAAAAAACAGGAAATGCGTATAGAGTCCACCATATGGGAATAGGTCCCTGAATGAATCCAGGTAACCCTAAAAAGAATACTCTTGTCTGGACAAGACCCTAAAAAGGTGAATGGAAAGAAAGAGGAAAGCAGAAGGGGGGAGGTAAAATATCACACAATGGAAGAAGAAAGTATGCGCCCCTGTATGTCATCTCTTCTTTTTTTCCCTTCTCCCCATTTGCGGGCCATGTTATTCAGACTGAGTATACATATGCATCTATATGTGATTGTGATTATCTATACTCACCTACTTTCTGTTCCCATTTTTATTCTATTTGGCTTTTTATCATATATGTTTATCCTCTACTTTATGGTTTTTTTTATTGTTTATATAAATGGCATTTTCATGTTTATTACCTTGTATTTACTGATATGAGATGAGACACATTGGACTGATAGGACCCTGACCCCATCTACAGGACCACATTACGAGCGAGACAGACACAGAGAGAGAGATGCTGAGAGAGAGCGAGACAGACACAGAGAAAGAGCGAGACAGACACAAAGAGAGACAGAGAGAGAGAGCGAGACACGGAGAAAAAGCAAGACAGACACGGAGAGAGACAGAGAGAGAGAGCGAGACACGGAGAGAGAGCGAGACAGACACGGAGAGAGACAGAGAGAGAGAGCGAGACACGGAGAGAGAGCGAGACAGACACGGAGAGAGAGCGAGACAGACACAGAGAGAGATCGAGACAGACAGAGAGAGAGCGAAACAGACACAGAGAGAGAGCGAGACAGACACAGAGAGAGAGAGACAGACACAGAGAGAGAGAGCGAGACAGACACAGAGAGAGCGAGACAGACAGAGAGAGAGCGAGACAGACACAGAGAGAGCGAGACAGACACAGAGAGAGCGAGACAGGCACAAAGAGAGACAGAGAGAGAGCGAGACAGACACAGAGAGAGAGAGCGAGACAGACACAGAGAGAGAGAGCGCGAGACAGACACAGAGAGCGCGAGACAGAGAGAGAGAGCGAGACAGAGAGAGAGAGTGTGCGAGACAGACAGAGAGAGCAAGACGGACACAGAGAGAGAGCGAGACAGACACAGAGAGAGCGAGACAGCCACAGAGAGAGAGAGCGAGAGCGCATGAGAGAG
The DNA here is from genome assembly GCF_032444005.1 of Ranitomeya imitator. Classification (NCBI taxonomy): domain Eukaryota; kingdom Metazoa; phylum Chordata; class Amphibia; order Anura; family Dendrobatidae; genus Ranitomeya; species Ranitomeya imitator. The sequence goes on from NC_091282.1 coordinate 835,206,739, forward strand.
ACAGAGAGAGCGAGCGAGACAGACAGACAGAGAGAGCAAAACGGATGCAAGAAACCTCAGGGACTTGTCAGTAGGGAAACATTGTCCTGCCTCCTCCTCACTGCACAGTGCAGTCACCTCCAGCCCCCTGCAGCCTGAGCTCCTACCTCTTCCTATCTCCTGTCCAGCTGCTCCTCTATGCAGGGCTCAGGGAGGGAAGAAGCAGCGTCTCTTCAGCAGACACCACACAGCCATCAATGTGTGTGCGTGTCTGCAGTATGCTCTGCTGGAGGCTCCGAGGCAGCAGGTACAGTGCCGGCAACCAGTGTCCCCGGACACATGCGCGTCTACAGAACAGACCGCGGCAGTGCAGGGAGATTCTGTCCCTGCTCTACCGCAGAGTTCAGCTATATTGGCGTGCACAGCAGGCTAATATAGTTAAGGGTAGCGTAGCTCCAGGTGGGCCCCCTCTTAGCTCTGGGCCCGGGGCGACCGCACCCTCTGCCCCCCTGGTAGCTACGCTACTGCTTCACACCTTTATTCAGGTGTGGAGATTTTTGTAAACTCTGTGTGGATTTTTTGTAGTGTTTTATACTGACCGCACAGTATTCCATCCTGTCCTATCTATCTAGCTAGACTGGCCTCCTGTGCTCATCCTGGTTTCATTCTGTGCATGTCTTTTCCCTCTCCACTCACAGTCATTACTTGTGGGGGGCTATCTATCCTTTGGGGATTTTCTCTGAGGCAAGATAGTTTTCCTGTTTCTATCTTTAGGGGTAGTTAGTTCTCAGGCTGTGACGAGGTGCCTAGGGAGTGTTAGGAGCATCCCACGGCTACTTCTAGTGTTGTGTTGAGCTTAGGGACTGCGGTCAGTACAGGTACCACCTCCTTCAGAGCTCGTCCCATGTTGCTCCTAAACCACCAGTTCATAACAGGTAAGGGGTGGTCCGGGACCGCTCGATGCCATACATATGCGATACAGTTCTTCCATCACCTTGCCTTGGAAACATGCGCCTTGGTCAGAGTGGATGCGCTTTGGGCACCCATACACCTGGATGAAGTCTTGACAGATGGCTCGTGCCGCTGATTCTGCAGTCTGATCTCTAGTCGGGGTGACTACTGCGAACTTAGAGAAATGATCGGTCATCATAAAACAGTATCGCAGCCCCCGGGCCGAGTGTACCAAAAGGAGATAGTCAATCATCAAGACTTCTAGTGGCTCCTTAGTTTGTATGGTCTGGATGAGTGCCCTCTGTTCGGTACTCTTAATGAGGTCACATAATTAACATTGCCGGCAAACCTCTTCCACCACAGACTCCAACCGGGGTCAATACACATACCGCTGCAACCATTGGTAGGTCTTTGTGGGCCTGAAGTGAGCTCCAAATTTGTGGGCTACTTTAGCTACTTCTTGAGCCATTCTCCCTGGGATGACCACCTGCCGCCTTACTTCCATATCTTTTGGCTGTTGTCTCTTACAATATAGCACTGACTCTCGCACTTCCAGTCTATCCCACTGGTGTAACACAATCTTCATTTCAGAGTCCAGATCATCTCTCTCATGTTTGCCAGGCTTTCTGAGTTACCCACCATTTCATCTGTCCCAGCCCTTCATCTTCATCCTGAACATGTCCCCATTCCTCATTGGTTCTCCCCAGAGACCGGGGTAATGTGCAGGCCTCCCTTCTTGACCGGGCCACAACCACTGGGGGCTTAAACTTACAAAAGTCTGGGGTTTCCTCCTCTTCGAGTTGCTCATCGAGATCCCCCATTGGAGTCTCCACAGTCACTCTTGACAGCCCATCAGCATTTGCGTTTTCATTAGCAGAGCGATAACGGATGGTAAAGTCAAACTTGGCTAGGCGAGTCACCCACCATTGTTCTAAGGCCCCCAATTTAGCATTCTCAAAGTGGGCCAGGGGATTATTGTCTGTTCGAACTTGAATCTTGGTCCCTGTCAGGAAGCCCGCAACCTTCTCTGTCATGGCCCACACCAGGGCCAGGAGCTCTAACCGGAAGGAGCTGTAATTGTGAGGGTTTCTTTTGCTGTCTCGCAGGGACCTACTGGCATACCCAATGACTCTCTCATGTCCATCCTGTATCTGAGCAAGTACTGCACCGAGTCCATGAAGGCTACCAGCTGTGTACAACAGGAACGGTTGATCGAAGTCTGCGTAGGCCAAAATTGGGGCTGAAGTAAAGGCATTCTTTATAGCCTGGAAGGCCTCCTCTTGTCTCTGGGCCCAAGGAATGTACTGGGTCTTTGGTACTCCAGCAGTCCCCCTCAGCAGCTCATTGAGAGGACCCGCCACCTTCGCAAAGTCTTTAACGAACCAGCGGTAGTACTCGGCGAGCCCAGAAAGGCATGGAGTTCTCTCACTGTTCGAGGGACTGGCCACTTCTGGATAGCAGCCACTTTTTCTGGTGAGGGTAGAATTCCATCTTGTGACACTATGTGGCCCAGGTACTCGATTTCTCTCTTGAAAAGGTGGCACTTCTTTGGCTTCACCTTCAGGTTATGAGCCCGCAGTCTTCCGAGTACCTGTCCAAGCCGGGCAAGGTGTTCTTCGATTGAGGCCGAAAACACAATGATGTCATCTAGATAGATCAGGGTAGCCGCAAAATGTAAGTCTCCCAAACACTTTTCCATCAGCTGTTGAAACGTGCCCGGAGCAAGGGCATCCGGTTAAACTCGAACAGCCCCATTGGGAGGATGAAGGTGGTTTTTTCTTTGTCTTTCTCTGCCACGGCTACTTGCCAGTATCCGCTTGCTAGGTCCAGGATGGAGAAGTACTTGGCTTTTCCCAAACGCTGTCAAGGATTCCTCAATGCGGGGCAATGGATACGAGTCTCGAACAGTGCATGCATTGAATTTCCTGTAATCTATGCAGAACCGGATGGTCCCATCATTTTTCTTGACAAGCACCACCTGGACTGCCCAAGGGCTCTGACTACTCTGCACCACTCCTGAATCCAGCATCTGCCTCAGGAATGTTTTCACCTGTTAATACATCTTGGGCGGGATCTACCGATATCGTTCTCGAATTGGATGAGCTTCTCCAGTCGGTATCTCATGCGTGATGGCTTCAGTACAGCCGAAATCCTTGTCGTGACGGGCGAATACGGCCTGATTTTCCCACAGCATAGCTTCTATTGCTTGCCCACACTCAGGGACCAGAGCCTTCACATCCACTTCCATTTGATCAAGGAAGACTCGTCCACTCCCCTCTGGGGATGGCGTCTCTTCGGTCCCCGCAGCAACTGCTAGGGTCCACCCCACACCTTCTTTTGGTGATAAAGACATCTCCTTCTGACTCACCACTTCACCTTTATGTAGGTACACCAGGGCCAGATCTGTCCCTTGTGGCAGGGTGACCTCCCCGGGGCCCACATTCAAAGCTCTTATGGGGACGTGTCCTCGCTGGACCACAGCTATCGTATGAGCTATTATGACTTCTTGGTCCACTTCTCCGCCTACCAGAGGCTGAGTAATCACTTCCAACCCATCAAGGTTGCGATGCGTCCCCACTGAAAGGTATACTATAGTTTCTCGCTCGGGAGGCAGGATTACAGGTTCTTTACCGGGAGCCCTGATGACCCCTACCGTCTGATAGGATGGCACACTCTTCTGCGTCCCACAGACGCGGATCAGTCGTTGAAGGGCTTCTTGAGTAGGCTTATGTGTAGCAGCCTTATTCTAATATCCAGGTCCCCATTTGGTAAACATAATCTGATCGAGTTCACGTAGGATATTCATTCCCAGTACTACAGGCACATCTTCTTTGATAGGCTCAGGGACTAGCAGAATCCCTTTTCTCCCTACTTCTTGCCCACAGATTCGAATATTCATCCACACGACCCCTATGACCGTGAGCGGTTGTTGGTTGGCAGCAAACAACCGCATCAATGTCTCTTTTTCTGGCTTAGCCAGGGCCTGGAAATGCTGCTTGAAATATGTTTCTGGCATCGTTGTCACTTGTGACCCAGTATCTATCAGGCAATCCACTAGAACTCCCTCGAATTCAGCACGTAAGATGGGACACCCAGCAATCAAGTGTTCATTATGATATGGAGCGGCCTCTTTCCTTGCTTCCCCCGCAGAGTGCCACACTACTGCGGGGGTTGGTAGTTTAACGGCGGCTTCCGCTGACCTTGAGTATAGTTCTGACAGTCTCTGGCATGGTGCCCCCGTCCTCCACATTCCCAGCATTGGATGACTCCTCCTCGCCGGGGGGCACCTCGAGCCTGTCCTCGTGCCTCCGAAGCCTGATGGGAGGGGGCTTGCCCCCACTGATCCCTTATCGGTCGGGCTGAAGAATGGTTGCATGAGTATGGTGCGTCAGACTGTTGTAGTTCCCCCACTCTTCGCTCCACCTGGGTCAGTTTCTCTTGCAGGTTGACAAGGGACTGCTGCAAGTCTTGCACTACCTGGACCAGCACCTCCTGATGGTTTGGGTCCCCTCTGGCATTGGCACCCTGGACATGCATCACCCCAGACGCGTAGCTCTCCTCTTTACTTCGGGCCACTGTTTCCTCCAGGATTTGACGAAACGTAAGAGCCGGATCTGCCCAGATCCGTTCTGACAGTGCACGCCTCAAGGTTGTGTTGTGCAGTCCCAGAATGAATTGCTCTGGAAGTATCTGGTCTTTAGAGCCCATGACGCCAAATCCATCTGCCTCCTTTCCCTGCACCTCCGCTAACACTTCTTGCAGTGCTGTTGCATACTGAGAAATTCCTACTTCTTCCCGCTGCAGCCTAAAGAAAAATTTGGCGTGAAGGTGTCCGGCACTAGCAGTCTCGTCGTAGATCTCTTCAAGGAACTTAACTAGCTCCTTCAGGGTACTGCAAGTGAGTTCTGGTTGTAGGCAGACGTTTCTATGGGCTTCTCCCTCTAAGGCAGTTAAATCAATGTCCACTTCAAGGTCTGAACTGATGTTATAAGTCTTCAGGGTGCTTTGCAGCAGGGACACCCAGACAGTGGCATATTATTGCCGCCAAACTTTGGTAGCACACTAAATATGGTGCCCATAGGGTGTGTCCTTGCAGGGGTTCCAACAATGCCCACAGCATCTCTATTAACATTCCCGCCGTTGCTGTCTGCTGCCTCCTTCTTGGTGACAGTACCCTGCTTGCAGCGCCACTAGAAGCGATGGCCGGGGAACCACCACGGTGCAGGAAGACTACCGTACACAAGATGAGGTGCAAACAACAAAGGGTAGATTTATTGGAAGGCAAGTAAATGAAGTGGATGAGGAAGAGGCAAACAGGGGTATGCAATGGCAAAAGATAATTTAAAAGAGTTATATTCTTTAGCTTGTCTGTAAAATAGCGCGGTGCTCCAACTGTTACAGATTCAATATATGCCACACAAGCAAATGCAAACAATAAACAAATAATGATGCTACTCTACGTATAACCTCCCTGGCCTTTACTAAGTAGGCCACACGGCTCCCGTGTACTGACTATTGAAGCCTACACTAGGCCCTGACATGTGCACAAAACAGGAACAAACTCACGGTGATGTTGGGGACTCATCCAGTCCCAGGGGGCCCCCAACAGTCTAGTACGGTGGTGCGCATGGCTTTCTGCCAGCTCCGTGGAACGTGGTCTTCTCCTTGCTTCGGGGTCCTGGAGGTGCTCCTGGAAACTGTAAATGCCTTTCTCTGTATCTTTGTGGCCTCTCAAACTCACACAGGACAGCCACTTTTGCTGCACCCGGAAAAGTCTGTCAAATTTCACAAGTCCACTCCGTTACGGGCTGTGGGTCCTCTCTTGCAGCTATAAGCACAAAGTTCTCTCTGCAGCAGCTCCAGCTCACACACGCTGTCCAGGCTCCACCCCACCCTCTGCTCAGTCCAGTTCATTCACACAGTCTATTGCAGGGGAGAAGCAGAACATTCCATCATGCCAGACAAGGGGGTGCAGTCTCAGTCTTTAAGGCTACGTTCACATTTGCGTTGTGCGATGTTGCGTCAGAGACGCAACGCACAACGCAAACAAAAAGGCACGCTAAAACGCAGCGTTTTGCGACGCATGCGTCCTTTTTTGCCGAAATTTGGACGCAAAAAAAATGCAGCTTGCTGCGTTTTCTGCACCCAACGTTTGTGGCAAAAAAAACGCATGTGTCGCAAAACGCAGCACAACGCATGTCCATGCGCCCCCCATATTAAATATAGGGGCGCATGACGCAACCCCGCAAAACGCTAATGTGAACGTACACTAAGTGACAGCATGTTCCTTACTGTCCATAACAGCACCACACTCTTACAGTGTTACAAGTGTGCAGAGGAAAAAAAACAAAAACACATTTTTTATTAAACAACATCAATAATCCTGTATAATGGGAGACTCGCTTGTATTCTATATATGTAATATCAGTAATGATGAGCTGATGGTCATGACTTCCTATCCCTTGACTATAAAAGCCTAAAATGCCCACTGCTTTTGCTACCTACTGCTTTTCCTGCCCAATCTTTAATAGTTCCTCTGATAGTTCCTCTGATATGCTAGACAAATGGATATGATTATTAAGGAAGGCAGTAAGGAACTCCAGTGTGATCTCATGAGAGCCTGCACTCTTTTTAGCAATTTGTTACAAAGCATCTGGCATTTTCTTTTTTATTCCATACAACTCGAATAGTTTAAATTCACTGGGATCTGAAAGTTAAAGAAAATTCTACTGCTGATTCACAACAGATCTATTAAAAAATCTCTAGTATCGAGGCCATGAGATTTTGTGTGTGACTATAACTTGACAGTATAGTAGAGGAGGGAAGAGATTAAGATAATGTTTTAAGTTATTATTTTAATCTCATTAGATCTAATAATTTTTTTAATGATTTTTAATTAAAGGCTAAGCAAGTGTGATCTTTGCATTCAATATTTATTGCATATGTCATTTTTTTTAGATTTGAGACCAACTTTTCAGAGGTGGATAAAACATCAGATAGATCTTTCTAATCTCTCCAACCCTGTTGAAGAATGGTCACACATAGAAAATACCTCTGCAGGTCCTAGCACCATACCTGCTGGCCAATTCAACAACATCACAATCTGCACTTGCAACAAGCCAGAAAACATGCCAAAAAATGGTTCTACTCATTTCTTACCATATTTAAGCTGCAAAGGTGAAGGAGATGTAGAGGATACATTTGCAAATAGTTAATATGCAAATTGCCTCTTCAGAGAAAAAGAGGACTTGAACTCTATAGCGACACCTGTTGGAAGTAGCGATCCTACAAGTCACAACCAGCCCTTTAACGAGTCTTGTAAAATGACTTAGGATAAAAGCCAAGTCAATATCTCAATTTGCACACAGTGTTTCTAGCTGTGGGTCCTCATCAGTGCAAAGCATGAGAACTGATTTTTGCTAATAGTCGTTAGGCATGTTTACACAGAGTTCCTGAAAAATTAAGACTGCAAACTTTTGGGATATTAATAGTGTTGAGCATTCCGATACCGCAAGTATCGGGTATCGGCCGATACTTGCGGTATCGGAATTCCGATACCGAGATCCGATACTTTTGTGGTATCGGGTATCGGTATCGGATACATAGAGATGTGTAAAATAAAGAATTAAAATAAAAAATATTGATATATTTACCTCTCCGGCGGCCCCTGGACTCAGCGCGGGTAACCGGCAGGCTTCGTTGTTCAAAATCAGCGCTTTTAGGACCTGAGAATCACGTCCCGGCTTCTGATTGGTCGCGGGCCGCCCATGTGACCGCCACGCGACCAATCATAAGCCGCGACGTCACCGCAAGCTATTAGCGCGCTCATTTTTGAAAAATGAGCGCGTTAATGACTTTCAAAGACGTAGCGGCTTGTGATTGGTCGCGGCCACGCGACCAATCACAAGCCGCGACGTCACCGCAAGCTATTAACGCGCTCATTTTTAAAAATGAGCGCGTTAATGGCTTTCAAAGACGTAGCGGCTTGTGATTGGTCGCGTGGCCGCGACCAATCACAAGCCGCTACTGTTGTGAATTCTGTGGCTGAATTCACTCCTGTGGTCACAAGTGGTACTGCAGCTTCTGAGCTTCCTCCCTCAGGTGTTCTGGTGAGCTCGTTAACTGCTTCATTACTTAACTCCGCCTGATGCTGCTATCCTTGCTCCTTGTCAATGTTTCAGTGTTGGATCTGAGCTTCTCCTGATTGTTCCTGTGACCTGCTGCTCTGTATAGCTAAGTGCTTTTTGCTTTTTTGTTGCTTTTTTTCTGTCCAGCTTGTCTTTTGTTTTGCTGGAAGCTCTGAGACGCAAAGGGTGTACCGCCGTGCCGTTAGTTCGGCACGGTGGTTTTTTTTTGCCCCTTTGCGTGGTTTTGCTTTAGGGTTTTTTGTAGACTGCAAAGTTCCCTTTACTGTCCTCGCTCTGTCCTAGAATATCGGGCCCCACTTTGCTGAATCTATTTCATCCCTACGTTTTGTCTTTTCATCTTACTCACAGTCATTATATGTGGGGGGCTGCCTTTTCCTTTGGGGAATTTCTCTGGGGCAAGTCAGGCCTATTTTTCTATCTTCAGGCTAGCTAGTTTCTTAGGCTGTGCCGAGTTGCCTAGGTAGTTGTTAGGCGCCATCCACAGCCGCTTTTAGTTGTGTTTAGGATAGGATCAGGTGTGCAGTCTACAGAGTTTCCACGTCTCAGAGCTCGTTCTTGTATTTTTGGGTATTTGTCAGATCACTGTGTGCGCTCTGATCGCTAAGCACACTGTGTTTCTGGATTGCCTTCATAACACCTGTCATTAGCATACATAACACGCTACGTCTTTGAAAGTCATTAACGCGCTCATTTTTAAAAATGAGCGCGTTAATAGCTTGCGGTGACGTCGCGGCTTGTGATTGGTCGCGGCCACGCGACCAATCACAAGCCGCTACGTCTTTGAAAGCCATTAACGCGCTCATTTTTAAAAATGAGCGTGTTAATAGCTTGCGGTGACGTCGCGGCTTGTGATTGGTCGCGGCCACGTGAACAATCACAAGCCGCTACGTCTTTGAAAGCCATTAACGCGCTCATTTTTAAAAATGAGCGCGTTAATAGCTTGCGGTGACGTCGCGGCTTGTGATTGGTCGCGGCCACGCGACCAATCACAAGCCGCTACGTCTTTGAAAGCCATTAACGCGCTCATTTTTAAAAATGAGCGCGTTAATAGCTTGCGGTGACGTCGCGGCTTGTGATTGGTCGCGGCCACGCGACCAATCACAAGCCGCTACGTATTTGAAAGCCATTAACGCGCTCATTTTTAAAAATGAGCGCGTTAATAGCTTGCGGTGACGTCGCGGCTTGTGATTGGTCGCGTGGCCGCGACCAATCACAAGCCGCTACGTCTTTGAAAGTCATTAACGCGCTCATTTTTCAAAAATGAGCGCACTAATAGCTTGCGGTGACGTCGCGGCTTGTGATTGGTCGCGTGGCGGTCACATGGGTGGCCCGCGACCAATCAGAAGCCGGGACGTGATTCTCAGGTCCTAAAAGCGCTGATTTTGAACAAAGAAGCCTGCCGGTTACCCGCGCTGAGTTCAGGGGCCGCCGGAGAGGTAAATATATCAATATTTTTTATTTTAATTCTTTATTTTACACATCCCTATGGATCCCAGGGCCTGAAGGAGAGTTTCCTCTCCTTCAGACCCTGGGAACCATGAGAATACCTTCCGATACTTGATGTCCCATTGACTTGTATTGGTATCGGATATCGGTATCGGCGATATCCGATATTTTTCGGGTATCGGCCGATACTATCCGATACCGATACTTTCAAGTATCGGACGGTATCGCTCAACACTAGATATTAATCATAGTGCTTAAAGGCGACACCTCGCCAAATTATCCACAGCATTGCTTCACTGCTATGGAGCATTTGTATGACACAGGCAATACTGGAGCTACAACATATATGCCTTCCTGCTCAAGCAGGTCATCACATGTCCTATTATGGGCCACACCATTCAGTGTATAATCTTTGACATGATCGTGTCCCTTGTTTTTGGGTACACCCCCAGAGTGTTTATTTGGTCTACAAAACTTGGGCCCTCTTATGCCAGCCTTCATCTCCCATTACGTCAGCAGTCCTCCTATCCGAATTCTCTGTCATCTATTGTACATATGGTGGACATTCCAATTTATTTCAATTGTAGTGCACTTAATCACCGCTACGCATTAAATTACAACCCATATTTCCAGGAGCTCACTTAACTCCAAGGTTAATAGTCTACAATATCCCCTCCACTAAAAAAAATAATAAAAATCAGGCCATGACAAGCTTTTCACCATGGAATAGAGACTATTCACTGTTTTATAGTCATTCATGGATGCCATCCTTTATAGGGGGGCTATATGTGTTTTTGTGGCATACTGATGGAATACAGATGATAATACAGATGACAGTGGTTCATTTTTTCTGGATTAAAATTTTTAACAAGCTGTCACGATCAGCTGCAGCCGCAGATGCGGCCCAGCCCATAGACGCCCCCAAGCCGACCAACCTCAGAAGGCGAGGCACGCGCAGGTCCCCTGGGGACGCAATATGGACCCTTTAAGCCACATAGGGGGACCCGGCCTACTCGAACTAGGGGAGGGAAGCGACTGGGGTTCTGTGGCAGCTCAGGGCATCAGTTACATCAGGATATAAGACACAGGGAGGACATCAGGGAACAGACAGGATATCAGGATCTATGAGGTCATCAAGACACAGGCAGGACATCAGGGTACAGACAGGATATCAGGACATCATTGTCCCAGGGTCACCGCCAGACATCAGACAGGGGTCGTTCGGTTCCAGACATCCGACACGACCTACAGGCACCACCAGAGTCATCAGGCTCCAAGCTCCAGACAGCGGTCATCAGGTTCCAGACTGCAGTCGTCAGGCTCCGGGCATCGGACCTAGGAAGGAACTCAAGCGTGATGGTGCAAACACCGCCGTACTGGACATGAGCCAGGCGGGGTTAACACCGCATGGTAGTCAGAGCACAGAGTAGTAGATGCTCAGCAGAAACACCGGTTTCAAGAGACTCAAAGTCACTGGGAGTGAGGCTCCAAATGCAGAGGGATTCCAGGAACATAATCACAGCAGACACAGTTCAGACAGGTTCAGGTACAGGACAGGTACAGGATTAAGGATTCGGGCCTGGATATACCGCCTCCATGACAGGCGACAGAACAGGACAAAACAGGAATCAAAGCAAGGACTTTAGTACCAAAACATAGACGGGAGAGGTGCAGGAACACAAACACACATAGCAAAGTTCAGGAGCTTTGTGAGTGTAGCTCAGGCCCCGCCCATAGGGCAGGGGAACTTTATATATGAGCTGCCCCTCAGCAATTGGCTGGGGACAGCTTTTGAAGTACACACCCTAACCCTGATAAAAGCAGGGGAGGTGTGGCCGCGCACGCCCTAAGCACAAACAGAAACCATTACAGCACCATCAGTGCAGGATCTGAGGCTCAGGGCACCTGACTGAAACTGCATGCATTGAGACGCGTGGAAAGTCATGCACCAGCTGCAAATGACCTCACAACCCGCGGACAGCTTCACAGCAGCAACCAGGGACCGCACATAAGGAAGGTATGCAGCAGGGCAAATACCTAAACACCCATGTATGACTGCGCAGCAGAGCAGGGAACTGAGAAGGCTCATTTCAGGTAACAGCCAACAGTATCCCAGCTCAAATTAGGGGGAAAAGAGTAAAGGGTTAAAGCAAACATATGCATTGTCACGCCAAAAACCAGAAACAGACAGAACGGCGTGACATTATCCCCTCTTAAAGCCCCCTCTTCTGAAGTCCCCTCCCAAAAAAATACACAGAAACTTTTCTTGGGAAAGGCGGTAAGTCCCAGTTCACAAGCAGCAGAGTTCATTGCTCCAGAAATCCACACCACTTACCAAGCGCAGGGTTGAGCAATCTAGTCCACTACCAGCTGGTATCTGAGCCATATCATCCGCTGGCCAAGCGGGGCTCGGAAACAGTCCTACAGTCCATACATACTCAACTGAGTCCGAGGCCTAAGCTTCTGTCACGATCAGCTGCGGCCGCAGATGCGGCCCAGCCCATAGATGCCCCCAAACCGACCAACCTCAGAAGGCGTGGGGCGTGCGTCCCTCAGGGATGAAATACGGACTCTTTAAATCGCAGAGGGGGACCCGGGCCTACCCGAACTGGGGGAGGGCAGAGACCGGGTTCTGTGGTAGCTGAGCATGTGGACAAGGAAAGAGACACGTAGGACTATATTACACCGATGCTTCAGGTATAGAGAAAGTAAAGTTTACTAAAGTAAAGTCACACAGTACATAAAACATGACGATGTCAGGCTTCCAATTCCACACCTCAGAAGGGTACCACCCAGTGGACCCAAAGCACCAATGGATCACCGAGGCACAGATAGGCGGGACATCAGGACCCAGGCAGGACATCAGGGTACATGAGGACATCAGGGTGCGGGAAAGACATCAGGATACAAACAGGGCATCAGGACATCTGGACTCAGGAAAGACCTCATGACATCAGGACACAGGCAGGGCATCAGGACACAGGAATACTGGACAGACATCTGGGACACTGGCGTGGCAGACCAGGTCATCAGCTGGGACACTGGCGTGGCAGCCCAGGAAATCAGGTTACATCAGGACATCAGGAATAGCGGATAGACATCTGGGACACTGACGTTGCAGCCCAGGTCGTCGGCTGGGACACTGGCTTTGCAGCTCAGGGCATCAGTTACATCAGGCCATAGAACACGGATAGACATCTGGGACACTGACGTGGCAGCCCTGGTCGTCGGCTGGGACACTGGCGTGGCAGCCCAGGGAATCAGTTACATCAGGATATCAGACACAGGGAGGACATCAGGACATCAGGGATACCGGCAGACATCAGACAGGAGTCGTTCGGTTCCAGACATCCGACACGACCTAGAGGCACCACAAGAGTCATCAGGCTCCAAGCTCCAGACAGCGGTCATCAGGTTCCAAACTGTGGTTGTCAGGCTTTGGGCATCGGACCTAGGAAGGAACTCAAGCGTGATGGTGCAAACACCGCCGTACTGGACATGAGCCAGACGGGGTTAACACCGCATGGTAGTCAGAGCACAGACTAGTAGATGCTAAGGAGAAACACTGGTTTCAAGAGACTCAAAGTCACTGGGAGTGAGGCTTCAGATGCAGAGGGATTCCAGGAACATAATCACAGCAGACAGAGTTCAGAGAGGTTCAGGTACAGGACAGGTACAGGATCAAGGATTCAGGCCTGGATATACTGCCTCCAGGGCAGGCAACAGAACAGGATAAAACAGGAATCAAAGCAATGACTTTGGTACCAAAAGATAGATGGGAGAGGTGCAGGAGCACAAACACACATAGCAAAGTTCAGGAGCTTTGTGAGTGTAGCTCAGGCCCCGCCCATAGGGCAGGGGAACTTTATATATGAGCTGCCCCTCAGCAATTGGCTGGGGACAGCTTTTGAAGTACACACCCTAACCCTGTTAAAAGCAGGGGAGGTGTGGCCGCGCACGCACTAAGCACAAACAGAAACCATTACAGCACCATTAATGCAGGAACTGAGGCTCAGGGCACCTGACTGAAACTGCATGCACTGGGCCACGTGGAAAGTCATGCACCAGCTGCAAATGACCTCACAACCCGCAGACAGCTTCACAGCAGCAACCAGGAACCGCAAATGAGGAAGGTATGCAGCAGGGCAAATACCTAAAAGCCCATCTACGACTGCACAGCAGAGCAGGGAACTGAGAAGGCTCATTTCAGGTAACAGCCAACAGTATCCCAGCTCAAAGAAACAGACACCGTAATCCGCTTTAACAGTGTACCTGTACTTGATAAACAATCCTTGGCAGTTTCAGTACAGCACAAGCTCATGTTTTCAGCCTGAGCTTTCCCTCTCAATGTTGACTCCTCTAGCCTCTTAGATGCTCTTCTTTGCTCTGCGGTCCCATATTCAGCCTGAGCTTTCCTTCTCAATGCTGGCTCCTCTAGCCTCTGAAATGCTCATGCTGGCTCTGGGATCCCCATATTCCTTTGCCCAGTTTCCCATACTGGTTCCCACTCCAGCTCCCCTTCACTGGTAGATGAAAAAGGTTCCTCTGTCCTGATTTGAGCCATAGGTTCCGGATTCTCTAAGGGATACCATCGTACCAAGTGGCGGACGACCGCATTCTGCTTTTCCTAAGTGTTCTGTGCCTTTCCGTACTGTGTGGCCCTCTGGCCTGTTTTGACTTCTCCTGATTCACTCTCCAGCACTATCTTAACATTACAACTATAATACTCTACTATACACAGCTCCCACTGACTGACTGAGAATCAGGAACCCTCCCAACTTGGAAATCCCCTTATTTCCATATTCCTATACTGGCACCCTAGTTTTCCTGACTCTATTGTGCCCCACTATACTAAATCCAATCATATCCTAATTTATAGCTACCCTCTTATCTTATCCTTAACATCTTTACCTAATCACTATGCATAAATGACATGTAATCACTGTATAATTACATTAAGTTAATACAGTAATGTTCATAAAATTCTATGCAGCAGCGCATAGTATAACAGTGACAATCAGCACGCATTTAATACCTACAATGTTTAGGCCGCTGGTGAATAATGCTGAGCTCTCAGCATCTCATTCACCAGTGGTTTTCAGCTGGGACGGTCACATCTTGGCAACGTTGTGAAAGGCACACTTACGAAAGATGCCAAAAAAGACACTTCGTGAAAAAAGGCACCAACGTTTTCCTGAAGTGTCTTCCTTTTGCAAAACTAAGCGGATACCTCAGGGTCTAAAAGATGTCATGTACACATATCTTTATGTATCCAACCCATTGAAAGGTACCTTTGTCATTGAATAATATAGCAGAGTTATTTGCTTGACTCATCGGCTTGGTGTTTATACGGTAGATTATCACATCATATAGGTAAGTCAATCTCCAATTTTTCTTTAAAGTGAGAAATAGAAAGATATTTTTAGATCTTGAAAGAAAGAACTCTATATTGTGAAATATTTTGGAACATTTTTTTTAAATCTACTTTTGTTTGGCAAATGGGATTTTATGAATATAAGAAAAATGTAGTTCTGGAAATTAAACTCCTTTATCTATTGAATTGACTATTAAATCAGACAAATCAACATTAGTTGTAGAAATATAGGAATATGGTATTAAATCTGCATTTCTTATTGATTGTCTCATTTCTGCATAAAAATGCAGATCAATTTAGCCAATGAATAGCTGTTAAAATGAATTGATCTTCAAGCTTACCTGTTTTGTGTTATTTCATGAGACGATGAAACTAATGGATTCCTTGTCTTGCTCGTCTAACTCAAGTGTCCACTTTGTTCTGATTTAACCCCCATACGGCTGGAGATTAGTGATGATCTAGTGACTTCGGTGTGCTTGAAGAATATGTTCGAGTCCTCACACGTAACAAACCTAGCAAATCATCAATCCCTGCATGTGTTGCGGCTGCCCCCCACCACCCCCGCGAGACATGCAGCCACGGGGACTCGAACATATATTTTTAACAAGCCAAAAACTCTCGGTTATCACCCAAGTATTCCCGGATAACATCGTATCCTAGCACGTTTGCTCATCGCTACAAGAGATTTGTGATTTAAAATGTGTCTTTCTTTTTCTTCAAATGTACTAAGACATTAGGTTCAGGGGGGCGTGGTTTGCAGGAGAAGGGAGCTGACCTGTTTACAGTAGCTCCTGCAAATCCCCTATTTTAAGCTACTTTAGCTTACTCAAAGGTTGAATATCTGGTCCAAAAATCTTTGGGAACATGCCTGGACTGGGAAATAAGAAGAAAGAAGCTGACACAATGAAGAAATATCCTTTGCCAGGACAGAGAAGTTTCGGGAGGAGACCTAATTGAGACCTGCTTTCCTCTGGAGAAAAAGAGACTAGGCCTGCACCTCAAAATTTGGATCCCTGCCAAACCGCAACGGAGTCCTAGTCTCACGGAACACAGCCAACCCGTCGGACACCTGCAATAAAGATTCCCACTCTTACCGCAGCTCCGGCGCCGGTTGACAGAGATCTGAAGAAGCACCGGGGGACAGTGGTGAATTCTGGTGCTGTGAAGCAGTGGAGGAGAGCAAAGGATGAGTCACCGCCTTCAGCGCTGCACGGGCTCGGCGGGATTTCATCAACTCACCGTGACTGAGGAGGTAATCTCAGGCAAGATGCGCCGGTGTTCATACCGAAGGAGGATGGCAGTGAAGGAGGAAGGACACTGGAAACGGCGATGGAGGAAGTGGGGAGTGCTGCACAGTTGCGGAGCCTGTCCGGAGAACCCCATTCTGACCGGGCAGAGGGAGAATCCTCCGGAGCTCAATCAATACACCAGGACTCAGAGGAGAAAGCTCTTTTACCTACACAGGATAAAGAAAGGGAGAGAGGGGATCAAAGGATTGGCACTACTTGGCGCTCATCTGGTGCGGTAAGCAAAATATTGCTACTCAAATCTAAAATCCTTCAATCACCACATACTGTAATGATATGTGCCACCATTAACTCTTCACTTAGAAGCCCCAAAACCATAGAGTTTCTAAGGGTGAACCCTGTACACACAAAGCAACGATGCAGTAACCAATTAATTACAGGGGATGGATCTTTTAAAACTCCTAATACTATCTATGACACTAAGGGGAAGGATCACATGACAAAATTAAAGTTGAATGGGGCCTAAAGGGAAAGATGTAGGACGACAACTGGGGTATTCACCTCGAGAGGGTACCCTTTCTGACTCCATGAACCCTATCACAGAGGATATAAATAATAATGACTTTGACTCCCCTCTTCATACTACCAGGGACTACAAATGGAGGAAAATTAAAGGGATGTCTCCTAATGTTACTTCTTGCTCTGCTGAGTTTGCTAAGGAAACAACATATATTTCCTACACAGACAAGTGCATTATATCTCAGTCAGATAAGTCCCTTAACTCATTGGAGGAGCTGGAGAGTATTCACTCAGAGGAATGTTTTGAGGAGACTGATTCTTTTGATTATAAAAGAAGCTATTCCTCCAACGACATAGATCCCGATTAAATTTCATCCTCATATTCATATTCTTCATCAGAAAATGCAACCAGTTGTGATAATTTTGACCTCACAGAAAAATCTTTACCAAAAACTGACACAGTTAAACTAGATGAAAGAAAATTCCACATGAGACAGGGGCAATGTACTTCTAATACTTCACTGATAGACGATATACAAGCCATCAATGATTACCTAACAGAAAGATTTATGATCAACATGTGCAAGGCCCTTCTAATATCGGTGGATATTCTAGGAAAAGATGCTACCAAGGATGGCAACTCAGAAGTACCGTCTGAAACTGAAACAGAGTTGGTTGATTCTATGCATTTAAACAAAGTTAAAGCTTCCAAGACTTTCATCAAAAAGCTTTTCTTAGATACGTTATCGCGCATTGCTGATGTTACACATTCAAACTCTAATGGGGTTTCTGACAGCTCTTTTCATGACTCAAAAAGAACTGACTCCTCATACAAAAATCACGAGACCTCACATTCTAATGAAGTACAGAACCTTTCTACACTCTCAGATTCATTGGAAAACATTCAAAAATATATCATTTCCTTCAGAAACAGTCTAGCTAATTTTGAAGATTTTAAAAGAAAAAACAACATGAAGATTAGAGGGATTCTGGAGTCGGTCCAGACCTTCCAATTAAAGGACTATATGTCTTCATTGATTTGTCACCTACTGTAATATCTAACACCAAATCCTGATTGAAAAGGCTTTTAGAATCCATTGACCATCTCCTCTTCCGCCTGATGTAGCTATAGATGTTATTGTCTCATTTTACCCCAACTGGGTAAGAAACACACTGCTTGGTATATCAAAAGAACCAAGATTCCTTTCTTCTCCGTACAGTCATTTAACCTTTTTTAAGGACTTGCCTAGAGACACTCGTGAGCTCCAACATGCCGGAATACCCTACTATTGGACTCAGCTCTCTACTAGTCAAGGGAAATTCGCATCAAAACTAATCATTATTTCTTCTCCAGTGGAAGAAGCCAACTTCCTGAAATGTGCCGGAATAATACTCTCCATGGGCTCTCCCGGTCTCATTTCTATACCTAAACCAAACCTTCGTCCCAAGTGAAAAAGTACTACAATTAATACTCTATTGGATAAAGTGACATTATTATATATTGTCTTTAATATCTAATTGCCCAGGAGAGTTGTACTCCACCATATTCCACAATTATAGCTTTTAATTGTACCAAACTTTCCCCCACACAGTTTTACGGTCACCTAAAGGTGATACCATACATGACAGGCTCTCATATATCTCATACACTAATGTGTATTTTTACTGATTTTTATTTTCAGGTGCTGATGCTTAACCCATTATCTACCAATGTCCTTTTTTTTGGGACGCCTAATCTTTAGCTTCTAGCAACTAAGATTTTATAATTTTTATAATTAGGTCCAATTTTTTGTGTTGTGTTTGTAAAATTAATGTTTTCAAAATAGGAAATCATGTCTTTGTCATTTTTGATTGAATATTGGGACGCCCTTTTCTGAAAAATCAATACTTGTAAAAATTTTAATTTGGCAAGTAATGGGTTAAGCAACATTTATTTTGGTGTTGCATACATTTCATGCCCAATTGTGTGTTGCATGTTCTATTTGTGGTAAAATACGTGTACTGATTTTTATGTTTAGGTGCAGATAGTAAGCAACAGTTATCTTTTACAAACCTATGGAAATGTTTATATGTACAGTACAGACCAAAAGTTTGGACACACTTTCTCATTTAAAGATTTTTCTGTACTTGGGGACACTTTCAAAGTTTGCCCAATTTTTCACACTGACTGACCTTCATTTCTTAAAGTAATGGTGCCCACTCCTTTTTCTTTACTTGGCGGCTTTTTTCTTGCCATAATACAAATTCTAAGTCTATTCAGTAGGACTATCAGCTGTGTATCCACTAGACTTCTGCACCACACAACTGATGGTCCCAACCCCATTTATAAGGCAAGAAATCCCACTTATTAAACCTGACAGGGCACACTTGTGAAGTGAAAACCATTCCCAGTGACTACCTCTTGAAGCTCATCAAGAGAATGCCAAGAGTGTGCAAAGCAGTCATCAAAGCAAAAGACTTTGAAGAACCTAGAATATAAGACATAATTTATGTTGTTTCCCACTTTATTGTTAAGTATATAATTCCACATGTTAATTCATAGTTTTAATGCGTTCAGTGTGAATGTACCATTTTCATAGTCATGAAAATACAGAAAAATCTTTAAATGCGAAGGTGTGTCCAAATTATTTGTCTGTACTGTATGTATGCCTGTCCTCCCTCATCTTCCCTCTTCCCCCCACTTTCCTTACCCTTACCCTTACCCATCCCCTTCATAAAATTTATAAAATCAATAAAGATTATTGGAAAAAGACATTAGGTTCATACTAATTGTTTGAACCTCTTCATACAATGAGAGGTTGAGGTTTCACAATCTTGTCTTTCACAGATAATTAAAACAAAAATACTCTTTCTATTTATCAACATTATTAACTATGTTTCATAAATACAACTGTATGCAGAAAAAAAGTGAAGAGTATGTTTTTTTTCAAATAGTAGTCCTTGAGGGTAGAGTATGCAGGCATATCACTTGGCCATGTGTTGGAAGGTGCCTTTTCAAATATGTAAGCTAAACACACTTTGAGTAATATATTGCAATAGATAATAATTCTTTACAAAATGTTGCATACAAAAATAAAACAAACCGGTATTAAAAATGCCTGCAGGCAGTACATTATCCAGTGAAAATAAATAGAACATTACCAAGGTGAACAAAAAGTATAAAAACTAAACTATAACGGCTTAATAGATAACAATATGAAAATAGTTAAAAACATAAAATCCCAGAGAAACACAAATTAGACAATGTCAAAAATACCATAGTACAAAACAGGACATTAATAGGAGAACTGTCTACAAATCATGGCTCCATATAAAAAAAAATTCCTTCCAACAAGTCTTTGTAAAAATGCAAAAAGAACTTAATAGACTAAAAATAGTCCAAAGGTAAAGCAAAAAAGAGGAAAAGGATAAATAATAATAAATGAATGGATAAATACCAGTAGTCAGTAACCCGTGGCTCCTATGGCTCCAACACACGTTTCGCCCAAATGGTTTTCTCAAGGAGTATGAGGGGAAGTGGAAGGGAGATATATTTATACGTCACCCACACCAATCAAACACAAAGGTTACCAGATACAGATAATATAACATAATGATACAATTAATTTGACAAAACACCATTTTCATAATCCACTAATATAAGTATAGAACCAGAAATTTATACAGAACACAAAAAGTAGCAATATAGACAAAAATTAATACTGCATGAGTGTATGCGTTCCACAGTGGAACGCATGCCGCAAACCAACACCCCTGAAACCGGAAGTGACATGCAGCAGCAGTGCACTCCAGCACAGAGCGCAAAAACACATCAAAAGTAAAAATAAAACAATAATTAAATCATGTGGCACCCATATACTAAGCGACATCTAGATAAAACGACATAATGGTAAGATAATACTGTACTTCATGGCATGTGAAAATGAAACCGGAAGAGGATATAAAATATTTAGACTAAAAGCACCAACATTGTAGACACAGACCGGAAATGACATATTGCTGTCATGCCCACAAGCAGTGGAAAGCACCACTGGGGCGCATACAGCAAAACAAACAAAAGCAGAGAGTGACATATCGCCATCATGCGCACAAGCAACGGAATACAACACTAGAGTGCGAACAAGCGGAAAAACATAGAAAAAAGATATATTATGCAGGAATTGAATATGCAATGTGTTTTAGAGAAAAGATTAATGGAACATAAAACAAATGGCTATATCTATTAAAGACATGATAGATTAAACCTTATAAAAAATATATTGCCATCCAAAATGCATAGAATAAAGTGACATGTGCAGATATGTATGTATAATTAATATGCAAAAAAATACATAATTCTGACTTGAAGTCCATTAAGTTCAGGGCAGCGCCTGAATCCACAAATGCCATGACGGAAAAGGACGACAATGAGCAAATCAGGGTCACAGATAAGAGAAATTTAGGCTGTACAGTACTGATGGTAGCAGACCTAGCGACCCTCCTAGTACGCTTAGGGCAATCAGAGATAACATGAGTAGAATCACCACAGTAAAAACACAGCCTATTCTGACGTCTGAATTCCTGCCGTTCTGTTCTAGACAAAATCCTATCACATTGCATAGGTTCAGGATTCTGCTGCGAGGACACTGCCATATGGTGCACAGCTTTGCGCTCGCGCAGACGCCCATCAATCTGAATGGCTAGAGACATAGATTCGCTCAAACCGGCAGGCGTAGGAAAGCCCACCATAACATCTTTAAGGGCTTCAGAAAGACCTTTTCTGAAAATAGCAGCCAGAGTGTTGTGAATTCCGCTCTTGGGCTCCCTCCGGTGGTTGTAAGTGGCACTTTTGTGAGTTCTGCTCTTGGGCTCCCTCTTGTGGTTTCAAGTGGTATGGCTGCTCCTTGGAGTTAGCTGTCTTCAGCTGCTTCCACTGATCGTCTTTTCTGCTCGGCTATTTATGCCTGGTTCTGTCCGTCAGCCAGTGCCACTTGTAAATGTTCCTGGTTGGATTCACATCTCTTTGGAGTTCCCTGTTATCCTGACCAGTTCTGCAAAGCTAAGTTTTTGCTTGCTCTTTTCTATTCACAGTTTGTGGACTTATCCGTTCTGTGCTTCTTTGTTTGTCCAGCGTTATCAGTATGAATTAATTCTGTCTTGCTGGAAGCTCTGGGAAGCAGATTTACCCTCCACACCTTTAGTCAGGTGTGCAGATTTTTAGTAAACTCTGCGTGGATTTTTGTAGTGTTTTATACTGACCACACAGTATTCCATCCTGTCCTATCTATCAAGCTAGACTGGCCTCCTGTGCTTATCCTGGTTTCATTCTGTGTATGTCTTTTCCCTCTCCACTCACAGTCATTATTTGTGGGGGGCTAATCTATCCTTTGGGAATTTTCTCTGAGGCAAGATAGTTTTCCTGCTTCTATCTTTAGGGGTAGTTAGCTCTTAGGCTGTGACGAGATGCCTAGGGAGAGTTAGGAGCATTCCACGGCTACTTCTAGTGTTGTGTTGAGCTTAGGGACTGCGGTCAGTACAGTTACCACTTCCTTCAGAGCTCGTTCCATGTTGCTCCTAAACCACCGTATCATAACAGTACAAGTGGCCAAAAATGAATTAAATTCATCTCAAAAGAAGGAAAAGAAAGTTCTGAACCATTTTTTTTTCTGTACTCTGGTTTGTCTTTTTTTTTCCTCTTGATATCTGGGTGGTTCAGGATATATGCTCTGGCATGGATGTTCAGGATTTGTTTTCTCGTGTGGATCAACTTGCTGCAAGAGTACAGAGTATCCAGGACTATGTTGTCCAGACTCCTGCTTTAGAGCCTAGAATTCCTACTCCTGAGTTGGTTTTTGGGGACAGATCCAAGTTTTTGAACTTTAAAAATAATTGCAAATTGTTTTTTGCTTTGAAACCCCGTTCTTCAGGTGATCCCATTCAGCAAGTAAAAATCATCATATCCTTGCTGCGTGGTGACCTGTTGTGAATTCTGTGGTCAAGCTCCCTCCTGTGGTCATGAGTGGTACTTCGGCTGGTTCTGTCCATGAGCTTCCTCTGGTGGATGTGAGTGGGGCTGCGGCTTCTGAGTTTCCTTCCTCAGGTGACGAGGTTAAGTCGTTAGGTGCTACTCTATTTAACTCCACCTAGTTCTTTGTTCCTTGCCTCCAGTCAATGTTCCAGTATTGGTCTTGCTCTCTCCTGGATCGTCTTGTGGCCTGTCTGCCCTGCATAAGCTAAGTTCTGCTTGTGTTACTTTTGTTTGCTATTTTTTCTGTCCAGCTTGCTATTTTGGTTTTTCTTGCTTGCTGGAAGCTCTGGGACGCAGAGGGAGCACCTCCGTACCGTTAGTCGGTACGGAGGGTCTTTTTGCGCCCTCTGCGTGGTTGTTTGTAGGTTTTTGTGCTGACCGCAAAGCTATCTTCCCTATCCTCGGTCTATTCAGTAAGTCGGGCCTCACTTTGCTAAAATCTATTTAATCTCTGTGTTTGTATTTTCATCTTTACTCACAGTCATTATATGTGGGGGGCTGCCTTTTCCTTTGGGGAATTTCTCTGAGGCAAGGTAGGCTTTTTTTTCTATCTTCAGGGCTAGCTAGTTTCTCAGGCTGTGCCCAAGGTGCCTAGGTCTGGTCAGGAGCGCTCCACGGCTACCTCTAGTGTGGTGTGATAGGATTAGGGATTGCGGTCAGCAGAGTTCCCACGTCTCAGAGCTCGTCCTATGTTATTAGTAACTATCAGGTCCATTGTGGTTCTAAATCACCAGTTCATAACAGTGACCCTCAAGACTGGGCCTTTTCTCTTGAAACAGGGGATCCGGCATTATTGAATGTAGATGCATTTTTTCAAGCGCTCGGATTATTGTATGACGAACCTTATTCTGTGGATCCTGTTGGCCTTCTGTCAAGGTCAGGAAGCGGCAGAATTATACTGCCAGAAATTTAGAAAATGGTCTGTGCTCACTAAATGGAATGAGGAGGCTCTGGCTGCTATTTTCAGAAAAGGTCTTTCTGAAGCCCTTAAAGATGTTATGGTGGGCTTTCCTACGCCTGTCGGTTTGAGCGAATCTATGTCTCTAGCTATTCAGATGGATAGGCGTCTGCACAAGCGCAAAGCTGTGCACCATATGGCAGTGTCCTCGGAGCAGAGTCCTCAACCTATGCAATGTGATAGGATTCTGACTAGAACAGAACGGCAGGAATTCAGACGTCAGAATAGGCTGTGTTTTTACTGTGGTGATTCTACTCATGTTATCTCTGATTGCCCTAAGCGTACTAAGAGAGTCGCTAGGTCTGTTAGCATTAGTACTATACAGCCTAAATTTCTCTTATCTGTGACCCTGATTTGCTCATTGTCGTCCTTTTCTGTCATGGCATTTGTGGATTCAGGCGCTGCCCTGAACTTAATGGATTTGGAATTCGCCAGGCGCTGTGGTTTTTCCTTGCAGCCTTTGCAGAGCCCTATTCCTTTGAGGGGTATTGATGCTACACCCTTGGCCAAGGATAAACCTCAGTACTGGACGCAGATGACTATGTACATGGCCCCAGCACATCAGGAAAATTGCCGTTTTCTGGTGTTGCATAACCTGCACGATGTTGTTGTACTGGGTTTTCCATGGTTACAGGAACATAATCCGGTGCTGGATTGGAAAACTATGACTGTGACTAGTTGGGGTTGTCAAGGGGTACATAGTGACGTTCCTTTGATGTCAATATCCTCGTCCCCCTCTTCTGAGGTCCCTGAGTTTTTGTCGGATTTCCAGGATGTATTTGATGAGCCCAAGTCCAGTTCCCTTCCACCGCACAGGGACTGTGATTGTGCTATTAACTTGATTCCTGGTTACAAGTTCCCTAAGGGCTGACTTTTCAATCTGTCTGTGCCAGAGCATGCCGCCATGCGGAGTTATGTTAAGGAGTCTTTGGAGAAGGGGCATATTCGGCCATCTTCGTCACCATTGGTAGCGGGTTTCTTTTTTGTTGCTAAGAAGGATGGCTCCTTGAGACCCTGTTTTGATTATCGTCTTCTTAATAAGATCACAGTTAAATTCCAATACCCCTTGCCTCTGCTTACTGATTTGTTTGCTCAGATCAAGGGGGCTAGTTGGTTTACTAAGATTGACCTCCGAGGGGCATATAATCTTGTTCGTATTAAACAGGGTGACGAATGGAAAACTGCATTTAATAAGCCCGAAGGCCATTTTGAATACCTTGTGATGCCATTTGGGCTCTCTAATGTTCCATCTGTGTTCCAGTCTTTCATGTATGATATTTTCCGCAATTATCTTGATAAATTCATGGTCGCATATTTGGATGATATTTTGATTTTTTCCGATGATTGGGAGTCTCATGTGAAGCAGGTCAGGATGGTGTTCCAGATCCTTCGTGATAATGCTTTATTTGTGAAGGGGTCTAAGTGCCTATTCGCAGTTCAGAAGGTCTCTTTTTTGGGTTTTATTTTTTCTCCCTCGCCTATAGAAATGGATCCTGTTAAGGTCCAAGCTATTCATGACTGGATTCAACCCACATCTGTGAAGGGCCTTCAAAAATTTTTGGGCTTTGCTAATTTCTATCGCTGTTTCATTGCCAACTTTTCCAGTGTGGTTAAGCCCCTTACTGATTTGACGAAGAAAGGCGCTGATGTGACGAATTGGTCCTCTGCGGCTGTTGAGGCCTTTCAGGAGCTTAAGCGCCGATTTACTTCTGCCCCTGTGTTGCGTCAGCCGGATGTTTCTCTTCCTTTTCAGGTTGAGGTCGACGCTTCTGAGATTGGGGCAGGGGCCGTTTTGTCTCAGAGGGAGTCTGATGGTTCTTTGATGAAACCGTGTGCCTTTTTTTTCCAGAAAGTTTTTGCCTGCGGAACGCAATTATGATGTCGGCAATCGGGAGTTGTTGGCTATGAAGTGGGCGTTTGAGGAGTGGCGTCATTGGCTTGAGGGAGCTAAGTACCGCGATGTGGTCTTGACTGATCATAAGAATCTGGTTTACCTCGAGTCGGCCAAGCGGCTGAATTCTAGACAGGCTCGATGGTCTCTGTTTTTCTCCCGTTTTGATTTTGTGGTCTCGTATCTTCCGGGATCTAAGAATGTTAAGGCTGATGCCCTCTCTAGGAGTTTTTCGCCTGATTCTCCTGGAGTCCTTGAGCCGGTTAGCATTCTTAAGGAAGGGGTGATTCTTTCTGCCATCTCCCCTGATTTGCGGCGGGTGCTTCAGGAATTTCAGGCTGATAGGCCTGACCGCTGTCCTGTGGGGAAGTTGTTTGTTCCTGATAGATGGACGAGTAAGGTGATTTCTGAGGTTCATTGTTCTGTGTTGGCTGGTCATCCTGGGATTTTTGGTACCAGAGATTTGGTTGCTAGGTCCTTTTGGTGGCCTTCCTTGTCGCGCGATGTCCGTGCTTTTGTGCAGTCCTGTGGGACTTGCGCCCGAGCCAAGCCTTGCTGTTCCCGTGCTAGTGGGTTGCTTTTGCCTCTGCCGGTCCCTGAGAGGCCCTGGACGCATATTTCCATGGATTTTATTTTGGATCTTCCTGTTTCCCAGAAGATGTCTGTTATCTGGGTTGTTTGTGACCGGTTCTCTAAAATGATCCATTTGGTACCTTTGCCTAAGTTGCCTTCCTGCACAGATCTGGTTCCATTGTTTTTTCAGCATGTGGTTCGTTTGCATGGCATTCCGGAGAATATTGTCTGACAGAGGTTCTCAGTTTGTCTCTAGATTTTGGCGGGCCTTTTGTGCTAGGATGGGCATTGATTTGTCTTTTTCTTCGGCGTTTCATCCTCAGACTAATGGCCAAACTGAGCGAACTAATCAGACCTTGGAGACCTATTTGAGATGCTTTGTGTCTGCTGATCAGGATGATTGGGTGTCTTTCTTGCCGTTGGCCGAGTTTGCCCTTAATAATCGGGCTAGTTCGGCTACTTTGGTTTCACCTTTCTTTTGTAATTTTGGTTTTCATCCTCGCTTTTCTTCTGGGCAGGTTGAGCCTTCTGATTGTCCTGGTGTTGATTCTGTGGTGGACAGGCTGCAACAGATTTGGACTCATGTGGTGGACAATTTGATGTTGTCTCAGGAAAGGGCTCAACGTTTTGCTAACCGCCGTCGGTGTGTTGGTCCCCGGCTTCGTGTGGGGGATTTGGTTTGGTTGTCTTCTCGTCATGTTCCTATGAAGGTTTCGTCCCCTAAGTTTAAGCCTCGGTTTATTGGTCCTTATAAAATTTCTGAAATTATTAATCCGGTGTCTTTTCGTTTGGCTCTTCCAGCCTCTTTTGCCATTCATAATGTTTTCCATAGATCTTTGTTGCGGAGATATGTGGTGCCCGTTGTTCCCTCGGTTGACCCTCCTGCCCCGGTGTTGGTTGAGGGAGAGTTGGAATATGAGGTTGAGAAGATTTTGGATTCTCGTTTTTCGAGGCGGAGGCTTCAGTATCTTGTCAAGTGGAAGGGTTATGGTCAGGAGGATAATTCTTGGGTTGCTGCCTCCGATGTCCATGCCACCAATTTGGTTCGTGCTTTTCACGTGGCTCGTCCTGATCGGCCTGGGGGCTCTGCATGGAACATGGAACAACATGGAATGAGCTCTAAAGGAAGTGGTAACTGTACTGACCGCAGTCCCTAAGCTCAACACAACACTAGAAGTAGCCGTGGGATGCTCCTAACTCTCCCTAGGCACCTCGTCACCGCCTAAAAGCTAACTACCCCTAAAGATAGAAGCAGGAAAACTATCTTGCCTCAGAGAAAATCCCCAAAGGATAGATTAGCCCCCCACAAATAATGACTGTGAGTGGAGAGGGAAAAGACATACACAGAATGAAACCAGGATGAGCACAGGAGGCCAGTCTAGCTTGATAGAAAGGATAGGATGGAATACTGTGCGGTCAGTATAAAACACAACAAAAATCCACGCAGAGTTTACTAAAAATCTCCACACCTGACTAAAGGTGTGGAGGGTAAATCTGCTTCCCAGAGCTTCCAGCAAGACAGAATTAATTTATACTGATAACGCTGGACAAACACAGAAAGCACAGAACGGATAAGTCCACAATCTGTGAACAAAAAGAGCAAGCAAAAACTTAGGTTTGCTGAACTGGTCAGGATAACAGGGAAATGCAAAGAGATGTGAATCCAACCAGGAACCATTTACAAGTGGCACTGGCTGAAGGACAGAGCCAGGCATAAATATCCGAGCAGAAAAGACGATCAGTGGAAGCAGCTGAAGACAGCTAACTCCAAGGAGCAGCCATACCACTTGAAACCACAAGAGGGAGCCCAAGAGCAGAACCCACAAAAGTGCCACTTACAACCACCGGAGGGAGCCCAAGAGCGGAATTCACAACACACAAGGTTGCAGTCTCCTTACCTCTTTACTGAAGACTTCAGGATCCGCAATCCAGAGCACGTTTAACAGGGCTTTCTGAGACCGGCCGGTCCAATGGGCACATCCAGAGTTCCCTTTGCAGGTGGAAATCAGTGCCTACCACTAGCGCCTATTTGTTGTAGTGCTACCCTGCTGAGCATTCGGAATAGTCCGCACAACTTCTGTTCTCGTTCGTTCGTTCGTTCTTTCTAGTTCTTTCTAATTCTTTCTCTCTCTCTCTTGTTCCAGATGCTACTAGTTTCTCGTCCCCCAGATATATTATGGCTAGGACGCACCTGTATGACGGGAAGGCTCGGAGCTCTTCCGGGACCCTAGAGACGCCCCTCTCCACGCGTTGCCCCTATGTCTTCGTATGAAATTTAAGGTAGACAGCCAACCTATAATTAACTGTCCTGCGGAGTTCGAAGTAAGGCATAGAGTCAGTTACTTCCACGGTGTTCCGTCCACCGGCTACGCGCCTCAGTAGGATGTTGCCTCGGTCTCACGGCACGACTCCTACTGACTCTCCTTTGTGCTTGATCTCGTTTCTCACTATTCCACAATACCCTTTGCTTCCTGTCTCTTTCTTAGGATACCGCCACAAGGTAGTGCAGGCGCGGTTCCGTAACGTTCTGCTCTGTTCGCTAGGTACCTGCCAGGTTCCCACGCCCGACAGGGACCCCCTTGTGTCTTCTCCCTGCAACACCCCCTGCTACGGGATGTTGCCTGAATCCAACCCAGTCAGCTTCTGACTAACTTCCTACCCAACCCCTAGTTTTACCAGTGTGAGAAGTGGCCCAATAAATAAAGCCTTTTTCTCCCCCTAGTGGCCGGAGTGTGAAGTGTTATGTGTGCTGGTGATACCTGGTCAGTAGAATTCCTTCAGTGCCATCAGACGTACCATCACTCCCCTAAGTGGCAGAGTGTCATACTGCAACGACCAGATCTCTGGGGCGCTGCACTCCCCCCCCGGTTAAATCCAGTACTCCTGGACTGGGAAGAAGAACAATAATACATATCAGCAAAAGACATACAAGATTTTGAAATGCTTGAAACGAGTAAATATAACAAAGCTTCCCTTTATGGGAGGTGAGGACACTTGAACGTTACAAACAAAAGCAAGGTTAAATATTTTTAAATAACATTCTGACTATAAATAACTTCTAGTACCCTGCCGGGTATTCTACTGAGTGCAAATTCTGAACAATAATTTAACTTTTCCTTTAAGGGCGTGTAAGCTAAACCCACTAAAGGCCTACTATAAAATACTATAAAATAACTCAACTTTTTCTTTCTCTTCTTTCTAGCGTCACCAATGCAGGACCGCCTAGCTCCTTGGCTGGGCCTACTGTCATTGTCTCTCTTTCAGTAACCAACTATCGTTCTACAGTTCTCAGGAGGACTCGCTCTCTAACCCCCACGGGTTCACTTTCGACCTTTCCTGTCCTCAATCTTTAGCAACATTATCAAACTTTTTTGAATCACAACATTATTAACATTTTAACTTTTCTTAAGGCAACATGCGAACATTCCCTTTAAGAAGGAACCAAGTCTCTCCGAGGTAGTGCAGATTCTCTCCGTCTGCAAGTCCAACGAAAGCAAGACCCTCTGCATCACGTCCAAAAACAGTATCTTCGCAAAGTCTTCTTTCGATGTAAAACCAGTAGGGAGCACCATTAATAAGGTGCGAACTATGTACAAAACAGTTTTGGAATCATTCACTGTTCATGATCCGGTAGTCTTTGGAAACAATGATAACTTGTGCAAAGTAGAAAAAAAATGTAAAACAATAGGGATCCCGGGTCAACAAAGGGATCCCTTTAAGAAATAACCCTGGACGGGTTTAAAGTAGAAAAAGAGTAAGAGAACCAATAATCAACTATTTACAAATGTGGGCCTTCGAGGTTTATTTCTTTGATGTGGGGGGTTGTAGCTCCGCAGGCAGTAATGGGCAGGGCCACCCACCCGGGCACCTGTGGGCACTCAGTGTGGTCACAGGAGATCCTTGGCTCCAGACAGGGGTCTGGGTGGTGATTGTTCTGAACCTCGCAACAGCCGGAGTACTAACCCCTCCAGAAGCGGGGTTTTCCGCCACCACGGTAGTAGTGGTGTCCACGGTGCAGGTGGTGGTCTTAATGATGGTGCACGTGGGGGTCACCTCCGTAGTTTTTGTGATGGCAGTGGTCCGGTCACAATGGGGCACCCTTACCACAGGGGACGGCTTCTCTGACACTTGGTCTGATGGTGTCACGGGGTCTTGCCGCTTGTGAACATTCAGGGCAAACCACCCCCTTTCCCCAAAGTGTCGAGTGTAGGTTACCTCGTCCCCCGGGTAAAGATCCCAGTCCGGGTGGCCCTCTCTGAGATGGGACTCCACATCCCTCCGGTTGACGAAGATCTTGGAATACAGGTCCGGCTCATTGATGAAGCCCCATCCCCCATGGAGCTTGAAATCCACAACGGTGCCCTGCCTGCGCGGGGCCTGGTGGGTGGTGTGGTCCTTTCGGGCCCGGTCCTTCACCGCGAGGTCCCGCCGGTAATGGGCCTCTCGCTGGGCCTGGGATTTCCTCTCCTGCTCCACCCACTGCCGATCCAGCTGGGCCTGGTATTCTTCCCAGCTAAGGGCATCCACCATCTCCCCTTCCTGCGTCTTCACCCCGGGAAACCCCATGAAGTCAGATCCCGGGTTCACCCAGCGGCACACTGTACGCTCCGCATAGACCTCGCCTGGCATGGTGAGTGGCGAGATCGGGGCCTTTAAGAAGTGCTCCATGCCTGTGGCTCGATCCCATTGCGGAAGGCGTTGGGACCTATGGGTCCCAGGGAGAGGGGGCGCTGCGACAGGGCCTATCAGCAAGTTCTCCGCTAACAGGGTGAGGTTGGCGGACTCACTGGCCGATGCGGCTTCCTCCCTCGCCGCCGGCCCCAGTGATGGCAAAGGATCCGGTGTCGGGGGCTCATCCGCCGGTGCCTCCTGGCACGAGGCCTTGGTCTCCATCCGCCACTGGAGAAGCTGCTCCATAAGATCCCCCATCTCGCCCTGCAGGAGACCAGTCCCAGCCGTGGAGATCTGGCTGCTGTGCTCGTCCGGGTAGCTGGGGGAGCCCTCTGCTTCAACCCCGCATTCTGGGTCTGAGCGACTGGCCATGGCGTCCTCCACGTGGGTCGCTTCCTGGTCTCTTTCCCGCTCTCTCCTTCATGGGTGGTTCCGTTTTCTCTGTCTCTGCCCTCCATTGAGAATCAGGAGGCGGATCTCGGCCGCTGACGGACACGTCCTCAAGGTACAGAAATATTTAGACTGGGCGGTCATTGTCGTTCGCGCCCTTCAGCTTGTTCTCGCCCACTTCCACGCCCTTCTTCTTCTCCTGCGCTCCTCGTGGCGCTGTAATGGCGGCGGTTTTGGTGGGAATCTTGCGGCAGATAGCAATACACAGTCCTTGCAATAAATCACAGTTCAAACACGTTTCAATCACAGTTCCAAGGCACACATGACCTGATTCTCCAGGCTTAAGTACAATCCTGTTCGTGACGCCAAGTTGGATCGCCCCCAGACACAGGGCCACAGGTTACTCGGTACCGGTCCTTTCTGTCTCAGTTCTGGGGTTGTCACGGTGGCTGGACCCGGTCCGTGACCCTGCTAAGGGGCATCCAATAAAAGGAGATAGGAGTCTGTCAAGGTTTCGTGACGCCACCTGTAGTGTTTGGTCAGGATGACCGACGCTGCTTGGGGTCCGCTGGGGTGATGGAATGGCAGCTAGATGGTATACCTTTCCACAGGTGAAGTATGTCCCCAGGGCTTCCCAGTGATGTAGATGGCGATGGTGTGAGGTGCAGACAATAACGAGGACACAAGGTTGCAGTCTCTTTACCTCTTTACTGAAGACTTCAGGATCCGCAATCCAGAGCACGTTTAACAGGGCTTTCTGAGACCGGCCGGTCCGATGGGCACATCCAGAGTTCCCTTTGCAGGTGGAAATCAGTGCCTACCACTAGCGCCTGTGTGTTGTAGTGCTACCCTGCTGAGCATTCGGAATAGTCCTCACAACTTCTGTTCTCATTCGTTCATTCTTTCTAGTTCTTTCTAATTCTTTTTCTCTCTCTTGTTCCAGATGTTACTAGTTTCTCGTCCCCCAGATATATTATGGCTAGGACGCACCCGTATGACGGGAAGGCTTGGAGCTCTTCCGGGACCCTAGAGACGCCCCTCTCCACGCGTTGCCCCCTATGTCTTCATAGGAAATTTAAGGTAGACAGCCAACCTATAATTAACTGTCCTGCGGAGTTCGAAGTAAGGCATAGAGTCAGTTACTTCTGCGGTGCTCCGGCCACCGGCTACACGCTTCAGTAGGATGTTGCCTCGGTCTCACGGCACGACTCCTACTGGCTCTCCTTTGTGCTTGATCTCGTTTCTCACTGTTCCACAATACCCTGTCTCTTTCTTAGGATACCGCCACAAGGTAGTGCAGGCGCGGTTCCGTAACGTTCTGCTCTGTTCGCTAGGTACCTGCCAGGTTCCCACGCCCGACAGGGACCCCCCTGTGTCTTCTCCCTGCAACACCCCCTGCCACGGGATGTTGCCTGAATCCAACCCAGTCAGCTTCTGACTAACTTCCTACCCAACCCCTAGTTTTACCAGTGTGAGGAGTGGCCCAATAAATAAAGCCTTTTTCTCCCCCTAGTGGCCGGAGTGTGAAGTGTAATGTGTGCTGGTGATACCTGGTCAGTAGAATTCCTTCAGTGCTATCATCAGACGTACCATCACTCCCCTAAGTGGCAGAGTGTCATACTGCAATGACCAGATCTCTGGGGCGCTGCAGAACATCATGTGGGGCCATTATACTGTATGCAGCATCATGTGTGGCCATTATACTGTATGGAGCATCACGTGTGGCCAGTACACTGTAGTGATCAGCAGTGCTAAATGGGTGTGGTTGGGGCGTGACTAGTTGTGAAATGAGTGTGGTCAGAGGTGTGGCCTAAAATTGGGTGGATAATGGGGGCCTGTGTGGGGAATGGGGGAGTGATGAGGGGCTGTGTGGGGAATGGGGAATGAGGAGGGGCTGTATGGGGTATGGGCGGATGATGAGGGGCTGTGTGTGGGGGTGATGAGGGGCTGAGTGGGAGATGGGGTTGATGAGGGGCTGTGGGGGGTGATGAGAGGCTGATGGGGATAAGGAGATGGGGGTGATGAGGGGCTGTGTGGGGAATGGGGGGATTTATTGTGTGGGGAGAATTGGAGTGGAGATGGCAGGACTTAAGGAACATTGAGAGCATTAGGTAGAGGAGCTCGTGGGTACATGGCAAAGTGTGCAAATCCCATGTGTGCGCGGGGGGGTGGGGGGGGGCGCCAAAATGAACTCTTGCCCCAGGTGTCAGAAACCTAAGATACACCTCTGGTTGTTTGTAGAGATACGTTAACCTTTCAAGGTTGGGTTCAGTTCGGATTCACCAAATGGATCCATGTTTGTCTAACCTTTCTCTGAAGGGTACGTCAAACATACCTGAATCCCATTAGATTCAATGAGAAGCATAACCAAATGCATAGACAACAACTTAACTGGTGACAAACAGCTAGAATTAGGGGCATACACCATGAAAAGTGGTATCAATTGACACACAGTAGGAATTTGCAAATGGCACAGCAGCAGTCAGCCATCTCCCATGCATAAGGTATCAGGGCCTGACCCAGCATTTACAGCTTGGAATTGAAGTGTCAATGAGGACCTAGTGGTTAAGGGACTGGTGTAAGCCTATGTGCACACATTGCGGATTTTGCTGCGGATCTGCAGCTGTTTTCCATGCGTTGTACCGTACCATGTAAATGTATGGAAAACAAAATCCGCAGTGCATATGTTGCGGAAAAAAAACGCGCGGAAGCACAGCAGTGTTTTTTCTGCAGCATGTCAATTCTTTGTGCGCATCGGTTTACACATGCTCCTCAATAGGAATCCACAGGTGTAAAACTGCAGGTGGAAGCCGCACAAAAACCGCGGTAAATCCGCGGGTAATCCGCTGTGCAGTTTACCTGCGGATTTTGCAAAAACAGTATGGAAAAATCCGCGCACCAATCCGCAACGTGTGCACATAGCCAAAGACTTCTTGGCTGGGAGACCTGATACCGCATGCAACACCTTCAATTTTTCTTTTAATCCAGCCACACTCAGATAGCACAGATTTCAGTTTCATACAGCACTATTGGATGAAAAATGTAAGAAAAGTAACACAGGTTGTTGACTGATCAATTGACCCACAGTAGAACTTTTAATAATGGCACAGAAGCAGCCAGCCATGGACCATGCACAAGGTATCAGGGTCTGGACCGGCGTTCAAAGATGGAAATTGATGTGTAAATGAGGACCTATTGGTTAAGGGAGTGGTGTAAAGGCCCCTTCACATTAAGCGACGCTGCAGCGATACCGACAACGATCCGGATCGCTGCAGCGTCGCTGTTTGGTCGCTGGAGAGCTGTCACACAGACCGCTCTCCAGCGACCAACGATGCCGGTAACCAGGGTAAACATCGGGTAACTAAGCGCAGGGCCGCGCTTAGTAACCCGATGTTTACCCTGGTTACCTTCCTAAAAGTAAAAAAAACAAACAGTACATACTTACCTACAGCCGTCTGTCCTCCAGCGCTGTGCTCTGCTCTCCTCCTGTACTGTCTGTGTGAGCACAGCGGCCGGAAAGCAGAGCGGTGACGTCACCGCTCTGCTTTCCGGCTGACCGACGCTCACAGGCAGTACAGGAGGAGAGCAGAGCACAGCGCTGGAGGACAGACAGCGGTAGGTAAGTATGTAGTGTTTGTTTTTTTACTTTTAGGATGGTAACCAGGGTAAACAACGGGTTACTAAGCGCGGCCCTGCGCTTAGTTACCCGATGTTTACCCTGGTTACCAGTGAAGACATCGCTGGATCGGTGTCATACACGCCGATCCAGCGATGTCCACGGGAGATCCAGCGACGAAATAAAGTTCTGGACTTTCTTCAGCGACCAACGATCTCCCAGCAGGGGCCTGATCGTTGGTCGCTGTCACACAGAACGATTTTATTAACGATATCGTTGCTACGTCACAAAAAGCAACGATATCGTTAACAATATCGTTATGTGTGAAGGTACCTTATGCCTTCTTAGCTGGGAGACCTGATGCCTCATGCAATACTTCCATGTTTTTTTATTCCAGCCACACTCATATAGCACAAACATCAGTTTCATACAATGGTATTGGTAGAAAAATGTAAGGAAAGTAATACAGGTAGTAAAATGAAAGTGAGTGCAGGCCTGCCTGTCAGGGAGCCCTACTTACACAGGTAACACACCAGATAGAGACCGAACTCGGAGTCTCCACATTGCAAAAAAATAATTGTCACACAGCACTAAAGTGGCATCAATTTCCACAGAGTAGAAACAGTAAAATATGCCTCTGACACACCTTCTACTACAGAAAATCCACCAGATGGAGACCCAACTTTGAGTTTTTACATTTGTAAAAAAATTTTGTAATATCAGCAGCAGTAGCAACAGCAGGCACAGATGACACGACAAAGATGGCACAGACTGCAATAATGCAAGATCAATACATGACACTAAAAACGACACCATCGCCTAGTCTACCCAATCAGCGACTGGGGTGCAAAAGTCATCAGAGATGCAGAACTTGTTAATTTTGGTCTACACTTTAAGGGGACAGCCGGTGTTCTGTCCTCACTAGCTGAGGCAGGCTCATACGTAGCTATACAGTCAGCTAAACCGCTATACCGGGGTCCAATAAGGAGACTGTGGTTGAGTCTGTGCTTTATTATGATATACATAGAATCAGTGCATGGCATAGAACAGATACATAATACACATGATATACATTATGCATAACATTTAGAAAGCTAGTGACTAAACTGGGAGTACAACTGGTTAAACTAAGCTAATATAGAGCAGGAATATCTATAGGAAGCATAAAGACATACCGGCAATGCAATCGCAAGGGGGATGAAGTGAAGCGTCTTTCCTTGAAGGCAAACTGAAGAAAGTGAGAGGAAAAATGGAGGGAAATGGAGGCTGAGCTACCATAATGCATTGCAAAGGAGGAGGAGAATCAGACATGGATAATACAAAAACAAGATTGAACTGCCAACATAACTCTGACCGCTAGAGGGAGCCAAAGCATCACAGATGAATAAAGGCATGAATATATCAATACTGTATACTGAGGAAACTGCAATTATGCAAGCAAATAATCAGGGTAACAATATTAGATGGCGGAGACAGAACACTCCCCGTCTGGCATCAACAGATGTCACTACTCCTTTCTTTCGAAGGCAACAATAGGACCAGTTCAGATACCGGTCTGGAAAATGTCTTAGGTTCATTCCCTTTGGTCATCCTTAGCTCAACTTTGCGGACGTTGCCGTCCTTGCTCGGGAACGTTGCGGTAACTAGACCAAGTGGCCACTGGTTCCGGTGAATCTGACAGTCTTTCACAAGAACAAGGTCACCTATGTTCAGATTAGGTTTAGTAGATTGCCACTTCGTACGTGGCTGCAGGGTAGACAAATATAGTTTGCGCCACCTGTCCCAGAAAGTATTTGCAAGACTTTGTACCTGTCTCCATTGGCGCTTGTAGAGGTCCTTAGCGTCGAATCCTCCTGGAGGGGCACTGGACAGTCCTGTTTTCTGGGTAAGTAGAGTAACATAGTAACATAGTTAGTAAGGCCGAAAAAAGACATTTGTCCATCCAGTTCAGCCTATATTCCATCATAATAAATCCCCAGATCTACGTCCTTCTACAGAACCTAATTGTATGATACAATATTGTTCTGCTCCAGGAAGACATCCAGGCCTCTCTTGAACCCCCCGACTGAGTTCGCCATCACCACCTCCTCAGGCAAGCAATTCCAGATTCTCACTGCCCTAACAGTAAAGAATCCTCTTCTATGTTGGTGGAAAAACCTTCTCTCCTCCAGACGCAAAGAATGCCCCCTTGTGCCCGTCACCTTCCTTGGTATAAACAGATCCTCAGCGAGATATTTGTATTGTCCCCTTATATACTTATACATGGTTATTAGATCGCCCCTCAGTCGTCTTTTTTCTAGACTAAATAATCCTAATTTTGCTAATCTATCTGGGTATTGTAGTTCTCCCATCCCCTTTATTAATTTTGTTGCCCTCCTTTGTACTCTCTCTAGTTCCATTATATCCTTCCTGAGCACCGGTGCCCAAAACTGGACACAGTACTCCATGTGCGGTCTAACTAGGGATTTGTACAGAGGCAGTATAATGCTCTCATCATGTGTATCCAGACCTCTTTTAATGCACCCCATGATCCTGTTTGCCTTGGCAGCTGCTGCCTGGCACTGGCTGCTCCAGGTAAGTTTATCATTAACTAGGATCCCCAAGTCCTTCTCCCTGTCAGATTTACCCAGTGGTTTCCCATTCAGTGTGTAATGGTGACATTGATTCCTTCTTCCCATGTGTATAACCTTACATTTATCATTGTTAAACCTCATCTGCCACCTTTCAGCCCAAGTTTCCAACTTATCCAGATCCATCTGTAGCAGAATACTATCTTCTCTTGTATTAACTGCTTTACATAGTTTTGTATCATCTGCAAATATCGATATTTTACTGTGTAAACCTTCTACCAGATCATTAATGAATATGTTGAAGAGAACAGGTCCCAATACCGACCCCTGCGGTACCCCACTGGTCACAGCGACCCAGTTAGAGACTATACCATTTATAACCACCCTCTGCTTTCTATCACTAAGCCAGTTACTAACCCATTTACACACATTTTCCCCCAGACCAAGCATTCTCATTTTGTGTACCAACCTCTTGTGCGGCACGGTATCAAACGCTTTGGAAAAATCGAGATATACCACGTCCAATGACTCACCGTGGTCCAGCCTATAGCTTACCTCTTCATAAAAACTGATTAGATTGGTTTGACAGGAGCGATTTCTCATAAACCCATGCTGATATGGAGTTAAACAGTTATTCTCATTGAGATAATCCAGAATAACATCCCTCAGAAACCCTTCAAATATTTTACCAACAATAGAGGTTAGACTTACTGGCCTATAATTTCCAGGTTCACTTTTAGAGCCCTTTTTGAGTAGCTGGAGTCAATAATAAGAGCTCCTCAGGGTCGTTAGGAACTGGAACCAGGGGTCTTGCATTGATTATAGCTGCAGCTTCAGCCATGAAGGTGATTAGGCTTTCGTGGGTAAGCCTCGCTTCTCCTTTACATTTTTCCATGTCATGCGTTCTGGTGGTCCTGAATGAGCGAGCTATATGTGTCAGGCAGGTAATGGCTCGAGTAAGTGACTTCCAACTTGAGAATCTGTCGAACCTGCAAGATCCAAGCTGGATAACAGAGGTCATTGTATGTAGTGTAGACACCTGAGGGTGGATTTCAGCATCTGAGTCCTCTCCTACTAGTTCAAAGGTGTCTGGAAAACATTCCTCAATGTACAATAGTTTTGGTCCAGAGAGCCACGTTGTGCTTCCTAGTCGACTTGCGTCAACTGCTCTAGTTGCATGATCTGCGGGATTCTGGTCTGTGGGTATGTAATGCCACTGCTGTGGGTGAACTGATCTCCTGATTCGTAGCACTCTGTTATTGACATAAACGTAGAATTGCCTGGTTTCGTTGTGGATATATCCCAGGACTACTTTGCTGTCTGAGTAGAACTTGGCTTGTGTCAGGTCGATATCCATTTCGGATGCGATGAACTCCGCTAACTCAACGGCTAAGACTGCGGCACAAAGCTCTAACCTGGGTATAGTGTGCTCTGGTTGTGGTGCGAGTTTGGCCTTTCCCATGACGAAACCAATGTGGCACTGACATTTGGAGTCTACAGTTTTGAGGTAGGCAACAGCGGCAATTGCTTTGACAGAAGCATCTGCAAATACGTACAGTCTTTGGCTCTGTATCTCAGTAGATGGCACAGGGGTGTATGGTCTTGGCATATGCAAGTTGGAGAGTGCCGCTAACGAGTTCTTCCACTCTTCCCACTGGATCCTCTTATCAGGTGGCAGAGGTGCATCCCAGTCAGATGTTTCCCTAGTTAAGTCTCTTAGTAGGGCCTTGCCTTGTATAGTAACAGGAGCTGCGAAACCCAAGGGGTCGTACAGACTGTTGATGGTAGACAGGACGGCTCTACGTGTGAAAGGCCTTTCTTCCTGGCTGACCTGAAAGGTGAAAGTGTCTGATTGTAGATTCCAGAGAAGCCCGAGGCTGCGTTGCATTGGTGCGGGGTCTGACCCCAGGTCCAGGTCTCTGAGACCATTACATAGGTCTTGAGAAGGGAACGCTTCCATGAGTTCTTGGCTGTTTGAGGCTATTTTATGAAGCCTAAGGTTCGAGCAGGCAAGCATGTCCTGAGCTCTCCTGAGAAGACTGATGGCAGTCTCATTTGAAGGCATGGCTTTTAGACAGTCGTCGACATAAAAGTCCTTTTCTATGAATTGTCTGACATCTGCTCCGTATTCTGGTTCTCCTTCCTGAGCTGACCTTTTGAGTCCGTAAATGGCGACTGCAGGTGAAGGACTGTTGCCAAAGATGTGCACTCTCATGCGATACTCTGTGACTTCTTTAGTAGGATCATTGTCTCTGTACCAGAAGAATCTTAGGAAGTTCCTGTCTCTCTCTCTCACAAGGAAACAATGGAACATTTGCTGGATGTCAGCGATGAAGGCAATGGAATCCTTACGGAAGCGCATAAGTACACCCAGTAGTTTGTTATTGAGGTCTGGTCCTGTCAGCAGAACGTCATTCAGGGAGATATCATTAAATTTAGCACTGGAATCAAACACGACTCTGATCTGGCCTGGTTTCTTAGGGTGGTATACTCCGAACATGGGTAGGAACCAGCATTCTTCAGAGTCTTTGAGAGTGGGAGCTAGTTCTGCATGACGGTTTTCAAAAATCTTTGACATGAAGGAGAAAAAGTGATCTTTCATCTCTGGTTTCTTTTGCAGATTACGAATGAGAGAGGAGAAACGTTGTAATGCC
This sequence comes from Ranitomeya imitator, assembly GCF_032444005.1. Lineage (NCBI taxonomy): Eukaryota > Metazoa > Chordata > Amphibia > Anura > Dendrobatidae > Ranitomeya > Ranitomeya imitator. The sequence continues at coordinate 835,246,733 of NC_091282.1, forward strand.
TGATTTCTGTTGTTCGGTAGACGTGGTCTGTGGGTTTCAGGAAGAGGTGCGACCCAGCTGTTGGTCTCATCTTTAACGAGTCCCTTGTCCATTACCTCTAAGAACAACTTGTCCTCTACCGACATTGCCACTTGGTTGTCCTGCTTAGTTCTCTGGAAGACTGTGCCCCCTAACTGATCCTCATAGCTTCCCGACACTATACTGCTGTCGTGAGTAAAGTCTATTAAATGGTCAGGTAGTTGGATGCTGTGTGGCAGTTCCCTGACATGGAACTCATTGCTACAAGGTTGAAACAGAGATGGACGTCCTTTCTCCAATGTATTTGTCAGCATGCTTGTCACAGAAGATGGGGCGTGCATGCGTCCCAAGCATACGTTGCCAATTATGACCCATCCTAGGTCTAGCCTTTGGGCATAGGGAGCATTGTGGAGTCCGTTGATATGACGTCTCACTTTATGAACCTGTAGGCTATCTCTCCCCAACAGCAGAATTATCTGGGCCTGATGGTCGAGTTCCGGTATGAGGTGTGCTATTTGTTTTAAGTGAGCGTGATGGATTGCTACATCTGGCGTAGGGATTTCAGATCTGTTGTCTGGGATCTGGTTACATTCGATGATCGTAGGTAGTGGTAGGCAGAATTGTCCGTCTAAAGACTCGATCTGGTAGTCAGTAGCTTTCCTGCCTGCTGTTGTCACAGTACCTGCACACGTCTTTAAGGAGTAGGGAGTGCATGGCCCTTTGATGTTGAATAGGTCAAAGAACGTTGATCTAGCCAAGGATCGATTACTTTGGTCATCTAAGATAGCATACAGTCTTACAGCTTGGTCTCTATGGCCCTTTGGGTATTCTTTGACGAGGCATTTTTTTGAACAGGACCTATTGTCTATTGTCCCTTTGCAGACCTCGGTGCATTGTGAAGTGATCTCTGGCGTAGCTGTATCAGTGTTCCTTTCCTCCCCGCCATGCTCACTGTCAGCTGGCGTGTTTTGTGTACTCCATGGAGCTGGGCCAGGGTGTAGAGCGGTGTTATGATCTGTGGTGCCACATTCTGTGCATTTTACACTGACCTTGCAATCCTTGGCGAGATGAGCTGTGGACGAGCAGCACTTGTAGCAGATACCGTTTTCTTTAAGGAAGCTTCTGCGATCTGGCATAGATTTTCCTCTGAAGGCTCTGCATTTCAGGAGAGGATGAGGCTTCTGATGAAGTGGGCACTGCTTGTCAGGGTCCTGCACCTTTGTCTCTGATTGGGAGCAGCCAGCAGACCTGTAATTAGAATTTGAAGAAGAAACATAAGTCTTGTGTACTGCTACAGATGTTCTGCGTGGATTTGCAGGTGGTGACGGTGTGGCATATGGTATTGCAAAGTCAAAGCTGGGATCGTTTCTAATTCTCGCTTGTTGGTGTATGAAGTCTACAAAAACGGAGAAGGGAGGGAATGGAACGCTGTGTTTCTATTTGTACGTGGAACCATGTGTGAGCCACCTCTCCTGTAGATTGTAGGGCAACTTCTGGACTATAGGGTTGACACCTCTGGCTGTGTCGAGAAATGCAAGTCCCTGTAGGTCGTCCTCGTATTTGGCAACTTGGACTTCCTTTAGCAGGTCGCTTAGCTCTCTAAGTTTCTGGAGACCTTTGTTAGATATTTTAGGAAAGTCATCGATTCTTTTGAACAAGGCTCTTTCTATTACTTCTGCTGAGCCGTAACACTCATCCAGCCTTTTCCAGATCTCTTTGAGGCCAGTCTCAGAACGGTTTATATTAATGTCTCTGATCCTTACTGCGTGCTTGACTGACTCTTCTCCCAGGTATTTGACTAACAGGTCTATCTCTTCTCTGTGTTGTAGCCCCAAGTCTCTAATGACATTTTGGGAGGAAGCTTTCCAAGCTCTGTAACCTTCAGCTCGGTCAGTGAATTTCATGAGTCCCTTGGCAACCAGTTCACGTCGTGTGAAGAACTTGGCAAATTCTGTCGTGAACCGGTTGTCAGCAGAGTATACTGGTGATGGGTCGCCCTGATAGTGATGTGAGGCGCGTTCGTACCTGTTAGTGTCCTTATGGTGGCGCCAGCCGGTGTCGTATTGCTTCGGCCTGATGTACGGTGCGTCAGCAGGGTGATCCACGTTGGTTACCTGATGAGGGGCAAGGTAGTCATTAGCAGAGTTGTTTTGCCTCACATTTTCGAGTTTGTTTCTGTCCTGAGCCTCGTGACGACTCTCGCTCACTTCGCTGGAGGTGTCGTATTCTGGTTTTGGTACTGGTTCAGGGTTATAGTTTGGATCAGGAAGGTCATTAACATACTGAGATGTGCGTTGTGGTGAGTCTTGCAGTGGAAACTCCAGACTCGACGTAACATAGTAACATAGTTAGTAAGGCCGAAAAAAGACATTTGTCCATCCAGTTCAGCCTATATTCCATCATAATAAATACCCAGATCTACGTCCTTCTACAGAACCTAATAATTGTATGATACAATATTGTTCTGCTCCAGGAAGACATCCAGGCCTCTCTTGAACCCCTCGACTGAGTTCGCCATCACCACCTCCTCAGGCAAGCAATTCCAGATTCTCACTGCCCTAACAGTAAAGAATCCTCTTCTATGTTGGTGGAAAAACCTTCTCTCCTCCAGACGCAAAGAATGCCCCCTTGTGCCCGTCACCTTCCTTGGTATAAACAGATCCTCAGCGAGATATTTGTATTGTCCCCTTATATACTTATACATGGTTATTAGATCGCCCCTCAGTCGTCTTTTTTCTAGACTAAATAATCCTAATTTCGCTAATCTATCTGGGAATTGTAGTTCTCCCATCCCCTTTATTAATTTTGTTGCCCTCCTTTGTACTCTCTCTAGTTCCATTATATCCTTCCTGAGCACCGGTGCCCAAAACTGGACACAGTACTCCATGTGCGGTCTAACTAGGGATTTGTACAGAGGCAGTATAATGCTCTCATCATGTGTATCCAGACCTCTTTTAATGCACCCCATGATCCTGTTTGCCTTGGCAGCTGCTGCCTGGCACTGGCTGCTCCAGGTAAGTTTATCATTAACTAGGATCCCCAAGTCCTTCTCCCTGTCAGATTTACCCAGTGGTTTCCCGTTCAGTGTGTAATGGTGATATTGATTCCCTCTTCCCATGTGTATAACCTTACATTTATCATTGTTAAACCTCATCTGCCACCTTTCAGCCCAAGTTTCCAACTTATCCAGATCCATCTGTAGCAGAATACTATCTTCTCTTGTATTAACTGCTTTACATAGTTTTGTATCATCTGCAAATATCGATATTTTACTGTGTAAACCTTCTACCAGATCATTAATGAATATGTTGAAGAGAACAGGTCCCAATACTGACCCCTGCGGTACCCCACTGGTCACAGCGACCCAGTTAGAGACTATACCATTTATAACCACCCTCTGCTTTCTATCACTAAGCCAGTTACTAACCCATTTACACACATTTTCCCCCAGACCAAGCATTCTCATTTTGTGTACCAACCTCTTGTGCGGCACGGTATCAAACGCTTTGGAAAAATCGAGATATACCACGTCCAATGACTCACCGTGGTCCAGCCTATAGCTTACCTCTTCATAAAAACTGATTAGATTGGTTTGACAGGAGCGATTTCTCATAAACCCATGCTGATATGGAGTTAAACAGTTATTCTCATTGAGATAATCCAGAATAACATCCCTCAGAAACCCTTCAAATATTTTACCAACAATAGAGGTTAGACTTACTGGCCTATAATTTCCAGGTTCACTTTTAGAGCCCTTTTTGAATATTGGCACCACATTTGCTATGCGCCAGTCCTGCGGAACAGACCCTGTCGCTATAGAGTCACTAAAAATAAGAAATAATGGTTTATCTATTACATTACTTAGTTCTCTTAGTACTCGTGGGTGTATGCCATCCGGACCCGGAGATTTATCTATTTTAATCTTATTTAGCCGGTTTCGCACCTCTTCTTGGGTTAGATTGGTGACCCTTAATATAGGGTTTTCATTGTTTCTTGGGATTTCACCTAGCATTTCATTTTCCACCGTGAATACCGTGGAGAAGAAGGTGTTTAATATGTTAGCTTTTTCCTCGTCATCTACAACCATTCTTTCCTCACTATTTTTTAAGGGGCCTACATTTTCAGTTTTTATTCTTTTACTATTGATATAGTTGAAGAACAGTTTGGGATTAGTTTTACTCTCCTTAGCAATGTGCTTCTCTGTTTCCTTTTTGGCAGCTTTAATTAGTTTTTTAGATAAAGTATTTTTCTCCCTATAGTTTTTTAGAGCTTCAATGGTGCCATCCTGCTTTAGTAGTGCAAATGCTTTCTTTTTACTGTTAATTGCCTGTCTTACTTCTAGACGTACTGCCTTGGCTATGCAGCTTGGGATTTTGCGCGGCTTCTAGCGATTCTGCTTCGGCGAGGGCTGCGGCAGCTTCCCTTTTTGCTGCTAGGCTTTCTAAGGCGGCATCCACACGTGCCTTCTCTAACTGCGACTTTCTCTTTTGATCGGCTCTCTCTAAGCGCGACCTTCTCTCTTGATCGGCTCTCTCTTCATCTATGCATGCTTTTTCTAATTTAAGTTGCATCTCTTGGTCAGCAAAGCTCGCTCGTACTTTGGCAGCTTCAGCATTTGCGCGGGCAATGGCGACAGCGCTGCTGATGGATGTTGTCTTTGAGGAGACGGAAGTAACAGATCTTGTCCTATGCGATTTGTGAGACATGGTGTCTTGGGAAAGTGCTTGGCTGTGCAGAGATTGCTGTAGCTGTATTTAGTCTCTGAGTAGCCGGTGACTTGAATCCCACTAGTTGGATGGCTGCCGTTTCACTGTTCTGTCCTCACTAGCTGAGGCAAGCTCATACGTAGCTATACAGTCAGTTAAACCGCTATACCGGGGTCCAATAAGGAGACTGTGGTTGAGTCTGTGCTTTATTAAACGTAGTGGTATATTGATGCGGTGAAACTGTGAACAATGATATACATAGAATCAGTGCATGGCATAGAACAGATACATAATACACATGATATACATTATGCATAACATTTAGAAAGCTAGTGACTAAACTGGGAGTACAACTGGTTAAACTAAGCTAATATAGAGCAGGAATATCTATAGGAAGCATAAAGACATACCTGCAATGCAATCGCAAGGGGGATGAAGTGAAGCGTCTTTCCTTGAAGGCAAACTGAAGAAAGTGAAAGGAAAAATGGAGGGAAATGGAGGCTGAGCTACCATAATGCATTGCAAAGGAGGAGGAGAATCAGACATGGATAATACAAAAACAAGATTGAACTGCCAACATAACTCTGACCGCTAGAGGGAGCCAAAGCATCACAGATGAATAAAGGCATGAATATATCAATACTGTATACTGAGGAAACTGCAATTATGCAAGCAAATAATCAGGGTAACAATATTAGATGGCGGAGACAGAACAGCCGGATGCGCTTATCCTTCAGGACACCACCAGCAGCGCTGAAGAAAGGGAACACTGACTGCCGGGCATGACAAAACCTGCAAGGTGTGACAGGTGAGCTCAGGCCACTCTTCCATTTTTGAAGACCAAAAGGTAAATGGGGGCCAACCCCTCTGATGGCATTGACATTGAACCCCAGAAACTCTTGCTCCATCCTCTTCAGTCATTCACAGAGTTCCAGACTTGTACTCTGTTCTGCTGGTGCACGAGCTGGTCTAAAAAATGTGTTAAATGACTCAAAGAAATTGCTTACGCCACTTACACTGCTGCTGCTAATGTTTTGCTGATAGCGCCTTGATGTTCCTGGGTTTGGACGTCTAGAACTGGGATGCACACGTTGTGCCTCACTGCTGTCTTGGGGAAAACCACTCTTAGGCCAGAGTCACACTACTGTAGAAAACGGCCAAGTGCTATGTGAGAAAACATAGCACTCAGCCCAGTTTTATATGGGCCAGCTCACATCAGCATTTTTTTTCTCAGACGTATTTGACTTTCATGTAAAATCCCAGCAGGCTGCGATTGCCACCGAGACTCAGCCATGTTTCTCCACTGCAAGCCCATGGGTGCGAGAAAAAAAATTGCACACCATTCTGACCATGCAAGTGCTGTCCAAATTTTACGCATCGATGTCCTTTGAAATGCCAGCAATTCATCTGCCGCATACAGTAAAATCACAGAGTGACAAGTTAGAATACAGGGTGGGCCATTTATATGGATACTAGGGTTGAGCGAAACGGATCGGACAAATTGAAAAATCGCCGACTTTCAGCAAAGTCGGGTTTCGTGAAACACGACCCTAGTGTGGGATCGGCCATGAGGTCGGCAATCAGCGCACCAAAGTCACATTTCGCATGATGTTTTCAGCGCCATTTTTCATCTAATGAAGGAGAACGCATAGTGTGGGCAGCGTGATGACATTGGTTTCGGACCCCACCATCTTAGAGAAGGGCATGACAGTGATTGGCTTGCTTTCTGCGGCATCACAGGGGCTATAAAGGGACGTGCACGCCAACCGCCATCTTACTTCTGCCGATCTTAGCATAGGGAGAGGTTGCTGCAGCTGCATCAGAAGAAGGGATATAATTAGGGAGGGAAGATTAAGCCCCGAAACTGCTTGTGCTGTAGCGATTTCCACTGTCCAACACCACCTTTTTTTTGCAGGGACAGTGGAGTTTATATTTTTGTGCATCACCTCTGTAGCTTATTAGGCTGCCTTATAAGGCTCCCTGATAGCTGCATTGCTGTTTGTACGCCGCTGTGCAAACCAACTGCTTTTTTTAAAGCAAAAATCCTGTTGCTCCTTTCTGCACAGTTCTCTTGTTTATTTGTCCACACTTTTGTGTGCAGCAGTCCTTTTTATTGCTGCCATACTTGTCATTAGATCATTGTAGGGAGATTGAAATTGTACTACAGCCCTTGTATTTTTTGATATATCTTCCAGCCATATTCTGCCACTTACATTGTGTAGTGTAATACACTGGGCCTGAGTTTTATTGCAGTCTCCCCCCCAAAAAAGGGAGATTTAATTTGGCACTAAGTGGATCTACGTCACAGTTCTGTTAGTTTGTCGTACATCTTCCAGCCACGTTCTGCACTTACATTGTGTAGTGTAGTACACTGGGCCTGAGTTTTGTTGCAGTCTCCCCGCCAAAAAAGGGAGATTTAAATTGTCACTAAGTGGATCTACGTCACAGTTCTGTTAGTTTGTCGTACATCTTCCAGCCACGTTCTGCCAATTACTGTTATGAACTGGTGATTTAGAACTACAATGGACCTGGTTGTTAAGAGCACTGAAAATGACCTGATAGTTACTAATAACATAGGACGAGCTCTGAGACGTGGGAACTCTGCTGACCACAATCCCTAATCCTATCACACCACACTAGAGGTAGCCGTGGAGCGCTCCTGACCAGACCTAGGCGCCTCGGGCACAGCCTGAGAAACTAGCTAGCCCTGAAGATAGAAAAATAAGCCTACCTTGCCTCAGAGAAATTCCCCAAAGGAAAAGGCAGCCCCTCACATATAATGACTGTGAGTAAAGATGAAAATACAAACACAGAGATGAAATAGATTGAGCAAAGTGAGGCCCGACTTACTGAATAGACCGAGGATAGGAAAGATAGCTTTGCGGTCAGCACAAAAACCTACAAACAACCATGCAGAGGGCGCAAAAAGACCCTCCGCACCGACTAACGGTACGGAGGTGCTCCCTCTGCGTCCCAGAGCTTCCAGCAAGCAAAACAAACCAATATAGCAAGCTGGACAGAAAAAATAGCAAACAAAAGTAACACAAGCAGAACTTAGCTTATGCAGGGCAGACAGGCCACAAGAACGATCCAGGAGAGAGCAAGACCAATACTGGAACATTGACTGGAGGCCAGGAACAAAGAACTAGGTGGAGTTAAATAGAGCAGCACCTAACGACTTAACCTCGTCACCTGAGGAAGGAAACTCAGAAGCCGCAGCCCCACTCACATCCACCAAAGGAAGCTCATGGACAGAACCAGCCGAAGTACCACTCATGACCACAGGAGGGAGCCTGACCACAGAATTCACAACAGTACCCCCCCTTGAGGAGGGGTCACCGAACCCTCACCAGAGCCCCCAGGCCGACCAGGATGAGCCAAATGAAAGGCACGAACCAGATCGGCAGCATGAACATCAGAGGCAAAGACCCAGGAATTATCTTCCTGACCATAACCCTTCCACTTAACCAGGTACTGGAGTTTCCGTCTCGAAATGGGAGAATCCAAAATCTTCTCCACTATATACTCCAACTCCCCCTCAACCAAAACCGGGGCAGGAGGATCAACGGATGGAACCACAGGTGCCACGTATCTCCGCAACAATGACCTATGGAATACATTATGGATGGAAAAAGAAGCTGGGAGGGTCAAACGAAAAGACACAGGATTAAGAACCTCAGAAATCCTATACAGACCAATGAAACGAGGCTTAAACTTAGGAGAGGAAACTTTCATAGGAATATAACGAGATGACAACCAAACCAAATCCCCAACACGAAGTCGGGGACCCACACAGCGCCTGCGGTTAGCTAAACGTTGAGCTTTCTCCTGGGACAATGTCAAATTGTCCACTACATGAGTCCAAATCTGCTGCAACCTATCCACCACAGTATCCACACCAGGACAGTCCGAAGACTCAACCTGCCCTGAAGAGAAACGAGGATGGAAACCAGAATTGCAGAAAAACGGCGAAACCAAAGTAGCCGAGCTGGTCCGATTATTAAGGGCGAACTCAGCCAAAGGCAAAAAGGACCCCCGATCATCCTGATCAGCAGAAACAAAACATCTCAGATATGTTTCCAAGGTCTGATTGGTTCGTTCAGTTTGGCCATTTGTCTGAGGATGGAAAGCCGAGGAAAAAGACAAATCAATGCCCATCCTAGCACAAAAGGCTCGCCAAAACCTCGAAACAAACTGGGAACCTCTGTCAGAAACGATGTTCTCCGGAATGCCATGTAAACGAACCACATGCTGGAAAAACAATGGCACCAAATCAGAGGAGGAAGGCAATTTAGACAAGGGTACCAAATGGACCATCTTAGAGAAGCGATCCCAAACCACCCAGATGACCGACATCCTTTGAGAGACAGGGAGATCCGAAATAAAATCCATAGAGATATGTGTCCAGGACCTCTTCGGGACCGGCAAGGGCAAAAACAACCCACTGGCACGAGAACAGCAGGGCTTAGCCCGAGCACAAATCCCAGAGGACTGCACAAACGAACGCACATCCCGCGACAGAGACGGCCACAAAAAGGATCTAGCCACCAAATCTCTGGTACCAAAGATTCCAGGATGACCAGCCAACACTGAACAATGAACCTCAGAGATAACTCTACTCGTCCATTTATCAGGGACAAACAGTTTCTCCGCTGGGCAACGGTCAGGTCTATCAGCCTGAAATTTTTGAGGCACCCGCCGCAAATCAGGGGACATGGCAGTCAAAATTACCCCCTCTTTGAAAATACCCGCCGGCTCAGGCAAACCCGGAGAGTCGGGCACAAAACTCCTAGACAGGGCATCCGCCTTCACATTCTTAGAGCCCGGAAGGTACGAACCACAAAGTCAAAACGGGAGAAAAACAGCGACCAACGAACCTGTCTAGGATTCAACCGTTTGACAGACTCGAGATAAGTCAAGTTCTTGTGATCAGTCAAGACCACCACGCGATGCTTAGCTCCTTCAAGCCAATGACGCCACTCCTCGAATGCCCACTTCATGGCCAGCAACTCTCGATTGCCAACATCATAATTACGCTCAGCAGGCGAAAACTTCCTGGAAAAGAAGGCACATGGTTTCATCACCGAGCCATCAGAACTTCTTTGAGACAAAACAGCCCCTGCTCCAATCTCAGAAGCATCAACCTCGACCTGGAACGGGAGCGAAACATCTGGCTGGCACAACACAGGGGCAGAAGAAAAACGACGCTTCAACTCCTGAAAAGCTTCCACAGCAGCAGAAGACCAATTGATCACATCAGCACCCTTCTTGGTTAGATCAGTCAACGGTTTAGCAATACTAGAAAAATTATTGATGAAGCGACGATAAAAATTAGCAAAGCCCAGGAACTTTTGCAGACTCTTCAGAGATGTCGGCTGAGTCCAATCATAAATGGCCTGAACTTTAACAGGGTCCATCTCGATAGTAGAAGGGGAAAAAATGAAACCCAAAAATGAAACCTTCTGAACACCAAAGAGACACTTTGAACCCTTCACAAACAAAGAATTTGCACGCAGGACCTGGAACACCATTCTAACCTGCATGTAAAGAAGCTGCGGAGACACCATCACGTGTTTCTCGACGCAAGCAGTGAATAGCCAGGCCTTTCCCCGGGAAGGAACAACCACGGGAAGGGCAGCATCCTATGAAGGAAAGCCACCTATGCCAAGCATGGTATCCATCCACAGACAGCTGTTTCCCGAAACAGCTGTCTGTGGATGGATACCATGCTTGGCATAGGTGGCTTTCCTTCATAGGATGCTGCCCTTCCCGTGGTTGTTCCTTCCCGGGGAAAGGCCTGGCTATTCACTGCTTGCGTCGAGAAACACGTGATGGTGTCTCCGCAGCTTCTTTACATGCATCTGCATATTTCCCATAAGGGATGGGGGCAGTGTTCTGGAATCACTGCGTTGAGAAACACGTGATGGTGTCTCCGCAGTGTTGGATGTTTTGGTCTCCCCGAGGCCAATCATCTGTGCCTTTATACCATTCTAACCTGCTTCACGTGAGATTCCCAATCATCCGAGAAGACCAAAATATCATCCAAGTATACAATCAGGAATTTATCCAGGTACTCTCGGAAGATGTCATGCATAAAGGACTGAAATACCGATGGAGCATTGGAAAGCCCGAATGGCACAACCAGGTACTCAAAATGGCCCTCAGGCGTATTAAATGCTGTTTTCCATTCATCGCCCTGTTTAATACACACAAGATTATACGCACCACGAAGATCTATCTTGGTCAACCATCTAGCCCCCTTAATCCGAGCAAACAAATCAGACAGCAGCGGCAAGGGGTACTGAAATTTGACTGTGATTTTATTTAGAAGGCGGTAATCAATACAAGGTCTCAAAGAACCATGCTTCTTGGCCGCAAAAAAGAACCCTGCTCCCAATGGTGACGACGACGGGCGAATATGACCCTTCTCCAAGGATTCCTTTACGTAACTCCACATAGCGGCATGCTCAGGCACAGACAAATTAAACAGTCGACCTTTAGGAAACTTACTACCAGGAATCAAATCGATAGCACAATCGCAATCCCTATGCGGAGGTAGGGCACTGGACTTGGGCTCATCAAATACATCCCGGTAATCTGACAAGAACTCTGGGACCTCAGAAGGGGTGGATGATGAAATAGACAGAAATGGAACATCACCATGTACCCCCTGACAACCCCAGCTGGACACAGACATAGATTTCCAATCCAATACTCGGTTATGGACTTGTAGCCATGGCAACCCCAACACGACCACATCATGCAGATTATGCAACACCGAAAAGCGAATATCCTCCTGATGCGCAGGAGCCATGCACATGGTCAGTTGGGTCCAGTACTGAGGCTTATTCTTGGCCAAAGGCGTAGCATCAATTCCTCTCAATGGAATAGGATACTGCAAAGGCTCCAAGAAAAACCCACAGCCCCTAACATACTCCAAGTCCATCAAATTCAGGGCAGCGCCGGAATCCACAAATGCCATGACAGAATAGGATGACAAAGAGCAGATCAAAGTAACGGACAAAAGAAATTTCGACTGTACCGTACCAATGGTGGCACACCTAGCGAACCGCTTAGTGCGCGGCGGACAATCGGAGATAGCATGAGTGGAATCACCACAGTAAAAACATAGCCCATTCCGACATCTGTGTTCTTGCCGTTCAGCTCTGGTCAAAGTCCTATCACATTGCATAGGCTCAGGTTTATGCTCAGATAATACCGCCAAATGGTGCACAGTTTTACGCTCACGTAAGCGTCGATCGATCTGAATGGCCAAAGACATAGACTCATTCAGACCAGCAGGCATAGGAAATCCCACCATGACATCCTTAAGGGCTTCAGAGAGACCCTTTCTGAAAATTGCTGCCAGCGCACATTCATTCCATTGAGTGAGCACAGACCACTTCCTAAACTTCTGACAATATATCTCTACCTCATCCTGACCCTGACACAGAGCCAGCAAATTTTTCTCTGCCTGTTCCACTGAATTAGGTTCATCATACAGCAATCCGAGCGCCAGAAAAAACGCATCAATATCACATAATGCAGGATCTCCTGGCGCAAGGGAAAATGCCCAGTCTTGAGGGTCGCCACGTAATAAAGAAATAATGATCTTAACTTGTTTAACTGGGTCACCAGAGGAGCGGGGTTTCAATGCCAGAAATAGTTTACAATTATTTTTAAAAATTCAGAAACTTAGCTCTATCTCCAGAAAACAAATCAGGAATAGGAATTCTAGGTTCTAACATAGAATTCTGAACCACAAAGTCTTGAATATTTTGTACTCTTGCAGTGAGATGATCCACACAAGAAGACAGGCCTTTAATGTCCATCACTACACCTGTGTCCTGAACCACCCAAATGTCTAGGGGAAAAGAAAGACAAAACACAGTGCAGAAAAAAAAAAAATGGTCTCAGAACTTCTCTTTTCCCTCTATTGAGAAGCATTAGTACTTTGGGCCTCCAGTACTGTTATGAACTGGTGATTTAGAACCACAATGGACCTGGTGGTTAAGGGCACTGAAAATGACCTGATAGTTACTAATAACATAGGACGAGCTCTGAGACGTGGGAACTCTGCTGACCGCAATCCCTAATCCTATCACACCACACTAGAGGTAGCCGTGGAGGGCTCCTGACCAGACCTAGGCGCCTCGGGCACAGCCTGAGAAACTAGCTAGCCCTGAAGATAGAAAAATAAGCTTACCTTGCCTCAGAAAAATTCCCCAAAGGAAAAGGCAGCCCCCCACATATAATGACTGTGAGTAAAGATGAAAATACAAACACAGAGATTAAATAGATTGAGCAAAGTGAGGCCCGACTTACTGAATAGACCGAGAATAGGAAAGATAGCTTTGCGGTCAGCACAAAAACCTACAAACAACCACGCAGAGGGCGCAAAAAGACCCTCCGCACCGACTAACGGTACGGAGGTGCTCCCTCTGCGTCCCAGAGCTTCCAGCAAGCAAAACAAACCAATATAGCATATGCAAAAAATATAAGCAAAAATATATACATCTGCACTGCTAGATGAGTTGGACCCTGGTGCTTTCCTTACGCTGTGAACATATACCGCATAGAACCTAAAGGAGCCAGATTCTACCACCCGGGGTGCCGCTGTTGCCACAGTTCAATGAAAGTCCAAATAATAGAAAAAAGAAAAAAAGAACAGCGCACTCACCGGTGATGCTTTGGTAGCTTTATTCAGACATCATAACAAACGTTGCAGGGAGGGTAGTGAAACACACACAGACAGACGACGGCCGTTTCGTGCTAATAGCACTTCAACAGGTCCTGTCGAAGTGCTATTAGCACGAAACGGCCGTCGTCTGTCTGTGTGTGTTTCACTACCCTCCCTGCAACGTTTGTTATGATGTCTGAATAAAGCTACCAAAGCATCACCGGTGAGTGCGCTGTTCTTTTTTTCGTTTTTCTATTATTTGAAACCAATATAGCAAGCTGGACAGAAAAAATAGCAAACAAAAGTAACACAAGCAGAACTTAGCTTATGCAGGGCAGACAGGCCACAAGAACGATCCAGGAGAGAGCAAGACCAATACTGGAACATTGACTGGAGGCCAGGAACAAAGAACTAGGTGGAGTTAAATAGAGCAGCACCTAACGACTTAACCTCGTCACCTGAGGAAGGAAACTCAGAAGCCGCAGCCCCACTCACATCCACCAAAGGAAGCTCATGGACAGAACCAGCTGAAGTACCACTCATGACCACAGGAGGGAGCCTGACCACAGAATTCACAACAAATTACATTGTGTAGTGTAATACATTGGGCCTGAGTTTTGTTGCAGCCTCCTCCCAAAAAAAGGGAGATTTAAATTGGCACTAAGTGGATCTACGTCACAGTTCTGTTAGTTTGTCGTACATCTTCCAGCCACGTTCTGCCACTTACATTGTGTAGTGTAATACACTGGGCCTGAGTTTTGTTGCAGTCTCCCCCCCCAAAAAAAAAGGAGATTTAAATTCTCAACAAGTTTATATACACCTTCCACCTTGTTTCACAGTACCATATTTCGGTTGTTATTTTGGTTAGATTTTTCCAAAAATTAGGAAGTCTGGTGGAAGAGGCCGTGGACGGTCATTGCCAGCTGGTACTGATGGTGGTGGTGGTGGTGGTGGAGCATCTAGTGGTAGTGGGAAAAGCAAAATAGCACCAAAGGCTCGAGGTGTTGAGCCAGCGACATCGTCTGGCTACACAAGGCCTTGAAGGCTCCCTTATCTGGGAGTAGGAAAACAGCTTTTAAAGCCGGAGCAGCAGGAAAAAGTTTTGGCTTTCCTTGCTGACTCAGCCTCTAGCTCTTTCGCCTCCTCTTCCGAAAGTTCGAAATATAAAAGCAGCGAGTCTTCAGTGGATGCTCCCAGTCAGGAACAAGTCACTTCCTTGTGTCCTTCACCCAAACCAAAAGTGAAGGATGTGGCAGGCGACACTACAGTCTTTACACATACCGTGCCTGGGTTAGAGAGGGAAATTGTTAAAAGCCCATTACAAGATGAATCGGACATGGAGTGCACAGATGCACAGCCACAGCTTGATTATTATGCTGTTCCATTGACTCAGATCACTACATTGCCCTCGCAGTGTACTGAGCCAGAATCTGACCCTGATGAGACTATGGTGCCCCGTCACGAACGCTCTAGCACCTTACACAGTGACACAGAGGAAGGTGCACATGAAATTGAAGAGGAGGTGATAGATGAACCAGTTGTTGACCCAGATTGGCAGCCATTGGGGGAAGAGGGTGTCGCTGCCAGTAGCTCATTAGCGGAGGAGGATGATCCGCAGCAGCCATCTACATTGCAACAGCTTTCATCTGGCAGGCCCGTATCTGGCCAAAAAAAGTTTTTCAAAACCAAAAACAGGTTTAGGACAGCGTGGCCATCCAGTTAAAGTAGAACAGAGTGCAATGCCTGAAAAGGTATTCCATAGTAGGAAGAGTGCAGTGTGGGAATTTTTTAACCAAGATCCGAATGATCAGTGCCAAGTTATCTGTAAGAAATGCTCAAAGACCTTTAGCAGAGGGAAGAATCTCCAAAATTTAAATACAACGTGCATGCTTCGACATTTAACCAGCATGCACTTACAAGCCTGGACTAACTACCAAATGTCACGTACCGTTGGTGCACATACTCAGAATGAAGGTAGTCAAAACACATTTGTTCAGAGCGGCCTATCATGTTCACTAATCAAAGTTATGTTATGTTTGTGTGTATGTAGCCCATTCACTATCCCCATCTATTCCCCAACCCCTGAAGATGGCTGGACCATGATTGTAAATACATCATTGTAAATACACACCTGTACTTTGCATCTCCCCCACCTCATTGTAGATTGTAAGCTCTCACGAGCAGGGTCGTCTTATTTTGCTTTAATTATTATATTGTTAACGTTGTTACTTATGACTTTTGTGTTTGAAACTGTTAAACTGTAAAGCGCTGCGGAATATGTTGGCGCTATATAAATAAAGATTATTATTATTATTATTATTATTAGTCAGCAATGCTACATTGCTTCCCTCACTGTAAGCCCACCGGTTAGGACAACACCAGCAGCAAATGTGGAGGTATCGTCGCAAGGCCAAAGCAGTCAGGGAATCACAAGGTTCTTGGTAGGAAACACTGTATGTAGGCCAACATCAAGAATACCATCGCCAACCCTCTCTCAATCTGCCATGTACACCACCACCCCAGCTAGTTCCACCATATGCAGCTCTCCAGTCCAGCTCACCCTACAAGAGACTCTCGTTAGGAAAAGAAAGTACTCATCCTGTCATCCGCGTACACAGGGTTTGAACGCCCACATTGCTAGACTAATCTCGTTAGAGATGATGCCCTACCGTTTGGTTGAAAGCGAAGCTATCAAAGCCCTGATGGCCTACGCAGTACCACGCTATGACCTAGCCGGTCGATACTTCTTTGCAAGAAAAGCCATCCCAGCCCTCCACCAGCATGTCAAAGACCGCATTGTCCATGCACTGAGGCAATCAGTCAGTAGAAAGGTGCACCTCACAACAGATGCATGGACCAGTAGGCATGGTCAAGGACGTTACATGTCCATCACTGCACACTGGGTTTATGTGGTGGATGCAGGGTCCACAGGGGACAGCCATAGTGGGACAGTTCTGCCTAGCCCACGGTCTAGGAAACAGTTGGCTGTAGGCATTCGCCACCCCTCCTCCTCCTCCTCCAGAAGCGAAAGCTCATATACAGAGCGCAGTCGCACGACCACTCCATCCACAGCTGCCAGTGTTGCGCACGAGGTGTCCCATTATGGAACAGCTAGTGGTAAGCATCAGCAGGCTTTGCTACAAATAAAGTGTTTGGGCGACAACAGACACACTGCGGAAGTACTGGCCGAGTACTTGCAGCAAGAAATTCAGTCATGGCTGGGTAGTGTACATCTTGAGGCAGGCAAGGTAGTCAGTGATAACGGAAGGAATTTTATGGCTGCCAAAGCCCTTTCAGAACTGAAACACATTCCTTGCCTGGCTCACACCTTAAACCTGGAGGTGCAGTGCTTCCTGAAAAATTATCCGGAGTTACCAGACCTGCTCCTGAAGGTGCGAAGACTTTGCTCGCACATCCACCGGTCACCCGTACACTCCAGCCATATGCTGAACCATCAGCAATCGCTGAATCTTCCCCAGCACCGCCTAATAATCGACGTTGCAACAAGGTGGAACGCCACACTGCACATGCTTCAGAGGCTTTGCGAACAGAGGCATGCTGTAATTAATTTGTGGGAGGATACACATACACGGGCAGGCAGTGGGATGGCAGACATGGAGTTGTCTGGTGTGCAGTGGTCAAAGCTCCAAGACCTCTGTCAAGTCCTTCAGTATTTTGAGGAATGCACACGGCTGGTAAGTGCACACGACGCCATCATAAGCATGAGCATCCCACTAATGCGTCTGCTGATGCAATGTTTGACGCACATTAAGGAGCTAGCGTCTGCAGCCGAGGAGGAGGGAAGCCTTGATGACAGCCAGCCATTGTATGGTCAGGGAACTCTCCTGGACGAGGTGGTGGACGAAGAGGATGAGGAGGAGGATGATGGGGATGAATATTTATGGGAGGAGGATGCTTCACAGGGGGCAATAGAAACTGGTGGTGTTGCAAGGTCAGGTACAGGGTTTTTGTGGGGCACAAATGATGTTGATTTGCAAGAAAGTGCTCCTCAACCCAGCACAAGCAGTGAATTGACACCTGGAAAATTGGCCCACATGGCTGAGTGTGCCTTGCGTATCCTAAAAAGGGACCCCCGCATTATCAAAATGATGACAGATGACGATTACTGGTTGGCCTGCCTCCTGGATCCACGATATAAAGGAAAATTACAAAATATCATGCCACATGAGAACCTTGAGCAAATATTGGCAACCAAACAAGCAACTCTTGTAGACCGTTTGGTTCAGGCATTCCCAGCATACAGCGGCGGTGATGGTTCTCACACAAGCTGTAGGGGGCAACATGGTTAGAGGTGCACAAATCCGAAGTGGCGTTGAACAGAGGGGTTTTATGACCAGGTTGTGGAGTGATTTCGCAATGACATGACAGATAGTGCTGCATCGATTCAAAGTGACAGGAGACAGCATTTGTCCAGTATGGTTGCGAACTACTTTTCCTCCCTTATCGATGTTCTCCCTCACAGGTCATTCCCCTTTGATTACTGGGCCTCTAAAATAGACACCTGGCCTGAATTGGCAGAATATGCATTACAGGAGCTCGCTTGCCCTGCTTCTAGTGCGCTATCAGAAAGAGTCTTCAGTGCTGCTGGTTCAATACTGACTGAAAAAAGGACACGTCTGGCTACCCAGAATGTTGATGATCTAACCTTCATTAAAATGAACCAATCATGGATTTCAAATTATTTTGCCCTACCTTCTCCTGCTGACACATAGCTTGCCTGAAAAATGTCTTGCTTTTGGCCTCCTCTTTCTGACTTCTCCAATTCCGCCATTTGCAGCTGCTGAATGTCCACCATAGGCCATTTTTATACCTCCCTAAATGGGCTGACTTCCCCCACAAGGGCCGTGGTCACCACCTGGCGCAAGCACCCGTGCGAGTGCCGTTAGCCTGGACAGGTGGGTGCGCCCACTCTTGGGAGACGGCACTGGCACAGAGTCCCTCATAGTCCAATGAAGTGTCTCTGACGGTGGTGGTGCACAACCAATGTCAGACACACCGTCGTAATATGAGGGGCCCTGTGCCAGTACCGCTGCCCATGAGAGAGTTTTCCCCCCAGCTCGAACAGTGCTCTACCACTTGCAATACTTACCTCTCACTGCTCCACCACTGTGTAGTCTGTGCTGTTAAATCCTTCAATGGCACTGCCAATACAAATTTGTTGAAATGATAGATGATAGTTAAAATATACAGGAGCCCTGGCCTCCATTTAGACCAGTTAATACTTTGCGCCTACTACCACTGTCTGCTACTCAGCAGAGGAGGCCACCCCAGTACCTAGCTATGCCGCCTGTTTAGTCCTGTTACCAATTTTGAACTGCTTTTAGCCTACTTTTGTATTTGGGCCTACTAACCGTGTCTGCACCACTCATTACAGTTGTCCTCCACTGAACAAAGCAATGCCGTCTGTTTAGTCCTGTTACCAATTATGAACTGCATTTAGCCTACTTTTTTATTGTGGGCCTACAAACTGTGTCTGCGCCACTCATTACAGTTGTCCTCCACTGAACAAAGCTATGCCGCCTGTTTAGTCCTGTTACCAATTTTGAACTGCTTTTAGCCTAATTTTGTATTTGGGACCAACTAACTCTGTCTGCGCCACTCATTACAGTTGTCCTCCACTGAACAAAGCAATGCCGCCTGTTTAGTCCTGTTACCAATTATGAACTGCATTTAGCCTACTTTTTTATTTTCGGCCTACAAACTGTGTCTGCGCCACTCATTACAGTTGTCCTCCACTGAACAAAGCTATGCCACCTGTTTAGTCCTGTTACCAATTTTGAACTGCTTTTAGCCTAATTTTGTATTTGGGCCTACTAACTCTGTCTGCACCACTCATTAGAGTTGTCCTCCACTGAACAAAGCAATGCCGTGCCGCCTGTTTAGTCCTGTTACCAATTTTGAACTGCTTTTAGCTTACTTTTGTATTTGGGCCTACTAACCGTGTCTGCTCCACTCATTACAGTTGTACTCCACTGAACAAAGCTATGCCGCCTGTTTAGTCCTGTTACCAATTTTGAACTGCATTTAGCCTACTTTTTTATTGTGGGCCTACAAACGGTGTCTGCGCCAGTCATTACAGTTGTCCTCCACTGAACAACGCAATGCCGCCTGTTTAGTCCTGTTACCAATTTTGAACTGCATTTAGCCTACTTTTTTGTTGTGGGCCTACAAACTGTGTCTGCGCCACTCATTACAGTTGTCCTCCACTGAACAAAGCAATGCCGCCTGTTTAGTCCTGTTACCAATTTTGAACTGCATTTAGCCTACTTTATTATTTGGGCCTATATCTGTGCTTCCTCCTCATCCTCCCATTGCCCAGCCACTGCTAGATGGGTCTGCTGGTACATTGACCCAGACCACTACATTCCCCTTGCACTCTACACAGCCTGAATCTGACCCTGCTGAAAGTCAGGTTCCCCTTCCCGCATACTATACCACCTTACACGGGGACAAAGAGGAAGGTGCAGATGAAAGTGCAGGTTCCTTCATCAGGTAGGGGGGGCTTACTCATTGGCAATGTCACTGGCACAGGGTCCCTCATAGTACGCAAAAGTGTCTCTGGCAGTGGGAGGCGCCACCCGCCGTCAAACACACCGCCGTACTATGATGGGCCCTGTGCCAGTGCCAAGTGCCAATGAGTGGGCCCCCCTGCTTGCTCAGGATTACAGCACTTGCAAAGTTGAAATACTTACCTCTCCCTGCTCCACCGCCGTGACGTATTCCGTGTTTCCTGGGCCCACGAAAATCTTGAGCCAGCCCTCCCCCCCACAACTTTAGCCAAATGACCCCCTGTTTTCAATGTCTAACTATTATTATAAAGTAAATTAAGATTGACAAGCTTAAGAAATAAGAATTGATGTTTTTGGCATTAAAATGGGCACTGTAGGTGTTTTCCTGTCCTCCACTCACTGCCGACTTTGATTCCCCATTGACTTGCATTGGGTTTTGTGTTTTGGTCGGCCCCCGACTTTTCACAATAATCGGCCAATTTCACCCAACCCGACTTTTGACAAAGTCAGGTTTCGCGAAACCCGACTCGATCCTAAAAAAGTAAAAGTCGTTCAACCCTAGTTATCACCGATCATTTTTCTAAAATGGTGCACTTGGTGCCGCTTCCACGAGTACCTTCTGCTCGGGCCTTGGGAGCGTTTTTTATAAAACACATCTTTCGCCTACACGGTATGCCGGACAAAATTGTCAGTGATTGGGGTCCCCAGTTTGCGTCTCGGTTCTGGAGAGAGCTTTGTCATCTTCTCAGCATTGAGATAAATCTCTCTTCTGCATATCATCCCAAGACAAATGGGTTGGTAGAGAGGGCCAACCAGACCTTGGTCACATATCTGCGACATTTTGTCTCAGCCAGGCAGGATGACTGGGCATCTTTGCTATCATGGGCGGAGTTTGAGCTGAACAACGCTGTAGCCAACTCCACTGGACAGACTCCATTCCTCCTTAACAATAGTTAGCATCCGCGGGTATCTGTGCCCATGCCCGTGTCTTCCGTTTACTCCAGGTTGGCAGACTGGGCTGTGGAGGCACGGGACATTTGGGACCACACTCAGGATGCCATTTGGGCTTCCAAGGAGAGAATGAGGTCCTCCGCCGATGCCCCGCTCCGACCATTGCTCCTGGCAACTTGGTGTGGCTCTCCGCCTGTAACATCAGGCTGCGAGTTGAGTTCACTAAGTTTGCACCTCGCTACTTGGGCCCTTTCAAGGTCCTCAAACAGGTTAACCCTGTGGTCTACAGTTTAGCCCTTCCACCATGCCTGGGTATAACCAACACCTTTCATGTGTCCCTCTTGAAGCCCGTAAACATGTCCAGGTTTTCCGAGTCATCTGTCGGGACATCGGGTTCGTCTACGGACGATTACGAGGTGAATGCTATTTTGGGGTTCAAGGTGGTACATGGCAAAAAATTTTATCTGGTGGACTGGAAGGGTTGTGGTCCTGAGGACAGGTCCTGGGAGCCTGCTGAGCACATTCGGGCTCTGCAGCTCATTGCTGCCTTTGAGCGTAGTGAGGTCCAGAGAGGGGGGGGCCTGGAGGGTGTGATGTTGGGGGTCGAGTTCCCACCTCTGCACAGGGGGAATCTCGGGGCATCTCTGCTGCGGTCTCCCATTCTTCTTCTGCCACAGTGGAGCCTGCTCAGCGGAGACATCAGTCCCAGTGTCTTGCTCAGTCTCACTCTGTGCAAAGGGTTACTGCTGCTTTTCCAGCTTCTGCCATTAAAGCCAGTGCTGCGCAGCGGTGAGCAGACGCTTTTGGGACTAAGTCCTGCTTTTCCCCTTCTGAGCATGCCCAGGGCAAGATCTCTTATTGGAGATCGAGGGTCAGATGTTCAGATACTGCAGCAGATCCCATTGGTGCTCAACTTCTGTAGCAGCCATTGGTCCTTCTGAGAAGGTCCTGTACATGCTGCAGCTATAAAAGGTTTGCATGACCACACGGCCATGCACTAGTGTACATTTGAAAATGTATGTGCGTTGATGAGTGCAAGTCATTCTTTAAACATCCCCTCCCTTGTGTATGACTGTTCGCGGAAGGCGGATGTATGCTATCTAGTGCCCAGCTGAGCTATCAGCATTTAGCATAAGCTACAACGTCTCAGCACAAAAACATACATTACAGCGTCCATTGCTGTGACCACCAGTGCGGCGCCGTGCATTATAAAGCGCTTTCCAACCCAAGCCTGGGTGGTTAGTGGCGTCCGCCAGTGTGGCACTGCTCGCACTCTTGTGCTTCAAACTTCTTTAGTTTGTTCTGACACCCAGTTGTGGTGTCGAGCGCAAGTGGTCTAGACGAACCCAATCCCGTGTCTTGGAACTGGGGTCTGTGACCTCTTGCTTGCGCTCTTGGTGCGGTACTACGGCTCTGTGACATAACAGAGTTTGTTTCCACTGCCATATAGTGCCACCATTTGCCAGCAGCAGGTTTTTCCTGCACAGTGGACCCCGGACTGTGAACGCACCTTATTATTTACTCGGTGCGTTCCGCCAGTCCTAAAAACCCCTTCTTATGTACCTCACCATGGAATTAATGGTGCTATATAAATAAATAATAATAATAAATATATAATAGTAGTGCAGCAGTATCCACGTTATGCAGTGATGAGGCAGTGACCCAGGAAAGTTCCAAAACAAAAGTCTCTTTAATGTTCAACTCACAAAAACACACAGCACACGATATCATCCGGATCACAGCCAGGAAACATATCCTCCAGATTGCAGCCAATAAACACCCCAGTCCACCTCCGAGACCGGTTGCCGTGGGCGACTGCACTGCCATATACATTGTGGGTGAGAGGTCTTTCAGCTTCCTTGGTGTTTTGCCTCCGCTTGCCTGTGTTACCTCACACAGGCGAAGCTCTGCAGAGCCTTCTGCTCTGCACATTCGCACAAACCAAACTGACACTGACACCCAACCCTCTGCTTCTGGGGTTTTTACAAGCATCCTATGGCCTCCGGCCACATGGAAAACCAGGCCAGGAAGAAAACGAACTGCCCCACTACCATCCAGTAGTCTATTTCAAAAATAAAAACCCAGCAGGTTTTCTTAAATCTGCCCTGGACAAATAGCTTGTCCAAGACCTATACTCACTTTTATTCTGCATTGCAATCACAGCTAGGCCTGTGATTGCAATGCACTCCCATTGCCTCAATATGCCTCCGTGCGCATCCTGGGAGAAACATACAGTGACCTTCACATGTGACGGCGGTCAATGCCTCACAATAAATATATATATTTAAATATATATATAATGTATATAAAACCTGATGTGTAAAACTGTAGAGAGAAAAAAAATGAAATGCCAGAACTGAAGGTACAATACAAATATTGATTTCAATTGTTTTGCCTTGATGGTTTGCTGGTACATCTTGTGCTGCAGGAAGGTGGGGGATACATTCAAGAAACAGGGGGTGGAAGGTGAAAAAAATTATGAATGTAATAAACAGAAGTAGATTAATCCTTTGTTATTGGCCTGGACACTCTAACTAAAATTCTTAGGCCGGCGCCACACTAGAGAGTTTTACGGACGTATGCGAGGCGCAAAAACAACACCTTGCACACGGACCAATGAATCTCTATGAGGTAGCTCCTATTTGGCGTATATTATGCATCCGTATTTTACAGGCGTAAAAAATTGCAGCATGCTGCATTTGTCAGAGTGTTGCGCAAAATATCCGCCATTGAAAGGCTATGGTAGTGCAGCGCCCAAGAGACCTGGTCATTGCAGTAGTGTCGCTCTGCCACTAAGGTGAGTGATGGTACGTCTGATGGCACTAAAGGAGTTCACCTGACCAGGTATCACAAGCACACAATTACACTTCACACTCCGGCCACTAGGGGGAGCAAAAGGTTTTATTTATTAGGCCACTCCTCACACCGGTAAAACTAGGGGTTGGATAGGAAGTTAGTCAGAAGCTGGCTGGGTTTTGCCCAGGCAACATCCCATGGCAGGGGGTGTTGCGGGGGAGACTTCAGAGGGGTCCCTGTCAGGCATGGGAACCTGGCAGTGACTTAGCGACAAGGACAGATCGTTACAGAGCCGCGACTGCACTACCTTGTGGCGGCATCTAAAGAAAGGACACAAAGTGAAGGATATTGTGGACAGTGAGAAACGAGATCAAGCACAAAGGAGAGCCAGTAGGAGTCGTGCCCCGAGAACGGCAACTTCCTACTGAGGCGCGTAGCCGGTGACCGGAACACAGAGGAAGTAACTGACTCTATGCCTTATTTCAAATACCGCAGGACAGTTAATTATAGGTTGGCTGTCTACCAAACATCACCTAAGCAGGCATAGGGGGCAACCGTGGAGAGGGGCGTCTCTAGGGTCCCAGAAAAGCTCCGAGCCTTTCCGTCAAACGGGTGCGTCCTAGCCATAACAAACTTGGGGGACGGAGAATAGAAAGAACGAACTAGAATGAGAAAGAACGAGAAGAGAAGTTGTGAGAACTATCCCGAATGCTCAGCAGGGAAGCACTACAACACACAGGCGCTAGTGGTAGGCAACGATTTCCACCTGCAAAGGGAACTCTGGATGTGCCTTCGGACCGGCCGGTCTCAGACAGCCCTGTTGATAGTGCTCTGGATTGAGGATCCTGAAGTCACCAGTAAAGAGGTAAAGAGACTGCAACCATGTGTCATCGTTATTGACTGCACCTCACACCATCGCTACCTACACCACTGGGAAGCCCTGGGGACTCACTTCACCTGTGGGAAGGTATACCATCTAGCTGCCATCACATCACCCCAGTGGACCCCGAGCAGCGTCGGTCGACCTGACCGAATACCACAGGTGGCGTCACAAATACCTAACAACTTCCTTCACCCTTTTATTGGACGCCCCTTAGCAGGGTCACGGACCGGGTCCAGCCACCGTGACAGCCCCAGAACTGAAACAGAGAGGACCGGTACCGAGTAACCCACGGCCCTGCATCTGGGGGCGCTCTAGTAGCACAAAAAATACAGATTACACACGGACCAACAGTGTGACTTGCATAAAATACGCAAGAGTTCAGCAGGTGACAGGAAATGTGCCAAGCCCTCAATCAGGAAGCTTAGACATGCAAATTAGCTGAAAAAGCCAGACAGACATCCCGGAAGTCGGACGCACACCTTCACGGAATCTCCTGCATCATGGCCAATATTACTAATGTCGAAATGTTGCTGATTCTGGTGCAAGAGAGGCCAGAAATATGGGATCAGCGAGATGCCCCAACCAGGCCAGAAAAGAGGTGGCATGGAGAAGCATATGTGGGATCCTTTTCCCAGAATATGAGCAGCTGCCACGTGAGGTCCAGAGGCAGATAAGTAAGTACACTCATGTTTCTCTATGAATAATATTGCAAACTGCATTACCTACATGAATTTGGGCCTTCTGATATTTTCATTAACATTAATCTCATTTATTTATATAGCACCATTATTTACATGGTGCTGGACATGAGAAAAGGGTTACGTACAGAGTTTTATAGATGTCGTTTACATTAAACAAATTTACAATGACATACTGCTCCAGAGGGGAGAGAACCCTGTCCTTATGGCCTGAAATCCTATGTATTTTCCATTATATCATATTGTGCTGTTTGTGTTTACAATCTTTACGTTGATGATATTTTTTAAGAAATGCAGGTTACTAGGCCACATTAAAATCTGTTATATCACTGACACATTGTGGTACCACTGTGCACAATGGCCTTATACATTATTTTTTTCCCTATCCTTGCAGTGGAAGATGTTATGAGACGATGGCGCAGCATACGCGACCAATATAGGCGAGAAAGGCAGCAGTGGGGCAGCAGCGCCTGCTAAAAAAAGGAAATATATTTATTATGACCAACTCTCCTTTTTAGATCCCAGTATAGATCTAAGACCATAAGTAAAAACATAAATAAAAATTACACATATGTTTTATAAAGGTCAAATTTGAATTTATCAATAATTATTCTCATACTTTATAAACAGAACACAATCAAACCTCACTGAGAGGGAGACCGGCTCAGACTCGGAGGCCCTGATAGATCCGGTTGGGGAAGGAGAAGAGGTGGCTGGCCCATCTTCTCATCCTTCCAGTGACATCACTCCTGCAACATCTTCAGTTGCACCACAAGATCCGGCAACAACTGGCCAAGAAGCTGCACCACCACCCGCAGCAGCACCACATCCAGGAAGTCAGGATGATCCTGGAAACAGTAGCAGCCCAACTGTTCCACTGGAGACATCCCCACAGCCTGCTGTCATTTCCTGCCGTGGCCGCAGAAGGAGAGACCTGCAAGAAACTCGCAGGATTGTGGACATTGGGTCCTTAATTATTTGGCATGGGCTGCACAGGATGATGGTGAGGAGGCCAATTCGAGGAGCCTTGCCCGGTACCTCCGTCCCATAGACGTGTTTTCAGATACTTATTGATGCATGTACCCCACCAAATGAACCCTATGAATTATTTGAGTTCATTGAGAGGTGGCAGCTGTCAGCACTTAACGTCCTGCACTTTCCATCATCTCAACAGGTGCCTTCTCAACAAGTATTTGAAGCACCCCATGTTAGGAGTCGAGTTTCCTCTGCTGCACAGGGGGAATCACAATCCGTGTCTGCTGCGGTCTCCCATTCTGCATCGGCCACAGTGCAGCCTGCACAGCGGAGACGTCGGTCCCAGCGTCTCACTGGGACTGATGTTGTGCATAGGTTTACTACTGCCTCTCCAGGCTCTGCTATTGTACCCTGCACTGATCTGCGGCGAGCAGGCTTTTCTGGATTTAAGTCCTGCTTTGCACACACTGAGCATGCCCAGGGCAAGATCTCTCAGTGGAGATCTAGGGTCACATGCTCAGGTACTGCAGCGACTTCCATTGGTCCTTCTCACGGAAGGTCCTGCAGGTGCTAGGACTAAGTTCTGCTTTGCTCTCAGCATGCCCAGGGCAAGATCTCTCAGTGGAGATCTAGGGTCACATGCTCAGGTACTGCAGCAATTCCATTGGTCTTTCTTTGACAGGTCCTGTACATGCTGCAGCTATTTAAGGCTTGCTTGGCCGCACGGCCATGCGCTAATATCATATGTGTTTTGGCTTATGCCAGTGAATACTATACCACTCAGTTCTATGTGGTGTTAAGCTGTTAGCATTGGGACTGTACACTCAGGCAGGCAGCTAGCGTCAGTGAGGGCAATTAGCCTAGTTAGGGCATTAGCTCTGTGTACAGCGCGACTCTGTGAGGCAACAGAGTTCGCTACCAGTTCACACGGGGTAAAGTCTAACCCACGTGTGAGCTCAGAGTCCATCCGCCTTTACTTAGCAGCAGATATCTCTGCACGGTGGATCCCAGGCTGCGAACGCACCTTGTAGCTATCTACCTATTACTCAGTGCATTCCGCTAGCCCTAACACCCCATCCATGTGTGCCTACACCTCTACCTGTTCCCACCCAAAACCCTCCACGGCCAGCATGTTAACATATGCCACCATACCATCAACCTTCCCAATATGGCCACTAGAGTTGAGCGACCTTGACCTTTTTAGAGTCGAGCCGAGTTTCGCGAAACCCGACTATCTCAAAAGTCGGGTCGAGTGAAATCGGCCGATTATAACGTAAAGTCGGGATCGACCGAAACACGAAACCCAATGCAAGTCAATGGGGCAGCATAGTCGGCAGTGAGTGGGGGCCAGGAAAACACCTAGAGTGCCCATTTTAATGTCAAAACCATCCATTCTTCTTAATGAAGCTTGTCAAGCGTAATTTACCTTATAATAATTGGAAGGCATTTGAAATTGGGGGTCATTTGGCTAAAGTTGTGGTGGGTAGGGCTGGTTCAAGTAATTAGTGGGCCCAGGAAATCTGGACCACGTCACGGCAGTGGAGCAGGGAGAGGTAAGTATTTCAACTTTGCAAGTGCTGTGAACCTGAGCAAGCAGGGGGGGCCCACTCGTTGGCTTTGGCACTGGCACAGGGCCCCTCAAAGTACAGCGGTGTGTTTGCACGGCGGGGGTGCCTCCCACCGGCAGCAACACTTTTGCGTACTATGAGAGGCCCTGTGCCAGTGACGTCGCCAACTAGTATTCCTCCCCCCACCTGATGAAGGAACCTGCACTTTCATCTGCACCTTCCTCTTTGTCCCCGTGTAAGGTGGTATGGTATGCGGGAAGAGCAACCTGACTTTCAGCAGGGTCACAATGTTGTTGTGTAGCGTGCACGGGGAATGTTGCGTTATGGGTCAATGTACCAGCAGACTCATCTATCACTGGCTGGGCAATGGGCAGGATGAGGAGGAAACACAGATATAGGCCCAAAGAATAAAGTTGGCTAAATGCAGTTCAAAATTGGTAACACAGGAATAGCCAGGGGGCATTGCAGTGGAGGACAACTGGAATGAGAGGCTGACACAGAGAGTAGGCCCAAATCAGTAAGTAGTCGAAATGCAGTTCAAAATTGGCAACCGTAGTAAACAGGCGGCACAGCTTTGTTCAGTGGAGGAGAACAGCAAGGAGTGGCAGACACCGATAGTAGGCCCCAACCCAACTAGTAGGCCAAATGCAGTCTAACATTAACAACTACTTAACGAGCGCCTGAAAACGGAATTTCAGGACAGGAAACCAGGAGAACAGCAAGGAGCGGCAGACACTGTTAGTAGGCCCCAAACCAACTAGTACGCCAAATGCAGTTGTTCCATTTAACCACAATTTAACGAGAGCCTGAAGATAGAAGCTCAGGAAAGGCAACCTGGAGAACACCTTGGAGTGGAACACACCATCTCTCTCCACCCCATACCCATTTTGTAGGCCTAATGCAGTGTAGTTTTCTACAACTACTAAGCGAGAGTCGGAAGACCGAAGCAATGGCAAGGAAACCTGGGGAACACCTTGGAGTGTAACACACCATCTCTCTCCACCCGATACCCAATTTGTAGGCCTAATGCAGTGTAGTTTTCTACAACTACTAAACGAGAGTCGGAAGACCGAAGCAATGGCAAGGAAACCTGGGGAACACCTTGGAGTGTAACACACCATCTCTCTCCACCCGATACCCATTTTGTAGGCCTAATGCAGTGTAGTTTTCTACAACTACTAAACGAGAGTCGGAAGACCGAAGCAATGGCAAGGAAACCTGGGGAACACCTTGGAGTGTAACACACCATCTCTCTCCACCCGATACCCAATTTGTAGGCCTAATGCAGTGTAGTTTTCTACAACTACTAAACGAGAGTCGGAAGACCGAAGCAATGGCAAGGAAACCTGGGGAACACCTTGGAGTGTAACACATCATCTCTCTCCACCCGATACCCATTTTGTAGGCCTAATGCAGTGTAGTTTTCTACAACTACTAAACGAGAGTCGGAAGACCGAAGCAATGGCAAGGAAACCTGGGGAACACCTTGGAGTGTAACACACCATCTCTCTCCACCCGATACCCATCTTGTAGGCCTAATGCAGTGTAGTTTTCTACAACTACTAAACAAGAGTCGGAAGACCGAAGCAATGGCAAGGAAACCTGGGGAACACCTTGGAGTGTAACACACCATCTCTCTCCACCCGATACCCATTTTGTAGGCCTAATGCAGTGTAGTTTTCTACAACTACTAAACGAGAGTCGGAAGACCGAAGCAATGGCAAGGAAACCTGGGGAACACCTTGGAGTGTAACACACCATCTCTCTCCACCCCATACCCAATTTGTAGGCCTAATGCAGTGTAGTTTTCTACAACTACTAAACGAGAGTCGGAAGACCGAAGCAATGGCAAGGAAACCTGGGGAACACCTTGGAGTGTAACACACCATCTCTCTCCACCCCATACCCAATTTGTAGGCCTAATGCAGCCTACTTTCCGACAACTACTAAACGAGAGCATGAAGATCGAAGCTCAGGAAAGGCAACCTGGGGAACACCTTGGAGTGTAACACACCCTCTCTCTACACCACGGAAGGGCTGATTCTTAGGAAGGAAGGCTGTCGGAAAGAAGCAGGGCGCGTCCGAGGGTGATTATATTCTTATTAGGTATATACTCACCCTCGGACGCGCCCTGCTTCTTTATTTGTAATGAATGTTTATTTGCAATGTGGTTTTGACTTACTCTATTTTTTTGGTAAATAATGATTTTATTATTTTCATTGTTTTGCATCTTCTTGGCAATAATATAAAGAAGACGCGACAGGACAACACTCGGTGGATGCCATATCTGTGTTTTAAATTGAAAAAAACTTTCAGTTAACTACTTGCAGGAGAAAGTTATTGTAGCTGGTGGCCATTTTTAGTCCTGTACCAGATTTTTGTTGTATGTGTTTGTTTTTAATGTTAAAATGTCTGCATTTGATATCTCTCCAGTATTTTCTTTTTATAAGCAAAATACTTATTTTTATATTTTCTGATGTTGGTTCAAGGGGTACACGGGCAGCAGTAGACAGGTCAGTGGAGGCCTAGTGGAAGGAGGGACCGCAGACAGGCTTTGAAGGCCTAACATAATAAATTGGGCTGGCTGTAGGCAATTTAAAATTGGTTCCAGGGGAACACGGGCAGCAGTGGCCTGGTCAGTGTAGTAGTAGTGGAAAGAACGGGCCGCAGACAGGCTTCGAAGGCCTAACATAACAAAAATTGGGATGTAGGCAATTTACAATTGGTTCCAGGGGAACACGGACAGCAGTAGACAGGTCAGTGGAGGCCTAGTGGAAGGAGGGACCGCAGACAGGCTTCGAAGCCCTAACATAATAAATTGGGCTGGCTGTAGGCAATTTAAAATTGGTTCCAGGGGAACACGGGCAGCAGTAGACAGGTCAGTGGAGGCCTAGTGGAAGGAGGGACCGCAGACAGGCTTTGAAGCCCTAACATAATAATTTGGGCTGGCTGTAGGCAATTTAAAATTGGTTCCAGGGGAACACGGGCGGCAGTAGACAGGTCAGTGGAGGCCTAGTGGAAGGAGGGACCGCAGACAGGCTTCGAAGCCCTAACATAATAAATTGGGCTGGCTGTAGGCAATTTAAAATTGGTTCCAGGGGAACACGGGCAGCAGTAGACAGGTCAGTGGAGGCCTAGTGGAAGGAGGGACCGCAGACAGGCTTTGAAGGCCTAACATAATAAATTGGGCTGGCTGTAGGCAATTTAAAATTGGTTCCAGGGGAACACGGGCAGCAGTGGCCTGGTCAGTGTAGTAGTAGTGGAAAGAACGGGCCGCAGACAGGCTTCGAAGGCCTAACATAACAAAAATTGGGATGTAGGCAATTTACAATTGGTTCCAGGGGAACACGGACAGCAGTAGACAGGTCAGTGGAGGCCTAGTGGAAGGAGGGACCGCAGACAGGCTTCGAAGCCCTAACATAATAATGTGGGCTGGCTGTAGGCAATTTAAAATTGGTTCCAGGGGAACCCGGGCAGCAGTAGACAGGTCAGTGGAGGCCTAGTGGAAGGAGGGACCGCAGACAGGCTTCGAAGCCCTAACATAATAAATTGGGCTGGCTGTAGGCAATTTAAAATTGGTTCCAGGGGAACACGGGCGGCAGTAGACAGGTCAGTGGAGGCCTAGTGGAAGGAGGGACCGCAGACAGGCTTCGAAGCCCTAACATAATAAATTGGGCTGGCTGTAGGCAATTTAAAATTGGTTCCAGGGGAACACGGGCAGCAGTGGCCTGGTCAGTGTAGTAGTAGTGGAAAGAACGGGCCGCAGACAGGCTTCGAAGGCCTAACATAACAAAAATTGGGATGTAGGCAATTTACAATTGGTTCCAGGGGAACACGGACAGCAGTAGACAGGTCAGTGGAGGCCTAGTGGAAGGAGGGACCGCAGACAGGCTTCGAAGCCCTAACATAATAAATTGGGCTGGCTGTAGGCAATTTAAAATTGGTTCCAGGGGAACACGGGCGGCAGTAGACAGGTCAGTGGAGGCCTAGTGGAAGGAGGGACCGCAGACAGGCTTCGAAGCCCTAACATAATAAATTGGGCTGGCTGTAGGCAATTTAAAATTGGTTCCAGGGGAACACGTGCAGCAGTAGACAGGTCAGTGGAGGCCTAGTGGAAGGAGGGACCGCAGACAGGCTTCGAAGCCCTAACATAATAAATTGGGCTGGCTGTAGGCAATTTAAAATTGGTTCCAGGGGAACACGGGCAGCAGTAGACAGGTCAGTGGAGGCCTAGTGGAAGGAGTGACCGCAGACAGGCTTCGAAGGCCTAACATAAGAAAAATGTCAATACAATGGTATTGACAGTGCCAGGCATTGAAGGATGTCAGCGCATAGACTAAACATTGGTGGAGCTGTGAGAGAAAATTTTGCAAGTGGTAGAGCACTGTTTGACCTGGGGGGGGGGACTGTCTTGTGGCCGGCGGTACAGGCCCAGGGCCCCTCATATTACAACGGTGTGTCTGACGTTGGGTGCGCACCACCACCGCCAGACACTTTATTGTACTATGAGGGACCTAGTGGCAGTGCCGTCGACCAAAAGCGGGCACACCCACCTCTTCAGACAAACAGTACTCTCACGGGTGCTGGCGCCAAGTGGCGATACCACGGCCCCGTGTGGGGACTTTGGCCATTTAGGGAGGTGTTAACATGTCGGATGCTGGACAATCAGGTGCTGCAAATTACGAGATTGGAAAAGTCGTTCAGAATAGTCCACAGGCAAGACCTTTACATAGGAAAGCTAGGTGTCAGCCGGGCAAGGTGGGGCAAAAGATTTCGAAATCCAGTTGTGGTTCATTTTAATGAAGGTTAGATCATCTACATTTTGGGTAACCAGACGAGTCCTTTTTTCTGTTAGTATTGAACCTGCAGCACTGAATACTCTTTCTGATAGGACACTAGCTGCCGGGCAAGCAAGCTCCTGCAATGCATATTCTGCCAATTCTGGCCAGGTGTCTAATTTTGATGCCCAGTAATCAAATGGTAATGACGGTTGAGGGAGAACGTCGATAAGGGATGAAAAATAGTTAGTAACCATACTGGACAAATGTTGTCTCCTGTCACTTTGAATTGATGCTGCAGTACCTGTCCTGTCTGCGGTCATAGCAAAATCACTCCACAACCTGGTCAGAAAACCCCTCTGGCCAACGCCACTTCTGATTTCTGCCCCTCTAACACCTCTGGTCTGCTGGCCCCTGCAGCTCGTGTTAGAACGATCACGGGCGCTGTGTGCAGGGAATGCCAGAAGCAAACGGTCAATAAGAGTTGATTGTTTGGTTGCTAATATTAGTTCCAAGTTCTCATGTGGCATTATATTTTGCAATTTGCCTTTATAGCGAGGATCAAGGAGGCAGGCCAACCTGTAATCGTCATCGTTCATCATTTTTGTTATGCGTGTGTCCCTTTTGAGGATACGTAAGGCATAATCCGCCATGTGGCCCAAAGTTCCAGTTCTCAAATCTGTGGTTGTGCTTGGTTGAGGGGCAGTTTCAGGCAAATCCACGTCACTTGTGTCCCTCCAAAAACCAGAACCCGGCCTTGCCGCGCCAACAATTTCCACTGGCCCCGGAAAAGCTTCCTCATTAAAAATATAATCATCCCCATCATCCTCCTCGTCCTCCTCCTCCTGTTCGCCCGCTACCTCGTCCTGTACACTGCCCTGGCCAGACAATGGCTGACTGTCATCAAGACTTTCCTCTTCCTCAGCTGCAGACGCCTGATCCTTTATGTGCGTCAAACTTTGCATCAGCAGACGCATTAGGGGCATGCTCATGCTTATTATGGCGTTGTATGCACTAACCAGCCGTGTGCATTCCTCAAAACACTGAAGGACTTGACACATGTCTTGAATCTTCGACCACTGCACACCTGACAACTCCATGTCTGCCATCCTACTGCCTGCCCGTGTATGTGTATCCTCCCACAAAAACATAACAGCCCGCCTCTGTTCGCACAGTCTCTGAAGCATGTGCAGTGTTGAGTTCCACCTTGTTGCAACGTCTATGATTAGGCGATGCTGGGGAAGGTTCAAAGAACGCTGATAGGTCTGCATACGGCTGGAGTGTACGGGCGAACGGCGGATATGTGAGCAAAGTCCACGCACTTTGAGGAGCAGGTCGGATAACCCCGGATAACTTTTCAGGAAGCACTGCACCACCAGGTTTAAGGTGTGAGCCAGGCAAGGAATGTGTTTCAGTTGGGAAAGGGAGATGGCAGCCATGAAATTCCTTCCGTTATCACTCACTACCTTGCCTGCCTCAAGATCTACAGTGCCCAGCCACGACTGCGTTTCTTTCTGCAAGAACTCGGACAGAACTTCCGCGGTGTGTCTGTTGTCGCCCAAACACTTCATAGCCAATACAGCCTGCTGACATTTGCCAGTAGCTGCCCCATAATGGGAGACCTGGTGTGCAACAGTGGCAGCTGCGGACGGAGTGGTTGTGCAACTGCGGTCTGTGGACGAGGTCTCGCTTCTGCAGGAGGACGAGGAGGAGGAGGAGGAGGTGCGAACGGCTACAGCCAACTGTTTCCTAGACCGTGGGCTAGGCAGAACTGTCCCAAACTTGCTGTCCCCTGTGGACCCTGCATCCACCACATTTACCCAGTGTGCCGTGATGGACACGTAACGTCCCTGGCCATGCCTACTGGTCCATGCATCTGTTGTCAGGTGCACCTTTGTGCTCACAGATTGCCTGAGTGCATGGACGATGCGCTCTTTAACATGCTGGTGGAGGGCTGGGATGGCTTTTCTGGAAAAAAAGTGTCGACTGGGTAGCTCGTAGCGTGGTACAGCGTAGTCCATCAGGGCTTTGAAAGCTTCGCTTTCAACTAACCGGTAGGGCATCATCTCTAACTAGATTAGTCTAGCTATGTGGGCGTTCAAACCCTGTGTACGCGGATGCGAGGCTAAGTACTTCCTTTTTCTAACCATAGTCTCATGTAGGGTGAGCTGGACTGGAGAGCTGGAGATCGTGGAACTAGCGGGGGTGCCGGTGGACATGGCAGACTGAGAGACGGTGGGAGATGGTATTGTTGCCGCCGGTGCCCTAGATGCAGTGTTTCCTACTACGAAACTGGTGATTCCCTGACCCTGACTGCTTTGGCCTGGCAAAGAAACCTGCACAGATACTGCAGGTGGTGCAGAAAATGGTGGCCCTACACTGCCGGAAGGGATGTTGCGTTGATGACTAGCTTCATTGGCCGAGGGTGCTACAACCTTAAGGGACGTTTGATAGTTAGTCCAAGCTTGCAAATGCATGGTGGTTAAATGTCTATGCATGCAACTTGTATTGAGACTTTTCAGATTCTGCCCTCTGCTTAAGGTAGTTGAACATTTTTGACAGATGACTTTGCGCTGATCAATTGGACGTTGTTTAAAAAAATGCCAGACTGCACTCTTTCTAGCATCGGATACCTTTTCAGGCTTTGCAGACTGAGCTTTAACCGGATGGCCACGCTGTACTCCAACAGGTTTTGACTTTGCCACGCGTTTTGGGCAAGATACGGGCCCGGCAGATGGAACCTGTTGCGATGTTGATGCCTGCTGCGGCCCCTCCTCCCCCGCTTCAGAACTGCTGCCGCCTGCACCCTGTTCCCCCAATGGCTGCCAATCAGGGTCAAGAACTGGGTCATCTTCTACCTCTTCTTGTAGCTCGTGTGCAACTTCGTCTGTGTCACCGTGTCGGTCGGTGGTATAGCGTTCGTGATGGGGCAACATAGTCTCATCAGGGTCTGATTCTTGATCAGCACCCTGCGAGGGCAATGTTGTGGTCTGAGTCAAAGGACCAGCATAGTAGTCTGGCTGTGGCTGTGCATCAGTGCACTCCATGTCAGATTCAACTTGTAATGGGCATGGACTGTTAACTGCTTCACTTTCTAAGCCAGGGACGGTATGTGTAAAGAGCTCCATGGAGTAACCCGTTGTGTCGCCTGCTGCATTCTTCTCTGTTGTTGTTTTTGCTGAAGAGGACAAGGAAGCGACTTGTCCCTGACCGTGAACATCCACTAACGACGCGCTGCTTTTACTTTTACCAGTTTCACGAGAGGAGGCAAAAGAGCTAGAGGCTGAGTCAGCAAGATAAGCCAAAACTTGCTCTTGCTGCTCCGGCTTTAAAAGCGGTTTTCCTACTCCCAGAAAAGGGAGCGTTCGAGGCCTTGTGTAGCCAGACGACGAACCTGGCTCCACAGCTCCAGACTTAGGTGCAATATTTTTTTTCCCACGACCAGCTGATGCTCCACCACTACCACTACCCTCATTACCAGCTGACAATGAACGCCCCCGGCCACGACCTCTTCCACCAGACTTCCTCATTGTTTTAAAAACGTTACCAAACTAACGGTATTTGTTGCTGTCACACAACTTACACGGTGAGCTATAACTTCAGTATGATTTAGCTACCCCTTTACAGGTGGGTGAGACCACAACGAAAATCAGGCACAATGTTACACACTCTGTTGTTGGTGGCAACAAATGAGAGAGATGCCACACACGCAGGACTGTCACTGAAGCGCAAATGTAAATATTAATCTCCCACTGATTTGTTTTTTTTTTTTTTAACAGGGAGACTTTAGAAAAAAAAATAATAAAAAAAAATGATTTTTTAAGGAAGAATTTATAAACCAAATAAAATGAAATTATTGTTTCAGGGAGAATTTAGAAAACAAATAAAAAAAAATAGGCTTTCTATGGCCCACTGAGTGAGAGAGGACGCACACAGGAGTCAGGAGTGGCACACAAGCCCAGAGGCCAATATTTATCTCCCACTGATTGATTTAGTGATTTCTTTCAGGTAGATTTTGGAACCCAAATCAAGCAAAAAAATAAATAGGCTTTCTATGGCCCACAATTGGA
The DNA here is from genome assembly GCF_032444005.1 of Ranitomeya imitator. Lineage (NCBI taxonomy): Eukaryota > Metazoa > Chordata > Amphibia > Anura > Dendrobatidae > Ranitomeya > Ranitomeya imitator. The sequence goes on from NC_091282.1 coordinate 835,283,386, forward strand.
GAGAGAGAGAGAGATGGCACACCCAGGAGTCAAGACTGGCACACAAGCAGAAAGGGCAATATTAATCTCCCACTGATTTGATTTTTTTTTTTTTTTCAGGGAGACTTTAGAAAAAAAAAATACAAAAAAAATGATTTTTTCAGGAATAATTTAGAAACCAAATAAAATAAAATGATTTTTTCAGGGAGAATTTAGAAAACAAATAAAACAAAAAATAGGCTTTCTAGGGCCCACTGAGTGAGAGAGGACGCACACAGGAGTCAGGAGTGGCACACAAGCCCAGAGGCCAATATTTATCTCCCACTGATTGATTTAGTGATTTTTTCAGGTAGATTTTGGAACCCAAATCAAGCAAAAAAAATAAATAGGCTTTCTATGGCCCACAATTGGAGAGAGAGAGAGAGATGGCACACCCAGGAGTCAAGACTGGCACACAAGCAGAAAGGGCAATATTAATCTCCCACTGATTTGATTTTTTTTTTTTTTTTCAGGGAGACTTTAGAAAAAAAAAATACAAAAAAATGAATTTTTCAGGAATAATTTAGAAACCAAATAAAATAAAATGATTTTTTCAGGGAGAATTTAGAAAACAAATAAAAAAAAATAGGCTTTCTAGGGCCCACTGAGTGAGAGAGGACGCACACAGGAGTCAGGAGTGGCACACAAGCCCAGAGGCCAATATTTATCTCCCACTGATTGATTTAGTGATTTTTTCAAGTAGATTTTGGAACCCAAATCAAGCAAAAAAATAAATAGGCTTTCTATGGCCCACAATTGGAGAGAGAGAGAGAGATGGCACACCCAGGAGTCAAGACTGGCACACAAGCAGAAAGGGCAATATTAATCTCCCACTGATTTGATTTTTTTTTTTCAGGGAGACTTTAGAAAAAAAAAATACAAAAAAATGAATTTTTCAGGAAGAATTTAGAAACAAAATAAAATAAAATGATTGTTTCAGGGAGAATTTAGAAAACAAATAAAAAAAATTAGGCTTTGTAGGGCCCACTGAGTGAGAGAGGACGCACACAGGAGTCAGGAGTGGCACACAAGCCCAGAGGCCAATATTTATCTCCCACTGATTGATTTAGTGATTTTTTCAGGTAGATTTTGGAACCCAAATCAAGCAAAAAAATTAATAGGCTTTCTATGGCCCACAATTGGAGAGAGAGAGATGGCACACCCAGGAGTCAAGACTGGCACACAAGCAGAATGGGCAATATTAATCTCCCACTGATTTGATTTTTTTTTTTTTTTTTCAGGGAGACTTTAGAAAAAAAAATACAAAAAAAATGATTTTTTCAGGAATAATTTAGAAACCAAATAAAATAAAATGATTTTTTCAGGGAGAATTTAGAAAACAAATAAAACAAAAAATAGGCTTTCTAGGGCCCACTGAGTGAGAGAGGACGCACACAGGAGTCAGGAGTGGCACACAAGCCCAGAGGCCAATATTTATCTCCCACTGATTGATTTAGTGATTTTTTCAGGTAGATTTTGGAACCCAAATCAAGCAAAAAAATAAATAGGCTTTCTATGGCCCACAATTGGAGAGAGAGAGAGAGATGGCACACCCAGGAGTCAAGACTGGCACACAAGCAGAAAGGGCAATATTAATCTCCCACTGATTTGATTTTTTTTTTTTTTTTCAGGGAGACTTTAGAAAAAAAAATACAAAAAAAATGATTTTTTCAGGAATAATTTAGAAACCAAATAAAATAAAATGATTTTTTCAGGGAGAATTTAGAAAACAAATAAAACAAAAAATAGGCTTTCTAGGGCCCACTGAGTGAGAGAGGACGCACACAGGAGTCAGGAGTGGCACACAAGCCCAGAGGCCAATATTTATCTCCCACTGATTGATTTATTGATTTTTTCAGGTAGAATTTAGAACCCAAATCAACCCAAAAAATAAATAGTCTTTCTATGGCCCACTATTTGTGAGAGAGATGGCACGCTCAGGACTGGCACACAAGCCCAGAGGCCAATATTAATCTCCCACTTTTTTTTTTTTTTTCCAGGGAAAATTTATAAACCCAATAAAAAAAATAATAAATAGGCTTTCTATGGCCCACTATCTGAGAGAGAGAGATGGCACGCTTAGGACTGGCACACAAGCCCAAAGGCCAATATTAATCTCCCACTGATTGATTTATTGATTTTTTCAGGTAGAATTTAGAACCCAAATCAACCCAAAAAATAAATAGGCTTTCTATGGCCCACTATTTGTGAGAGAGATGGCACGCTCAGGACTGGCACACAAGCCCAGAGGCCAATATTAATCTCCCACTTTTTTTTTTTTTTTCCAGGGAAAATTTATAAACCCAATTAAAAAAATAATAAATAGGCTTTCTATGGCCCACTATCTGAGAGAAAGAGATGGCACGCTTAGGACTGGCACACAAGCCCAAAGGCCAATATTAATCTCCCACTGATTGATTTATTGATTTTTTCAGGTAGAATTTAGAACCCAAATCAAGCAAAAAAATTAATAGGCTTTCTATGGCCCACTGAGTGAGAGATGGCACACACAGGAGTCAGGAGTGGCACACAAGCCCTGAGGCCAATATTTTTCTCCCACTGATTGATGTTGTGATTTTTTCAAGTAGATTTTGGAACCCAAATCAAGCAAAAAAATAAATAGGCTTTCTATGGCCCACAATTGGAGAGAGAGAGAGAGATGGCACACCCAGGAGTCAAGACTGGCACACAAGCAGAAAGGGCAATATTAATCTCCCACTGATTTGATTTTTTTTTTTTTTTCAGGGAGACTTTAGAAAAAAAAATACAAAAAAATGAATTTTTCAGGAAGAATTTAGAAACAAAATAAAATAAAATGATTGTTTCAGGGAGAATTTAGAAAACAAATAAAAAAAAATTAGGCTTTGTAGGGCCCACTGAGTGAGAGAGGACGCACACAGGAGTCAGGAGTGGCACACAAGCCCAGAGGCCAATATTTATCTCCCACTGATTGATTTAGTGATTTTTTCAGGTAGATTTTGGAACCCAAATCAAGCAAAAAAATTAATAGGCTTTCTATGGCCCACAATTGGAGAGAGAGAGATGGCACACCCAGGAGTCAAGACTGGCACACAAGCAGAAAGGGCAATATTAATCTCCCACTGATTTGATTTTTTTTTTTTTTTTCAGGGAGACTTTAGAAAAAAAAATACAAAAAAAATGATTTTTTCAGGAATAATTTAGAAACCAAATAAAATAAAATGATTTTTTCAGGGAGAATTTAGAAAACAAATAAAACAAAAAATAGGCTTTCTAGGGCCCACTGAGTGAGAGAGGACGCACACAGGAGTCAGGAGTGGCACACAAGCCCAGAGGCCAATATTTATCTCCCACTGATTGATTTAGTGATTTTTTCAGGTAGATTTTGGAACCCAAATCAAGCAAAAAAATAAATAGGCTTTCTATGGCCCACAATTGGAGAGAGAGAGAGAGATGGCACACCCAGGAGTCAAGACTGGCACACAAGCAGAAAGGGCAATATTAATCTCCCACTGATTTGATTTTTTTTTTTTTTTTCAGGGAGACTTTAGAAAAAAAAATACAAAAAAAATGATTTTTTCAGGAATAATTTAGAAACCAAATAAAATAAAATGATTTTTTCAGGGAGAATTTAGAAAACAAATAAAACAAAAAATAGGCTTTCTAGGGCCCACTGAGTGAGAGAGGACGCACACAGGAGTCAGGAGTGGCACACAAGCCCAGAGGCCAATATTTATCTCCCACTGATTGATTTATTGATTTTTTCAGGTAGAATTTAGAACCCAAATCAACCCAAAAAATAAATAGGCTTTCTATGGCCCACTATTTGTGAGAGAGATGGCACGCTCAGGACTGGCACACAAGCCCAGAGGCCAATATTAATCTCCCACTTTTTTTTTTTTTTCCCAGGGAAAATTTATAAACCCAATAAAAAAAATAATAAATAGGCTTTCTATGGCCCACTATCTGAGAGAGAGAGATGGCACGCTTAGGACTGGCACACAAGCCCAAAGGCCAATATTAATCTCCCACTGATTGATTTATTGATTTTTTCAGGTAGAATTTAGAACCCAAATCAACCCAAAAAATAAATAGGCTTTCTATGGCCCACTATTTGTGAGAGAGATGGCACGCTCAGGACTGGCACACAAGCCCAGAGGCCAATATTAATCTCCCACTTTTTTTTTTTTTTTCCAGGGAAAATTTATAAACCCAATTAAAAAAATAATAAATAGGCTTTCTATGGCCCACTATCTGAGAGAAAAAGATGGCACGCTTAGGACTGGCACACAAGCCCAAAGGCCAATATTAATCTCCCACTGATTGATTTATTGATTTTTTCAGGTAGAATTTAGAACCCAAATCAAGCAAAAAAATTAATAGGCTTTCTATGGCCCACTGAGTGAGAGATGGCACACACAGGAGTCAGGAGTGGCACACAAGCCCTGAGGCCAATATTTTTCTCCCACTGATTGATGTTGTGATTTTTTCAGGTAGATTTTGGAACCCAAATCAAGCAAAAAAATTAATAGGCTTTCTATGGCCCACAATTGGAGAGAGAGAGATGGCACACCCAGGAGTCAAGACTGGCACACAAGCAGAAAGGGCAATATTAATCTCCCACTGATTTGATTTTTTTTTTTTTTTCAGGGAGACTTTAGAAAAAAAAATACAAAAAAAATGATTTTTTCAGGAATAATTTAGAAACCAAATAAAATAAAATGATTTTTTCAGGGAGAATTTAGAAAACAAATAAAACAAAAAATAGGCTTTCTAGGGCCCACTGAGTGAGAGAGGACGCACACAGGAGTCAGGAGTGGCACACAAGCCCAGAGGCCAATATTTATCTCCCACTGATTGATTTAGTGATTTTTTCAGGTAGATTTTGGAACCCAAATCAAGCAAAAAAATAAATAGGCTTTCTATGGCCCACAATTGGAGAGAGAGAGAGAGATGGCACACCCAGGAGTCAAGACTGGCACACAAGCAGAAAGGGCAATATTAATCTCCCACTGATTTGATTTTTTTTTTTTTTTTCAGGGAGACTTTAGAAAAAAAAATACAAAAAAAATGATTTTTTCAGGAATAATTTAGAAACCAAATAAAATAAAATGATTTTTTCAGGGAGAATTTAGAAAACAAATAAAACAAAAAATAGGCTTTCTAGGGCCCACTGAGTGAGAGAGGACGCACACAGGAGTCAGGAGTGGCACACAAGCCCAGAGGCCAATATTTATCTCCCACTGATTGATTTATTGATTTTTTCAGGTAGAATTTAGAACCCAAATCAACCCAAAAAATAAATAGGCTTTCTATGGCCCACTATTTGTGAGAGAGATGGCACGCTCATGACTGGCACACAAGCCCAGAGGCCAATATTAATCTCCCACTTTTTTTTTTTTTTTCCAGGGAAAATTTATAAACCCAATAAAAAAAATAATAAATAGTCTTTCTATGGCCCACTATCTGAGAGAGAGAGATGGCACGTTTAGGACTGGCACACAAGCCCAAAGGCCAATATTAATCTCCCACTGATTGATTTATTGATTTTTTCAGGTAGAATTTAGAACCCAAATCAACCCAAAAAATAAATAGGCTTTCTATGGCCCACTATTTGTGAGAGAGATGGCACGCTCAGGACTGGCACACAAGCCCAGAGGCCAATATTAATCTCCCACTTTTTTTTTTTTTTTCCAGGGAAAATTTATAAACCCAATTAAAAAAATAATAAATAGGCTTTCTATGGCCCACTATCTAAGAGAAAAAGATGGCACGCTTAGGACTGGCACACAAGCCCAAAGGCCAATATTAATCTCCCACTGATTGATTTATTGATTTTTTCAGGTAGAATTTAGAACCCAAATCAAGCAAAAAAATTAATAGGCTTTCTATGGCCCACTGAGTGAGAGATGGCACACACAGGAGTCAGGAGTGGCACACAAGCCCTGAGGCCAATATTTTTCTCCCACTGATTGATGTTGTGATTTTTTCAGGTAGATTTTGGAACCCAAATCAAGCAAAAAAATAAATAGGCTTTCTATGGCCCACTGAGCGAGAGATGGCACACACAGGAGTAAGGAGTGGCACACAAGCCCTGAGGCCAATATTTTTCTCCCACTGATTGATGTAGTGATTTTTTCAGGTAGATTTTAGAACCCAAATCAAGCAAAAAAATAAATAGGCTTTCTATGGCCCACTGAGTGAGAGATGACACAGACAGGGATGGCACTCTAGCAGAAATGCCAATCTTAATCTCCCACAAAAAAAAAAAAAAAAAAAAAAAAAGGAACTGTCCTTCAATTACTATCTCCCTGCAGTAATCTCAGCCAGGTATGGCAGGCAGCAATAAGGAGTGGACTGATGCACAAATTAAATAAAAAGTGTGGACAAACAAACAAGATAGCTGTGCAGAAAGGAAGGAACAAGAGGATTTGTGCTTTGAAAAAAGCAGTTGGTTTGCACAGCGGCGTACACACAGCAATGCAGCTATCAGGGAGCCTTCTAGGGCAGCCCAATGAGCTACAGCGCTGAGGAAAAAAAAAAAAATGTAGCTTCCACTATCCCTGCACACCGAAGGTGGTGTTGGGCAGTGGAAATCGCTACAGCACAAGCGGTTTGGTGGTTAATGGACCCTGCCTAACGCTATCCCTGCTTCTGACGAAGCGGCAGCAACCTCTCCCTAAGCTCAGATCAGCAGCAGTAACATGGCGGTCGGCGGGAACGCCCCTTTATAGCCCCTGTGACGCCGCGGACAGCAAGCCAATCACTGCAATGCCCTTCTCTAAGATGGTGGGGATCAGGACCTATGTCATCACGCTGCCCACACTCTGCGTTTACCTTCATTGGCTGAGAAATGGCGCTTTTCGCGTCATTGAAACGCGACTTTGGCGCGAAAGTCGCGTACCGCATGGCCGACCCCGCACAGGGGTCGGATCGGGTTTCATGAAACCCGACTTTGCCAAAAGTCGGCGACTTTTGAAAATGAACGACCCGTTTCGCTCATCTCTAATGGCCACTTGTCCAGACCCAGTGCTGGAGGCTGGTCCCAACCTGGTTTTGGACGACATGACATGACCCTTATTATAGCCAATACACAACTGGCCAATATGAGCAAGGGCATCATTTTGAGCAGGGACAGACATCATACACACAGGATGATGGACAATTGGCAGAACAAAGGCCACCTGACCAGGACCCTGAGCTTCCGTCATCACCTCCACCAACTTACAGAAATCTGTAATGAGAATTGTTTTATGATAATTCATTTTTATATTTTGTTTCTAAACATGTTTTTCTTTGACTCTGCTGTAATTGCACTTTGTTATATTTTTCTAACAAAATGGGTTATGTATGTTCTGTTTTGTGAGAAAAAAACCATATGATATTAATATGGTGTTTAGAAACCAAAAAAGGCTTTAGCTATAATAAAAAAATATAGTCAAAAGTCATTTTCAGTTTGTTGGACTTCATACAAACATCATACTCAATTACTCGGTTGATAAATATCTGTTACATAAGTCAATTAAACACACATAGTTAAGTAATTTGTGCATTTTTAAAAAAAATATAGATAGATATATATGAAAAAATTACAACAAAGAAACAGCATTATCTTGCCAGGGAGTAGCTCCCTAAGGAGAAACAAAACAATTTGAAAAAATATCCCTAACTTTTATGCCAGAAAGGGGACTCCGGGGAGGAAGGACTTGTGTTGTAGGCCTACCCACATTAGCCAACTTGCCTTCAACACTGGCAGCTGAGGAGCACTCATGAATTCTTGTGAAGTTGTGTAGAACAACACAAGCTTGTAGGACTTCATTTACATTTGACTCACTCAGCTGAATGGCAGACTGGAGAACACGCCATTTGGATGCTATAATGCCAAATGCGCACTCCACCAGTCGCCATTCACTTGAAAGTCTGACATTAAAGACACGCCGCCAGTGGTCAAGGTTGCGCCGGTGATAAGGCCTCATGACATGCCTGGTCAATTGGAAGGCCTCATCTGCCACAAGTACATATGAGACTGCTTCAGCATTGGAACCTGGGAGTTGTCGTGGTTGTGAGAGGTCCAACAGGTTTTCACGTAGCCGCCGACCCATAATGGATGCATTGAAGACTTTACAGTCTCCAGTTCGCCCATAGGCCCCAATATCTACAATTATAAACCTGTAGTTACTGTCAACTACAGCTAACAGAACTACAGAGAAAAACTGCTTATAATAATAGAATTGGGTGCCCAAGTTCAGCGGCTTACGCACCCTGATATGATTCCCATCCAGTGCTCCAATACAGTGCGGAAATTGACAACAGTCAGAAAAGCCAAAGGCTGTTTTCAGCCAATCCTCCATTTTGGGCTCCGGCATCACAAGTTCATGTAGTTTGTCCCATATTTTAAAACATGTACGCACAATGCCTGAAATAGTGGACCGCCCTGTGAGAAATTAAAGAAGTAGTCCCGCGTAAGATAATCCAGTTGACAGGAATCTGAAAGCAAAATAAAATTTTTAAAATTAGCTATGTTACAATGCTTTACAAAAACCCTAGTAAACCAAAGTAATATGAGGATCAAAAAAGGCAGGAGACCAGTGTACCTTCCTAAATTTACACTGGATACTAACATTTAACATTTAAAACATATTTGTATATGATTTATACAAAATGTATTAATATAATTTAAATAACATGCTATGAAAATCAAAATAGTACAAAAAACATCATCAACATACATGACATTGGTATTGTCAACCACCGTGTAATAAGTGCCTTCCCCTGGGTCTCCGACCCTTCCCCCAACCCCAAACTACGACATGACTCCCAAATTGGATATAATTGGCCACAGCGGCCTTTATTATAAACAAACAAAACATATAACAGTAAAATAAGCTGGGAAAGGGTCCTTGAAGCTAAAAATCTGGTGTTACGCATAGGATAAACTAGTGGACAGAAAACCAACCACAGTTTACTCTCAGCCATTACCCCTCTGGCTCGAGAGCACCAAAAATACCCCGAAGGGTTACCATTGTCCACTTCCAACTTAGGAATCTGGCCCACCATTGCCAAGATTTCCTCAAATCACAAGACCCGCAACCACAACTTATACCACCTGAAGAATCCATATCCCGACGGATCCCCCAGGCCAATTTAGCACCAACTCCAAGGACACCTCCCACCGCCTACAGCTACTATGACCCAAAAGCATTGCACAAACCCGACTTTCCTAACAACAACAAAAAGAGGGCGGGTGGGCGTTACTGCTCAAATGCCTTCTGAGCGGGAAGTGACAGGCTCCACCCCCCCACCAATGCTATAGCCCCCTTTCTCCACAAATTCCCTCCCCCTTATAGATATAACCCCAGCCTCCCCTATTCCTGGTTCCAAACCCCCTGTCATGACAGCTTCCACGTACGCTGCCCGTGGAAGGGGGTGGGGCGGCTTGCTCCAGCCTGCTCTTGACATTGGTATTGTCAACCACCGTATAATAAGTGCCTTCCCCTGGGTCTCCAACCCTTCCCCCAACCCCAAATAACGACATGACTCCCAAATTGGATATAATTGGCTACAGCGGCCTTTATTATAAACAAACAAAACATATAGCAGTAAAATTAGCTGGGAAAGGTTCCTTGAAGCTAAAAATCTGGTGTTAACCATAGGATAAACTAGTGGACAGAAAACCAACCATAGTTTACTCTCAGCCGTTACTCCACTGGCTTGAGAGCACCAAAAATACCCCAAAGTGTTACCGTTGTCCACTTCCAACTTAGGAATCTGGCCCACCGTTGCCAAGATTCCCCCAAATCACCAGACCCACAACCAAAACTTATACCAACTGAAGAATCCATATCCCAATGGATCCCCCAGGCCAATTTAGCACTAACTCCAAGGACCCCTCCCACCACCACAATAAGAGTACTTGACCCCTTCAAGTACCCGAGACCCCACCAACCTTAACCGCTATGGCTCTTTCAATTCCAGTCTGCAGCCCCAGGGCCCAGAAATCACTGCCCACAGCGTTCAAATGTATGCCATCACCCAAAAGAAATTTGTTACCCCCACGTTCCAACTCTAAATGAAGCACTGCCAGGCCCCCATTCCGAACAACAAAACCAGACACGACCCGATTCACCTTGATGCGGGCCTTATTGATCTTGGCCACCGAACTAGCATGCCTCCAAAATTTTCGCGGAACAATCTCCGACCACACTATGGACATCTCCCGAAAGGAAACCCATAATCTAAGTAAGTCATGCTTGATGTCCTGAATCAACTCGCGACAAGGGCGAACTCCCAAGTCGTTTTCCCCAACGTGCAACACCAAGATATCAGGTGGCCTGTCCAAGCAGACTCCATTATGCACCTCTTGCATGACTCTTTTCCAGCCCAAGTCCCGAAAACCAAACCACCTGATAACGGCCACGTCCCTGGAAAAACCGAGCCGTCTTCCATCCTGACGGACGTCTGCCCGCTTCGCGCCCCAATAAACGTAGGAGTTACCGACAATCCAAACCAACAGCGAGGATGAACCTGGAAAATATAAACAATTTAAAAAAGTGCAGACAACAAACAAGTTAACCGATCAGCCCACACCTCTCAAGGCCTAACATAACTCTGATAACGGCCAGACTCCCACCGACCTATCCTCTGCACCACTGCAGGAGCCAAACCACCCAGCACCGCCTCCGTAGCAGCCCCAATCCGGAAAAAATGAGAGGCAAACCTGGAAGAATCTACTCCAATGGCCACTAAAGCCTGCCGAAAAACCGCCACAAACTGGTATCTGGAAAGAAAAGACCCATCCTCATGATGCAACAATGGCCCGTCTCTATGTGGGTGAAAGCTATCAAAATTCTGCCAACAATGGATAGGACACATAACCGAACCCGGAACGGTGCCCAACACTACCTTTTTACCCCGTCCCGTGTGATCTGTCTTAGACCTCCGAATCCAAAATTGCAAAGACCCCCCGGTAACGAAGACATCCCCGGCCCAAAGCCCCCCTTGCCGAACAGTAGTAGGAGACACCAGCTCCCCAATTCTCAAAGCTCCAAAAAATGCAAGGGAAAAATCTAGACAAAATAAGGCAGCCTCGAAACTGGAATCACAGATATCATCTAGCCGTGCCCCTAACTGCTCCAACATCTCAAAAGACACCGGACACCTACGATCACCTCGGCTACATACTCTTCTCAACCCCTTTGCCGCTTGCTTCACCAAAAAGGACTTCGTCAAATCCTGAACACCCCGAAGCCGAAAACCAAACACCAAAGCCGCTATTATCCTGTCGACCTTCGCCGCCGAACATCCTTGATCCGCCCCATGTCTCAACCATAACAACAAGGCCCCAACTTGATCCTGGCCCGTAATAGCAACCCGGCACGATGCCAACCAACTCTCCCAAGCACTCCATACTGACCAATAAGCCGACCACATACTAGGAGCCAAGGATGCCTGAATTAACTGTTCTGCAGCCCGGACACCACACTCCAAAGCTCCGCCGGGCATTCCAGCCCCGTTTCCTTGGCATCCGAAGCCAGCGACCGGAAACGCTCAAACTGGAAATGAGACAAAGTCGGGAATGCAATTTTTAACACCGGGCACATGAGATGCTGTAAAATAAGCATTCATGGATAAACAAGACAGAACCAGCTGACGAAGGACCCTGATCACCGGGGGTGAGGCTGTCGTCAAACTGTTGATAGCACATACAACTGCCATATTATCACAATTAAAACAAACCCTTTTATTTCAGAAATCATCACGCCATAGATGCACTGCCACCAAAATTGGGAAAATCTCCAACAAGGTAATGTTCCGTACCAACCCGGTTTCAAACCATTCTACTGGCCATCAAGCGGCACACCAACGACCTCTGAAAAAGGCCCCAAAACCGATACCGCCCGGCGCATCAGTAAAGAGATCCAGGTCAGCATTTCCCACCACTTCTTCCATTAACAATGAACGCCCGTTGTAACAAGCCAAAAAACGATCACAAACCTCCAAATCAGCCTTGTGTTCAGTTGACAAACGAACAAAATGATGATGGGCGCTAACCCCAGCTGTAGCGCTAGCCAACCTGCGTGAAAAAAACTCTCCCCATTGGGATAATTCTGCACGCAAAATTCAGTTTCCCAAGGAGTGACTGCACTTAGCGCAACGGCAATTTCTTCAAGCGTCTGGCCCGGGCCACCTAATTCCTCAAACCAAGCACCTTGTCAACAGGCAACCTAAACTCCCATTTCACTGAATCGATAACAATGCCTAAGAAGGACAGACTTGTACAAGGACCCTCAGTCTTTCCTGGCGCCAGTGGAACCCCGAACCGCTCAGCTATCCAAACAACCATCCTCAACAGGACCTTGCAACATTGAGACTGATCTGGGCCTATGTACAAGTCATCCAGGTAATGAATCACAGAATCTAAATCGGACACATCCTGTACCACCCACTCAAGAAAAAACTAAAGGCTTCGAAATAAGCGCACGACAACGAATAGCCCATCGGCAAACATCTGTCAACATAAAACCCGCCATCCCAATAACAACCTAACAACCTCACGCTATCGGGGTGAACCGGCAATAAACGGAAGGCAGACTCAATATCGGTCTTAGCCAACTACACCCACTTACCGCAACTGCGCACGAACCTAGCTGCCTCATCAAACGACGTATAAACAAAGCTCAGGATCGATCCCATCTTTCACAGACCTCCCTTTTGGGTAAGACAAATGCTGAATGAGAATAAACTTGTTAGGTTCCTTCTTGGGAACCACACCCAAAGGCGACACAACTAAGTCGTCCATAGGGGGAATGGGAAAAGTTCCTGACATCCTACCTAAAGCAACCTCTTTACTTAATTTTTCTGACACAACCGATTTATGCAACTCAGCCGATCTAAGGTTTTTTAAACTCGGTGGTACAATGAAAGCAGGGGCGGGTATGCAAAAAACAACACTAAAACCCGCCCACAGCAGCTCCGCCCTCTCCCTATCAGGGAACCTATTTAGATAGGGGACCATCGCGTCCAACCTCACCGGCATCACCCCCTTTGGAATTACCCTCTGGCTTCCCATTTTTCTTAAACATCTGGACGCTCCATGGGAAGAACCATTGCAGTGCAAGCACAAGTGCTTGAACTTGCAAGTTGTTCCAAACTTACACTGGCCTTCATTGAACTGCCAGCACATGTCATGTTTTTGACCACCAGATTGTCCTGACTGACCCCCGGTTCCTGAAGAGCTACCTTGCGAAGCAGCTTGGCCGGAAGCTCCGGCCCCGCTTTGAAAGGAGTGACCAAACTTTGTTGGCGCCATAACCCGCAACCACAACCCAATGTCCTTCTAGTCCCACCGAATTGCAGGACGAACCGCCTTCTGCTCTCTAAACTGTTCATCGTACCACAACCATGCTTGGCCTCCATAGGCCCTATGCGCCTCTCCTATGGAATCCATGTAACAAAACAAAGCGGAACAATTCTCGGGGGCCTTCTCACCAATAACACTTGCCAAGATCGCAAATGCCTGAAGCCAATTCACAAAAGTCTGAGGAATAAGGCGCCATCTCTGTTTTTCCTCGTCCTCCTTCTTACTATCCTCTTTCTTGCTCTTATCTAAATTAAATTTCTCCAATGGCAAAAGCGAAAATATCTCCATGTACTCATCTTTCCAAATCTTTTCCTGCACATCCTTCCTCAAATGCGCCCCTAACAGCCCCTCAAAACAGACATATACCTCACCACGCGCCTTATCATCCAAACGAATGCCCCCTTCCTTCTCCTCTGTCTGGATGGATACAGGAAAAGGCCGACCTGTCCCGCACCGTAGAATCGCTACCCGACAACTCAAGCCCCAAATTAGAGGATCCAACCCAGGCTGACAAAGGGGACGGCCCTGACCTACCACCGCCCAATCGTGACAACAGCTCTCGTACACCTGACAAAAGCTCCCCCACCCTTTCACAACTCACATAAGCACGCACACCGATTCCATCACCCCGCTCCACAGACCCCCCAGCCTGATCTACAGTAATTGAAGTAGGCATCAAATGAGACACAGAATGATTCTCACCAGGCTGCAGGGGAGCTGTGATCCTGCAGCCGCAGATGCAGTAGCCATCCAACCATCTCTTGGTCCTAATACCGACCTTGGGCCCTCCTGGATGTGAATTTCACTTCTCAACGCAGCTCCCGCCATCCCGGTTCCTGCAGCGGGGACTGTGATGAATACGTCAGCCGCGGGTGCAGCCTGGTGTAATGGAGCCCCAGACCCGGGCCCACCATCCGATCCGGTGCCATCCGTTCCCGCCAAACGATATGGTGTCGGCTCGGTCGCAGGTATAATAGAGGAATTGTGATCCCTAGCCGAGTCCAGCATCCCCACCCGATCTGGGGCGCCGCCTGCCGCTGCCTCCGGAATACTCCCCTGCCGTCTCATGCTGGTGGAAGAGGCAGGCTGCACGGCCTGGCCATCACCGCTGCGGCCCACCATGACATCGCTCCGACCATTGGTGTGTCTGGTGCGCGCAGGCCCCACCCCCCGGAGCTATGGGGAGAAGGCCTGACTACCGCCGCAGGCCTCAGCACGACTGGCGGATTCCTCCCAGACCGCAGCCTGCTTGGTTGCTTGCGAGCAGGCACACAGTCCGGAGGGTCCATGGAGGGGCTCCTACGGCACCGCTGAGACGCCTGGGGCAAATCGGCAGATAGGTGCTCCGGAGGCCTTACTCGCGTGGACCGCCACTCACCGGAACTGGCCGCCGTGGGATCCCCGCTGCCACCTGCGCCTCTAACCAGCCGGGGGCTGGGTTACCGCAGCCGCCCGCAGCTGAGATAGCACGAGTTCTATGGAACTCATCCCGGGTGAGTGCAGTGTTCCTGCTCAAATGCCTTCTGAGCGGGAAGTGACAGGCTCCACCCCCCCACCAATGCTATAGCCCCCTTTCCCAACAATTTCCCTCCTTCTGTATGTGAGGATGGTGAATACATACCGTAAGGTAAGGAGAAGACTCTCCTCTGTGGATATGCATTTCCGCTTCCTGGTATCCTGATACGCAATTCCTGGACGTACTGTCTCCAACAAGATATCAAAGGTGGGTGTTGTCATGCGACAGTACTGGAAGAATTTGTCCGGATGTGTCTGCAGAGATGAATATAGCCGGTGAAAATGCCCTTTACTGAGGCGTTGCCGCAAAAGTGGATGCACCCACATTCTTCTTCTCCTCCTTCGCGGGTCAACTATCACTGGGTATGGCTGGCCAAAGCGGCGTGACAAGACCCAATTAAATAACACCCGGGGAGTTGGTGTGAAATGCAGGAGGTCACACATGTTGCCCAAGTACCACCAAAACCCTTACACAAGCACAGCAACAAAATGGCCATATGGGAGGGTTCCACCTGTTGTAGAGGCCTTAAATAGGGTTTATGCTGATGATTTAAATTATTTTCAGGCCTCAAAACCGTTAAATGTCCATTTTTTAAGGTTGCGTGAAAAAAATGCAGTACAGGTGCCATACGGATTACATACGGAGGTTAACATGCGTAAAATACGCAGACACACCCTGTCTACCGATGACATACGGAACACTGTTTTGGGATAATTTCTGCGTATTATGCCTGTAAAATACGGACCGTATTTCCCTATGCTGAGTGTGACGCCAGCCTTAGGCTGCTTTCACACATCAGTTTTTTGCCGTCAGGCACAATCCATCGAATGTTGAAAAAAACGACTAGCTGATCCAGCTAATTGGATCCCCCAAAAATTGGAGCATGATCGGTTAAAAAAAAATGGAACTCGTCGCTGCATTCTGTCATTTTGCACGGACACAAAATATGTTACTTGTCTGTTTTTTTCCGGCCGCCAGAAAACCAATTTTCAATGGATCCGGCAAAAAACGGATGAAATGTGAGACCATCAATCGCAATCTGATTCAGGTCTTTGAGAAAAAAATGTATTCGTCTGCAACTTTTGCCGGATCCATTTTTTTTCAGAATTTGCCGGATTGAGCCTGACGGCAAAAAACGGATGGGTGAAAGCAGCCTTACTGTGCTCATTGTCAATATAGTAACATGTTTTACTTGTTTTTATTTCCAAAACTTTTGATTTAAGGTTTGAGTCAGCATCTATAAATTGTTAATATATATAGAAACATAATTCTTAATAATGATTTAACACTAGATTACAGTCACTGAAAGCTCTAAATCCAGTTGTTTTTTTTAGATTTCCCTGCCATCTGCTTCATGCACAGTGGAAATAGGTCATATAGTAAAACAAAGGTCACAGAGGTAATTTAATTTTATTCATTTGCAACTCACACCTCAGTGGTTAATAATTGAAGAAAATGTATTTCTTTTCTGCTGGTAAATAAATCAGATACAAAATAGATTTCCCTTGAACCATGTTCTTGGGTATGAAAACATATAACCCAGCAGACAATAGTTTGAGAATTAAATTACAGGTTTTAGGACTTTTTATCAAAAGCCTACTACGTGGAACATACAGTTCACACACTGTTCACTACATCTATATGTGTATATACAGGTGCTTCTTACAAAATGAGAATATCATCCAAAAGTTAATTTATTTCAATTCTTCAATACAAAAAGTGGAACTCATATTATATAGAGACATTATAGAGTGATCTATTTCAAGTGTTTATTTTGGTTAATGTTGATGATTATGGCAAAGGCTACTTTCACACTAGCGTCGGTACGGGCCCGTCGCAGAGCGTCGGGCCGACGTACCGACGCATACTGTGAAGTAAAAGCACAACGGGGGCAGCAGATGCAGTTTTACAATGCATCCGCTGCCCCATTGTAAGGTCGGGGGAGGAGGGGATGGAGTTCTGGCGGAAAAAGCGGACCCGACGGACAAAAAACGTTGCAAACAACATTTTTTTGTCCCGACGGACTGCAAAAACACGTCGCATCCATCGCACGACGGATGCAACGTGTGGCAATCCGTCGCAATGCGTTGCTAATGAAAGTCTATGGAGAAAAAACGCATCCTGCAGGCAACTTTGCAGGATGCGTTTTTTCTTCAAAACGACGCATTGTGAAGTGCGTTGAACAACGATAGTGTGAAAGTAGCCTTACAGACAATGAAAACCTAAAAGTCATTATTTCAGTAAATTAGAATCTACTATATAATTGTCTAAGGGTCACTTCCGTCTGTCTGTCTTTGTCTGTCTTTCTGTCATGGAAATACAAGTCGCTGATTGGTCGTGGCAAAACGCCCACGACCAATCAGCAACGGGCGCAGTCCGGCGGCAACATGGCCGCTCTTCCTCCCCGCAGTCAGTGCCCGCTCCATACTCCCCTCCAGTCAGCCCTCATATAGGGTTAATGCCAGCGTTACCGGAGCGCGGTGTAACGCACTCTGGTTACGCAGCTATTTACCCTGTGTGACCAACTTTTTACTATTGATGCTGCGTATGCAGCATCAATAGTAAAAAGATCTACTGTTACAAATAATAATAATAATAATAATAATAATAATAATAAAAATGTTATTCTCACCCTCCGACGTGTCGGCCTGTCCTCGGCAGTGCAAGAGGCAGGTTCCGGTGCTAAGGATGCTATGCGAGAAGGACCTGCCGTGACATCATCGTCATGTGACCGCGACGTTATCACAGGTCCTGCGCTCATACCAAACCTGGGACCGGAAGCTGCCGCGTGCACTGCACACAGGCGACAGAACTACAAGGGCCCTTCAGAAGGTGAATATGTTTATTTTTTATTTTTTAACCTGTTACATACGTGGCTGGGCAATATACTACGTGACTGGCCAATATACTACGTGTCTGTACTGTATACTACGTGGCTCTGTGCTGTATACTACGTGGCTCTGTGCTGTATACTTCGTGGCTCTGTGCTGTATACTACATGGCTGGGCAATATACTACAGTTAGGGCCAGAAATATTTGGACAGTGACACAAGTTTTGTTATTTTAGCTGTTTACAAAAACATGTTCAGAAATACAATTATATATATAATATGGGCTGAAAGTGCACACTCCCAGCTGCAATATGATAGTTTCCACATCCAAATCGGAGAAAGGGTTTAGGAATCATAGCTCTGTAATGCATAGCGTCCTCTTTTTCAAGGGACCAAAAGTAATTGGACAATGGACTCTAAGGGCTGCAATTAACTCTGAAGGCGTCTCCCTCGTTAACCTGTAATCAATGAAGTAGTTAAAAGGTCAGGGGTGGATTCCAGGTGTGTGGTTTTGCATTTGGAAGCTGTTGCTGTGAGCAGACAACATGCGGTCAAAGGAACTCTCAATTGAGGTGAAGCAGAACATCCTGAGGCTGAAAAAAAAGAAAAAATCCATCAGAGAGATCGCAGACATGCTTGGAGTAGCAAAATCAACAGTTGGGTACATTCTGAGAAAAAAGGAATTGACTGGTGAGCTTGGGAACTCAAAAAGGCCTGGGCGTCCACGGATGACAACAGTGGTGGATGATCGCCGCATACTTAATTTGGTGAAGAAGAACCCGTTCACAACATCAACTGAAGTCCAGAACACTCTCAGTGAAGTAGGTGTATCTATCTCTAAGTCAACAGTAAAGAGAAGACTCCATGACAGTAAATACAAAGGGTTCACATCTAGATGCAAACCATTCATCAATACCAAAAATAGACAGGCCAGAGTTAAATTTGCAGAAAAACACCTCAAGAATAGAGTTGAGCAACCTTGACCTTTTTAGAGTCGAGCCGGGTTTCGCGAAACCCGACTATCTCAAAAGTCGGGTCGAGTGAAATCGGCCGATTATGACGTAAAGTCGGGATCGACCGAAACACGAAACCCAATGCAAGTCAATGGGGCAGCATAGTCGGCAGTGAGTGGGGGCCAGGAAAACACCTAGAGTGCCCATTTTAATGTCAAAACCATCCATTCTTCTTAATGAAGCTTGTCAAGCGTAATTTACCTTATAATAATTGGAAGGCATTTGAAATTGGGGGTCATTTGGCTAAAGTTGTGGTGGGTAGGGCTGGTTCAAGTAATTAGTGGGCCCAGAAAATCTGGACCACGTCACGGCAGTGGAGCAGGGAGAGGTAAGTATTTCAACTTTGCAAGTGCTGTGAACCTGAGCAAGCAGGGGGGGCCCACTCGTTGGCATTGGCACTGGCACAGGGCCCCTCAAAGTACAGCGGTGTGTTTGCACGGCGGGGGCGCCTCCCACCGGCAGCAACACTTTTGCGTACCATGAGAGGCCCTGTGCCAGTGACGTCGCCAACTAGTATTCCTCCCCCCACCTGATGAAGGAACCTGCACTTTCATCTGCACCTTCCTGTTTGTCCCCGTGTAAGGTGGTATGGTATGCGGGAAGGGGGACCTGACTTTCAGCAGGGTCACAATCTTGCAGTGTAGCGTGCACGGGAAATGTTGCGTTATGGGTCAATGTACCAGCAGACTCATCTATCACTGGCTGGGCAATGGGCAGGATGAGGAGGAAACACAGATATAGGCCCAAAGAATAAAGTGGGCTAAATGCAGTTCAAAATTGGTAACACAGGACTAATCAGGGGGCATTGCAGTGGAGGACAACTGGAATGAGAGGCTGACACAGAGAGTAGGCCCAAATCAGTAAGTAGTCGAAATGCAGTTCAAAATTGGCAACAGTAGTAAACAGGCGGCACAGTTTTGTTCAGTGGAGGAGAACAGCAAGGAGTGGCAGACACCGATAGTAGGCCCCAACCCAACTAGTAGGCCAAATGCAGTCTAACATTAACAACTACTTAACGAGCGCCTGAAAACGGAATTTCAGGACAGGAAACCAGGAGAACAGCAAGGAGCGGCAGACACCGATAGTAGGCCCCAAACCAACTAGTACGCCAAATGCAGTTGTTCCGTTTAACCACAATTTAATGAGAGCCTGAAGATAGAAGTTCAGGAAAGGCAACCTGGAGAACACCTTGGAGTGGAACACACCATCTCTCTACACCCCATACCCAATTTGTAGGTCTAATGCAGCGTAGTTTCCAACAACTACTAAACGAGAGCATGATGATCGAAGCATTGGAGAGGAAACCTGGGGAACACCTTGGAGTGGAACACACCATCTCTCTACACCCCATACCCAATTTGTAGGCCTAATGCAGCGTAGTTTCCAACAACTACTAAACGAGAGCATGATGATCGAAGCATTGGCGAGGAAACCTGGGGAACACCTTGGAGTGGAACACACCATCTCTCTACAGTGGAACACACCATCTCTCTACACCCCATACCCAATTTGTAGGCCTAATGCAGCGTAGTTTCCAACAACTACTAAACGAGAGCCGGAAGATCGAAGCTCAGGAAAGGCAACCTGGAGAACACCTTGGAGTGGAACACACCATCTCTCTACACCCCATACCCAATTTGTAGGCCTAATGCAGCGTAGTTTCCAACAACTACTAAACGAGAGCCGGAAGATCGAAGCAATGGAGAGGAAACCTGGGGAACACCTTGGAGTGTAACACACCATCTCTCTACACCCCATACCCAATTTGTAGGCCTAATGCAGCGTAGTTTCCAACAACTACTAAACGAGAGCCGGAAGATCGAAGCAATGGAGAGGAAACCTGGGGAACACCTTGGAGTGTAACACACCATCTCTCTACACCCCATACCCAATTTGTAGGCCTAATGCAGCGTAGTTTCCAACAACTACTAAACGAGAGCCGGAAGATCGAAGCAATGGAGAGGAAACCTGGGGAACACCTTGGAGTGTAACACACCATCTCTCTACACCCCATACCCAATTTGTAGGCCTAATGCAGCGTAGTTTCCAACAACTACTAAACGAGAGCATGAAGATCGAAGCAATGGAGAGGAAACCTGGGGAACACCTTGGAGTGGAACACACCATCTCTCTACACCCCATACCCAATTTGTAGGCCTAATGCAGCGTAGTTTCCAACAACTACTAAACGAGAGCATGATGATCGAAGCATTGGCGAGGAAACCTGGGGAACACCTTGGAGTGGAACACACCATCTCTCTACAGTGGAACACACCATCTCTCTACACCCCATACCCAATTTGTAGGCCTAATGCAGCGTAGTTTCCAACAACTACTAAACGAGAGCCGGAAGATCGAAGCTCAGGAAAGGCAACCTGGGGAACACCTTGGAGTGGAACACACCATCTCTCTACACCCCATACCCAATTTGTAGGCCTAATGCAGCGTAGTTTCCAACAACTACTAAACGAGAGCCGGAAGATCGAAGCAATGGAGAGGAAACCTGGGGAACACCTTGGAGTGTAACACACCATCTCTCTACACCCCATACCCAATTTGTAGGCATAATGCAGCGTAGTTTCCAACAACTACTAAACGAGAGCCGGAAGATCGAAGCAATGGAGAGGAAACCTGGGGAACACCTTGGAGTGTAACACACCATCTCTCTACACCCCATACCCAATTTGTAGGCCTAATGCAGCGTAGTTTCCAACAACTACTAAACGAGAGCATGAAGATCGAAGCAATGGAGAGGAAACCTGGGGAACACCTTGGAGTGGAACACACCATCTCTCTACACCCCATACCCAATTTGTAGGCCTAATGCAGCGTAGTTTCCAACAACTACTAAACAAGAGCATGATGATCGAAGCATTGGCGAGGAAACCTGGGGAACACCTTGGAGTGGAACACACCATCTCTCTACAGTGGAACACACCATCTCTCTACACCCCATACCCAATTTGTAGGCCTAATGCAGCGTAGTTTCCAACAACTACTAAACGAGAGCCGGAAGATCGAAGCTCAGGAAAGGCAACCTGGGGAACACCTTGGAGTGGAACACACCATCTCTCTACACCCCATACCCAATTTGTAGGCCTAATGCAGCGTAGTTTTCAACAACTACTAAACGAGAGCCGGAAGATCGAAGCAATGGAGAGGAAACCTGGGGAACACCTTGGAGTGTAACACACCATCTCTCTACACCCCATACCCAATTTGTAGGCCTAATGCAGCGTAGTTTCCAACAACTACTAAACGAGAGCCGGAAGATCGAAGCAATGGAGAGGAAACCTGGGGAACACCTTGGAGTGTAACAAACCCTCTCTCTACACCACGGAAGGGCTGATTCTTAGGAAGGAAGGCTGTCGGAAAGAAGCAGGGCGCGTCCGAGGGTGATTATATTCTTATTAGGTATATACTCACCCTCGGACGCGCCCTGCTTCTTTATTTGTAATGAATGTTTATTTGCAATGTGGTTTTGACTTACTCTATTTTTTTGGTAAATAATGATTTTATTATTTTCATTGTTTTGCATCTTCTTGGCAATAATATAAAGAAGACGCGACAGGACAACACTCGGTGGATGCCATATCTGTGTTTAAAATTGAAAAAACCTTTCAGTTAACTACTTGCAGGAGAAAGTTATTGTAGCTGGTGGCCATTTTTAGTACTGTACCAGATTTTTGTTGTATGTGTTTGTTTTTAATGTTAAAATGTCTGCATTTGATATCTCTCCAGTATTTTCTTTTTTATAAGCAAAATACTTATTTTTATATTTTCTGATGTTGGTTCCAGGGGTACACGGGCAGCAGTGGTGTGGTCAGTGGAGGCCTAGTGGAAGGAGTCACCGCAGACAGGCATCGAAGGCCTAAAATAATAACACATGGCTGTAGGCAATTTTAAATTGGTTCCAGGGGTACACGGGCAGCAGTGGTGTGGTCAGTGGAGGCCTAGTGGAAGGAGTGACCGCAGACAGGCATCGAAGGCCTAAAATAATAACACATGGCTGTAGGCAATTTTAAATTGGTTCCAGGGGTACACGGGCAGCAGTGGTGTGGTCAGTGGAGGCCTAGTGGAAGGAGTGACCACAGACAGGCATTGAAGGCCTAAAATAATAACACATGGCTGTAGGCAATTTTAAATTGGTTCCAGGGGTACACGGGCAGCAGTGGTGTGGTCAGTGGAGGCCTAGTGGAAGGAGTCACCGCAGACAGGCATCGAAGGCCTAAAATAATAACACATGGCTGTAGGCAATTTTAAATTGGTTCCAGGGGTACACGGGCAGCAGTGGTGTGGTCAGTGGAGGCCTAGTGGAAGGAGTGACCGCAGACAGGCATCGAAGGCCTAAAATAATAACACATGGCTGTAGGCAATTTTAAATTGGTTCCAGGGGTACACGGGCAGCAGTGGTGTGGTCAGTGGAGGCCTAGTGGAAGGAGTGACCGCAGACAGGCATCGAAGGCCTAAAATAATAATACATGGCTGTAGGCAATTTTAAATTGGTTCCAGGGGTACACGGGCAGCAGTGGTGTGGTCAGTGGAGGCCTAGTGGAAGGAGTCACCGCAGACAGGCATCGAAGGCCTAAAATAATAACACATGGCTGTAGGCAATTTTAAATTGGTTACAGGGGTACACGGGCAGCAGTGGTGTGGTTAGTGGAAGCCTAGTGGAAGGAGTCACCGCAGACAGGCATCGAAGGCCTAAAATAATAACACATGGCTGTAGGCAATTTTAAATTGGTTACAGGGGTACACGGGCAGCAGTGGTGTGGTCAGTGGAGGCCTAGTGGAAGGAGTGACCACAGACAGGCATCGAAGGCCTAACATAACAAAAATGTCAATACAATGGTATTGTCAGTGGCAGGCATTGAAGGATGTCAGCGCATAGACTAAACATTGGTGGAGCTGTGAGATAATTTTGCAAGTGGTAGAGCACTGTTTGAGCTGGGGTGGGGGGAAACTGTCTTGTGGCCGGCGGTACAGGCCCAGGGCCCCTCATATTACAACGGTGTGTCTGACGTTGGTGCGCACCACCACCGCCAGAGACACTTTATTGTACTAGGAGGGACCCAGTGGCAGTGCCGTCGACCAAAAGCGGGCTCACCCACCTCTTCAGACAAACTGCACTCTCACGGGTGCTGTCGCCAAGTGTCGATACCACGGCCCCGTGTGGGGAATTTGGCCATTTAGTGAGGTGTAAACATGTCGTATGCTGGACAATCAGGTGCAGAAAATTACGAGATTGGAAAAGGCATTCAGAATAGTCCACAGGCAAGACCTTTTCATAGGAAAGCTAGGTGTCAGCCGGGCAAGGTGGGGCAAAAGATTTCGAAATCCAGTTGTGGTTCATTTTAATGAAGGTTAGATCATCTACATTTTGGGTAGCCAGACGAGTCCTTTTTTCTGTTAGTATTGAACCTGCAGCACTGAATACTCTTTCTGATAGGACACTAGCTGCCGGGCAAGCAAGCTCCTGCAATGCATATTCTGCCAATTCTGGCCAGGTGTCTAATTTTGATGCCCAGTAATCAAATGGGAATGACGGTTGAGGGAGAACATCGATAAGGGATGAAAAATAGTTTGTAACCATACTGGACAAATGTTGTCTCCTGTCACTTTGAATTGATGCTGCAGTACCTGTCCTGTCTGCGGTCATAGCAAAATCACTCCACAACCTGGTCAGAAAACCCCTCTGGCCAACGCCACTTCTGATTTCTGCCCCTCTAACTCCTCTGGTCTGCTGGCCCCTGCAGCTCGTGTGAGAACGATCACGGGCGCTGTGTGCAGGGAATGCCAGAAGCAAACGGTCAACAAGAGTTGATTGTTTGGTTGCTAATATTAGTTCCAAGTTCTCATGTGGCATTATATTTTGCAATTTGCCTTTATAGCGAGGATCAAGGAGGCAGGCCAACCAGTAATCGTCATCATTCATCATTTTAGTTATGCGTGTGTCCCTTTTGAGGATACGTAAGGCATAATCCGCCATGTGGGCCAAAGTTCCAGTTCTCAAATCTGCGGTTGTGCTTGGTTGAGGGGCAGTTTCAGGCAAATCCACGTCACTTGTGTCCCTCAAAAAAACAGAACCCGGCCTTGCCGCGCCACCAATTTCCAGTGGCCCCGGAAAAGCTTCCTCATTAAAAATATAATCATCCCCATCATCCTCCTCGTCCTCCTCCTCCTCTTCGCCCGCTACCTCGTCCTGTACACTGCCCTGGCCAGACAATGGCTGACTGTCATCAAGGCTTTCCTCTTCCTCAGCTGCAGACGCCTGATCCTTTATGTGCGTCAAACTTTGCATCAGCAGACGCATTAGGGGGATGCTCATGCTTATTATGGCGTTGTCTGCACTAACCAGCCGTGTGCATTCCTCAAAACACTGAAGGACTTGACACATGTCTTGAATCTTCGACCACTGCACACCTGACAACTCCATGTCTGCCATCCTACTGCCTGCCCGTGTATGTGTATCCTCCCACAAAAACATAACAGCCCGCCTCTGTTCACACAGTCTCTGAAGCATGTGCAGTGTTGAGTTCCACCTTGTTGCAACGTCTATGATTAGGCGATGCTGGGGAAGGTTCAAAGAACGCTGATAGGTCTGCATACGGCTGGAGTGTACGGGCGAACGGCGGATATGTGAGCAAAGTCCACGCACTTTGAGGAGCAGGTCGGATAACCTCGGATAACTTTTCAGGAAGCACTGCACCACCAGGTTTAAGGTGTGAGCCAGGCAAGGAATGTGTTTCAGTTGGGAAAGGGAGATGGCAGCCATGAAATTCCTTCCGTTATCACTCACTACCTTGCCTGCCTCAAGATCTACAGTGCCCAGCCACGACTGCGTTTCTTTCTGCAAGAACTCGGACAGAACTTCCGCGGTGTGTCTGTTGTCGCCCAAACACTTCATAGCCAATACAGCCTGCTGACGTTTGCCAGTAGCTGCCCCATAATGGGAGACCTGGTGTGCAACAGTGGCAGCTGCGGATGGAGTGGTTGTGCGACTGCGGTCTGTGGACGAGCTCTCGCTTCTGCAGGAGGACGAAGAGGAGGAGGAGGGGGTGCGAACGGCTACAGCCAATTGTTTCCTAGACCGTGGGCTAGGCAGAACTGTCCCAAACTTGCTGTCCCCTGTGGACCCTGCATCCACCACATTTACCCAGTGTGCCGTGATGGACACGTAACGTCCCTGGCCATGCCTACTGGTCCATGCATCTGTTGTCAGGTGCACCTTTGTGCTCACAGATTGCCTGAGTGCATGGACGATGCGCTCTTTAACATGCTGGTGGAGGGCTGGGATGGCTTTTCTGGAAAAAAAGTGTCGACTGGGTAGCTCGTAGCGTGGTACAGCGTAGTCCATCAGGGCTTTGAAAGCTTCGCTTTCAACTAACCGGTAGGGCATCATCTCTAACGAGATTAGTCTAGCTATGTGTGCGTTCAAACCCTGTGTACGCGGATGCGAGGCTAAGTACTTCCTTTTTCTAACCATAGTCTCATGTAGGGTGAGCTGGACTGGAGAGCTGGAGATCGTGGAACTAGCGGGGGTGCCGGTGGACATGGCAGACTGAGAGACGGTGGGAGATGGTATTGTTGCCACCGGTGCCCTAGATGCAGTGTTTCCTACTACGAAACTGGTGATTCCCTGACCCTGACTGCTTTGGCCTGGCAAAGAAACCTGCACAGATACTGCAGGTGGTGCGGAAAATGGTGGCCCTACACTGCCGGAAGGGATGTTGCGTTGCTGACTAGCTTCATTGGCCGAGGGTGCTACAACCTTAAGGGACGTTTGGTAGTTAGTCCAGGCTTGCAAATGCATGGTGGTTAAATGTCTATGCATGCAACTTGTATTGAGACTTTTCAGATTCTGTCCTATGCTTAGGGTAGTTGAACATTTTTGACCGATGACTTTGCGCTGATCAATTGGATGTTGTTTAAAAAAATGCCAGACTGCACTCTTTCTAGCATCGGATACCTTTTCAGGCATTGCAGACTGAGCTTTAACCGGATGGCCACGCTGTCCTCCAACAGGTTTTGGCTTTGCCACGCGTTTTGGGCAAGATACGGGCCCGGCAGATGGAACCTGTTGCGATGTTGATGCCTGCTGCGGCCCCTCCTCCTCCGCTTCAGAACTGCTGCCGCCTGCACCCTGTTCCCCCAATGGCTGCCAATCGGGGTCAAGAACTGGGTCATCTATTACCTCTTCTTGTAGCTCGTGTGCAACTTCGTCTGTGTCACCGTGTCGGTCGGTGGTATAGCGTTCGTGATGGGGCAACATAGTCTCATCAGGGTCTGATTCTTGATCAGCACCCTGCGAGGGCAATGTTGTGGTCTGAGTCAAAGGACCAGCATAGTAGTCTGGTTGTGGCTGTGCATCAGTGCACTCCATGTCAGATTCAACTTGTAATGGGCATGGACTGTTAACTGCTTCACTTTCTAAGCCAGGGACGGTATGTGTAAAGAGCTCCATGGAGTAACCCGTTGTGTCGCCTGCTGCATTCTTCTCTGTTGTTGTTTTTGCTGAAGAGGACAAGGAAGCGACTTGTCCCTGACCGTGAACATCCACTAACGACGCGCTGCTTTGACATTTACCAGTTTCACGAGAGGAGGCAAAAGAGCTAGAGGCTGAGTCAGCAAGATAAGCCAAAACTTGCTCTTGCTGCTCCGGCTTTAAAAGCGGTTTTCCTACTCCCAGAAAAGGGAGCGTTCGAGGTCTTGTGTAGCCAGACGACGAACCTGGCTCCACAGCTCCAGACTTAGGTGCAATATTTTTTTTCCCACGACCAGCTGATGCTCCACCACTACCACTACCCTCATTACCAGCTGACAATGAACGCCCCCGGCCACGACCTCTTCCACCATACTTCCTCATTGTTTTAAAAACGTAAACAAACTAACGGTATTTGTTGCTGTCACACAAATTACACGGTGAGCTATAACTTCAGTATGATTTAGCTACCCCTTTACAGGTGAGTGAGACCACAACGAAAATCAGGCACAATGTTACACACGCTGTTGTTGGTGGCAACAAATGAGAGAGATGCCACACACGCAGGACTGTCACTGAAGCACAAATGTAAATATTAATCTCCCACTGATTTGATTTTTTTTTTTTTTTAAGGGAGACTTTAGGAAAAAAAATAATAGAATAAAATGATTTTTTCAGGAAGAATTTAGAAACCAAATAAAATAAAATGATTTTTTCAGGGAGAATTTAGAAAACAAATAAAACAAAAAAAGGCTTTCTATGGCCACTGAGTGAGAGATGACGCACACAGGAGTCAGGAGTGGCACACAAGCCCAGAGGCCAATATTTATCTCCCACTGATTGATTTAGTGATTTTTTCAGGTAGATTTTGGAACCCAAATCAAGCTAAAAAAAATAATAGGCTTTCTATGGCCCACAATTGGAGAGAGAGAGAGAGATGGCACACCCAGGAGTCAAGACTGGCACACAAGCAGAAAGGGCAATATTAATCTCCCACTGATTTGTTTTTTTTTTTTTTTTTTCAGGGAGACTTTAGGAAAAAAAAAAATAGAATAAAATGATTTTTTCAGGAAGAATTTAGAAACCAAATAAAATAAAATGATTTTTTCAGGGAGAATTTAGAAAACAAATAAAACAAAAAAAGGCTTTCTATGGCCCACTGAGTGAGAGATGACGCACACAGGAGTCAGGAGTGGCACACAAGCCCAGAGGCCAATATTTATCTCCCACTGATTGATGTAGTGATTTTTTCAGGTAGATTTTGGAACCCAAATCAAGCTAAAAAAAATAATAGGCTTTCTATGGCCCACAATTGGAGAGAGAGAGAGAGATGGCACACCCAGGAGTCAAGACTGGCACACAAGCAGAAAGGGCAATATTAATCTCCCACTGATTTGTTTTTTTGTTTTTTTTTTCAGAGAGACTTTAGGAAAAAAAAAATAGAATAAAATGATTTTTTCAGGAAGAATTTAGAAACCAAATAAAATAAAATGATTTTTTCAGGGAGAATTTAGAAAACAAATAAAACAAAAAAAGGCTTTCTATGGCCCACTGAGTGAGAGATGACGCACACAGGAGTCAGGAGTGGCACACAAGCCCAGAGGCCAATATTTATCTCCCACTTTTTTTTTTTTGTTCCAGGGAAAATTTATAAACCCAATAAAAAAAATAATAAATAGGCTTTCTATGGCCCACTATCTGAGAGACAGAGAGAGATGGCACGCTTAGGACTGGCACACAAGCCCAAAGGCCAATATTAATCTCCCTTTTTTTTTAAGGGAGAATTTATAAAACCAAAAAAAAATAAATAAATAGGCTTTCTATGGCCCACTATTTGTGAGAGAGATGGCACGCTCAGGACTGGCACACAAGCCCAGAGGCCAATATTAATCTCCCACTTTTTTTTTTTTTCCAGGGAAAATTTATAAACCCAATAAAAAAAAATAAAAATAAATAGGCTTTCTATGGCCCACTATCTGAGAGAGAGAGATGGCACGCTTAGGACTGGCACACAAGCCCAAAGGCCAATATTAATCTCCCACTGATTGATTTATTGATTTTTTCAGGTAGAATTTAGAACCCAAATAAAGCAAAAAAAGAAAAAAAATGGGCTTTCTATGGCCCACTGAGTGAGTGATGATGCACACAGGAGTCAGGAGTGGCACACAAGCCCTGAGGCCAATATTTTTCTCCCACTGATTGATGTAGTGATTTTTTCAGGTAGATTTTATAACCCAAATCAAGCAAAAAAATAAATAGGCTTTCTATGGCCCACTGAGTGAGAGATGACACAGACAGGGATGGCACTCTAGCAGAAATGTCAATCTTAATCTCCCACAAAAAAAAAAAAAAAAACAGGGAGTGTCCTTCAATTACTATCTCCCTGCAGTAATCTCAGCCAGGTATGGCAGGCAGCAATAAGGAGTGGACTGATGCACAAATTAAATAAAAAGTGTGTACAAACCAAAAAGATAGCTGTGCAGAAAGGAAGGAACAAGAGGATTTGTGCTTTGAAAAAAGCAGTTGGTTTGCACAGCGGCGTACACACAGCAATGCAGCTATCAGGGAGCCTTCTAGGGCAGCCCAATGAGCTACAGCGCTGAGGGGGAAAAAAAAAAAATGTAGCTTCCACTGTCCCTGCACACCGAAGGTGGTGTTGGGCAGTGGAAATCGCTACAGCACAAGCGGTTTGGTGGTTAATGGACCCTGCCTAACGCTATCCCTGCTTCTGACGAAGCGGCAGCAACCTCTCCCTAAGCTCAGATCAGCAGCAGTAACATGGCGGTCGGCGGGAACTCCCCTTTATAGCCCCTGTGACGCCGCAGACAGCAAGCCAATCACTGCAATGCCCTTCTCTAAGATGGTGGGGACCAGGACCTATGTCATCACGCTGCCCACACTCTGCGTTTACCTTCATTGGCTGAGAAATGGCGCTTTTCGCGTCATTGAAACGCGACTTTGGCGCGAAAGTCGCGTACCGCATGGCCGACCCCGCACAGGGGTCGGATCGGGTTTCATGAAACCCGACTTTGCCAAAAGTCGCCGACTTTTGAAAATGAACGACCCGTTTCGCTCAACCCTACTCAAGAAGCCAGCTCAGTTCTGGAAAAGTATTCTATGGACAGATGAGACAAAGATCAACCTGTACCAGAATGATGGGAAGAAAAAAGTTTGGAGAAGAAAGGGAACGGCACATGATCCAAGGCACACCACATCCTCTGTAAAACATGGTGGAGGCAACGTGATGGCATGGGCATGCATGGCTTTCAATGGCACTGGGTCACTTGTGTTTATTGATGACATAAGAGCAGACAAGAGTAGCCGGATGAATTCTGAAGTGTACCGGGATATACTTCAGCCCAGATTCAGCCAAATGCTGCAAAGTTGATTGGACGGCGCTTCATAGTACAGATGGACAATGACCCCAAGCATACATCCAAAGCTACCCAGGAGTTCATGAGTGCCAAAAAGTGGAACATTCTGCAATGGCCAAGTCAATCTCCAGATCTAAACCCAATTGAGCATGCATTTCACTTGCTCAAATCCAGACTTAAGACGGAAAGACCCACAAACAAGCAAGACCTGAAGGCTGCGGCTGTAAAGGCCTGGCAAAGCATTAAGAAGGAGGAAACCCAGCGTTTGGTGATGTCCATGGGTTCCAGACTTAAGGCAGTGATTGCCTCCAAAGGATTTGCAACAAAATATTGAAAATAAAAATATTTTGTTTGGGTTATGTTTATTTGTCCAATTACTTTTGACCTCCTAAAATGTGGAGTGTTTGTAAAGAAATGTGTACAATTCCTACATTTTCTATCAGATATTTTTGTTCAACCCTTCAAATTAAACGTTACAATCTGCACTTGAATTCTGTTGTAGAGGTTTCATTTCAAATCCAATGTGGTGGCATGCAGAGCCCAACTCGCGAAAATTGTGTCACTGTCCAAATATTTCTGGCCCTAACTGTATGTGGCTGGGCAATATACTACGTCGCTGGGCAATATACTACGTGACTGGGCAATATACTACGTGACTGGGCAATATACTACATAGCTGGGCAATATACTATGTCACTGGTCAATATACTACGTAGCTGGGCAATATACTACGTGCTGGGCAATATACTACATGGCTGGGCAATATACTACGTGGACATGCATATTCTAGAATACCCGATGCGCTAGAATCGGGCCACCATCTAGTACTTTATAACACCAGTTTGAAAAATGATTTCAAAATCCAATATGTTGGCCTAGTGAAATGTATGTTCAGTAAACACACTCAATACTTGGTCGGGGCTACTTTTGCATCAATTACTGCATCAATGCAGCGTGGCATGGAGGCGATCAGCCTGTGGCACTGCTGAAGTGTTATGGAAGCCCAGGTTGCTTTGATAGCAGACTTCAGCTCGTCAGCATTGTTGGGTCTGGTGTCTCCCATCTTCCTCGATAATACTGCTGCATAGGGTTAAGGTCAGGCAAGTTTGCTGGCCAATCAAGCACAGTAATACTGTTGTTTTTAAACCAGATATTAGAACTTTTGGCAGTGTGGACAGGTGCCAAGTCCTGCTGGAGAATGAAATTTCTATCCAAAAAGCTTGCCGGCAGAGGGAAGCATGAAGTGCTCTAAAATTTCAAGAGAATGCCAAGAGTGTGCAAAGCAGTCATCAAAGCAAAAGGTGGCTACTTTGAAGAACCTAGACTATAAGACATAATTTCAGTTGTTTCACACTTTTTTGTTAAGTATATAATTCCACGTGTTAATTCATAGTTTTGATGCCTTCAGTGTGAATGTACAATTTTCATTGTCATGAAAATACAGAAAAATCTTTAATTGAGAAGGTGTGTCCAAACTTTTGGTCTGTACTGTATATACAGCATGTCATTGCAAGTTGTCGCATGTCGCATGTTGCTGCATGTTGCATGTCGCATGTTGTTGCATGTTGCATGTTGTCGCATGTTGTTGCATGTTGCATGTCACATGTTGCTTGTTGCATGGTGTATGTTGTGTGTTGTGCGTTGCATGTGCACACAGTCTAGACGAGTCCAGCTCTGCTACATCTGGATGCCTGACATCTAGATGTAGCAGAGCCTGTAGATGATCGCCGGAGATAACTCTGCAGCAATTACCTACACTACAGCGTTCTCACAATCAACTGATCAGCTGTTTGCGAGAACCAGACTAGTGACCGGAGATAACTCAGGAACTTTCTTCATTTCACATGTCGCATGTTGTCGCATGTTGCATGTCGCATGTTGTCACATGTCGCATGTTCTCGCATGTCACATGCTGAATGTCACATGTCGTTGCATGTCGCACGTCGCATGTTGCATGTTGTCGCATGTCATCGCATGTTGCATGTCACATGTAACATGTCGCATCTTGTCGCATGTTGCACGTCACATGTCGCATGTTGTCACATGTTGCATGTCACATGTTGCATGCCGCATGTTGCATGTTGTCGCATGTTGCATGTCGTATGTCACATGTTGCATGTCGCATGTTGCACATCGCATGTAGCTTGTCGTTGCAGGTTGCATGTCACATGTTGTTGCATGTCGCATGTTGTCACATGTTGCATGTCGCATGTTGCCTTATGTCGTCGCATGTTGCATATTGCATGTCGCATGTTGTGTAGCATATTGTTGCATGTCGCCACACAATGTCGCATGTCGTATGTTGTATGTGCACACAGTCTAGACGAGTCCAGCTCTGCAACATCTGGATGCCTCACACCTAGATGTAGCAGAGCCTGTAGATGATCACTGGAGATAACTCTTCAGCGATCACCTACACTACAGCATTCTCACAATCAGCTAATCAGCTGTTTGTGAGAACCAGCCTAGTGACCGGAGATAACTCCCGGTCACGTGCACAGCAGTTCTCTCGATAACATAAGTTATCACGAGTAGAGTTGAGCGACTTTTACTTTTTTTAGGATTGAGTCGGGTTTCGTGAAACCCGACTTTGTCAAAAGTCGGGTCGCGTGAAATCGTCCGATTATTGCGAAAAGTCGGGGGCCGACCGAAACAGGAAACCCAATGCAAGTCAATGGGGAATCAAAGTCGGCAGTGAGTGGAGGACAGGAAAACACCTACCGTGTCCATTTTAATGCCAAAAACATCAATTCTTATTTCTTAAGCTTGTCAATCTTAATTTACTTTATAATAATAGTTAGGCATTGAAAACGGGCTCATTTGGCTAAAGTTGTGGGGGGGTAGGGCTGGCTCAAGATTTTCGTGGGCCCAGGAAATGCGGAATACGTCACGGCGGTGGAGGTATTTCAACTTTACAAGTGCTGTGATCAAGCAGGGGGGGCCCACTAGTTGGCACTGGCACAGGGCCCCTCATAGTACAGCGGTGTGTTTGACGTTGGGCGGCGCCTCCCACTGCCAGAGACACTTTTGCGTACTATGAGGGGCCCTGTGCCAGTGCCAACGAGTATGCCCCTTTCACCTGATGAAGGAACCTGCACTTTCATCTGCACCTTCCTCTTTATCCCCGTGTAAGGTGGTATAGTATGCGGGAAGGAGAACCTGACTTTCAGCAGGGTCAGATTGTGGCTGTGTAGAGTGCAAGGGGAATGTAGTGGTCTGTGTCAATGTACCAGCAGACTCATCTAGCAGTGGCTGGGCAATGGGCGCAGACACAGTTAGTATGCCCAAAATGAAAAAAGTAGGCTAAATGCATTTCAATATTGGTAAGAGGAGTACACAGGCGGCATAGCTTTGTTCAGCGGAGGAGGATAACTGTTATGAGAGGCTCACACAGTTACTAGGCCCAAGTAAGTAAGTAGGCTAAATGCAGTTCAAAATTGGTAAGAGGAGTACACAGGCGACATAGCTTTTTTCAGCGAAGGAGGACAACTGTTATGAGAGGCTCACACAGACTTAGTAGGCCTAAAATAAAAAAAGTAGGCTAAATGCAATTCAAAATTGGTAACAGGAGTACACAGGCGGCATAGCTTTGTTCAGCAGAGGAGGACAACTTTTATAAAAAGGCTCACACAGACTTACTAGGCCTAAAATAAAAAAGTAGGCTAAATGCAGTTCAAAATTGGTAAGAGGAGTACACAGGTGGCATTGCTTTGTTCAGTGGAGGACAACTGTAATAAGTGGCTGACACAGTTAATAGGCCAAAATAATAAAGTGGGCTAAATGTCTGCCAAAATTTTTTTCATAAATTAACTGGTGGCATAGCTAGGTACAGGGGTGAGCTCCTGTGGTAGTTGGCACAAAGTATTAACTGGTCTAAATGGAGGCCATGGCCCCTGTATATTTTTACTATCATCTATCATTTCAACAAATTTGTATTGGCAGTGCCATTGAAGGATTTAACAGCACAGACTACACAGTGGTGGAGCAGGGAGTGGTAAGTTTTGCAAGTGGTAGAGCACTGTTCGAGCTGGGGGGGAACACTCTCTCGTTAGCGGCGGTACTGGCACAGGGCCCCTCATATTACGATGTTGTGCACCACCATCATCAGAGAAACTTCATTGTACTATGAGGGACCCTGTGCCAGTGCGGTCGCCCAAGAGTGGGCACACCCACCTGTCCAGGCAAACGGCACTCGCACGGGTGCTTGCGCCAAGTGGTGACCACGGCCCTGTGGGGGGAGTCAGCCCATTTAGGGAGGTATAAAAATGGCCTATGGTGGACATTCAGCAGCTGCAAATGTGATCCTATAAAAGGAAAAGTCGCTCAACCCTAGCCCAGTGTATTACACTACACAATGTAAGTGGCAGAACGTGGCTGGAAGATGTACGACAAACTAACAGAACTGTGTCGTAGATCCACATAGTGCCAATTTAAATCTCCCTTTTTTGGAGGGAGACTGCAACAAAACTCAGGCCCAGTGTATTACACTACACAATGTAAGTGGCAGAACGTGGCTGGAAGATATATCAAAAAATACAAGGGCTGTAGTACAATTTCAATCTCCCTACAATGATCTCAGGACAAGTATGGCAGCAATAAAAAGGACTGCTGCACACAAAAGTGTGGACAAATATACAAGAGAACTGTGCAGAAAGGAGCAACAGGATTTTTGCTTTTAAAAAAGCAGTTGGTTTGCACAGCGGCGTACAAACAGCAATGCAGCTATCAGGGAGCCTTATAAGGCAGCCTAATAAGCTACAGCGCTGATGCACAAAAATATAAACTCCACTGTCCCTGCAAAGAAAAGGTGGTGTTGGACAGTGGAAATCGCTACAGCACAAGCAGTTTTGGAGTTAATCCTCCCTCACTAACTATATCCCTTCTTCTGATGCAGCTGCAGCAACCTCTCCCTATGCTAAGATCAGCAGAAGTAAGATGACGGTCGGCGTGCACGCCCCTTTATAGCCCCTGTCTTGCCGCAGAAAGCAAGCCAATCACTGTAATGCCCTTCTCTAAGATGGTGGGGACCGAGACCTATGCCATCACGCTGCCCACACTCTGCGTCCTCCTTCATTGGATGAGAAATGGCGCTGAAAACATCATACGAAACGCGACTTTGGCGCGCTGATCGCCAACCTCATGGCCGATCCCACACTAGGATCGGGTCGGGTTTCACGAAACCCGACTTTGCCGAAAGTCGGCGATTTTTGAATTTGTAAGATCCGTTTCGCTCAACCCTAATCACGAGAATTGCAGTGGACGAGGGACTTCCGGCGGCGTGACAGGTGAGCCGGCAGACATGCGTAGTAAGCTGCGTGTATGCAGTTTCTACGCATGTGACTAATCAATAGATGCGATTTTATTGCATCTAATGATAGTCTATGGTAAATTTATGGGGCAGCGACAGAGCGTCGACGCTTTGTAAACAGACATGCTGCGTTCTGAAAAGACGCGCCGCATGTCCGTTTACGCGGGTCTACCGCATGCGTGCTTTACCACATAGTGGAGACGGGATTTCATGAAATCCCCTCCACTATGCTGTAACATCTAGACGCTGCGTGTTTAATGCTGCGGCTCTACACATCGTCAAACACGCAGCGTTTCCTGAACGTGGAAAATTACCCTAAGAATTTGTATTATGGCAAGAAAAAAACAGCTAAGTAAAGAAAAATGAGTGGCCATTATTACTTTAAGGAATGAAGGTCAGTCAGTCTGAAAAATTGGGAAAACTTTGAAAGTGTCCCCAAGTGCAGTGGCAAAAACCATCAAGCGCTACAAAGAAACTGGCTCACATGGGGACCGCTCCAGGAAAGGAA
Source organism: Ranitomeya imitator (assembly GCF_032444005.1). Classification (NCBI taxonomy): domain Eukaryota; kingdom Metazoa; phylum Chordata; class Amphibia; order Anura; family Dendrobatidae; genus Ranitomeya; species Ranitomeya imitator. The sequence goes on from NC_091282.1 coordinate 835,319,775, forward strand.
GACCGAGAGTAACCTCTGCTTGTGAGGATAACTTTATCCCAGTCACCAGGCTCAGAAATTGCAGGTTAACAGCAGCTCAGATTAGAGACCAGGTCAATGCCACACAGAGGTCTAGCAGCAGACACATCTCTACAACAACTGTTAAGAGGAGACTTTGTGCAGGAGGCCATCATGGTAAAATAGCTGCTAGGAAACCACAAAGGACAGGCAACAAGCAGAAGAGACTTGTTTGGGCTAAAGAACACAAGGAATGGACATTAGACCAGTGGAAATATGTGCTTTGTTCTGATGAGTCCAAATTTGAGATCTTTGGTTCCAACAACCGTGTCTTTGTGCGATGCAGAAAAGGTGAGATGAACTCTACATGCCTTGTTCCCATCATGAAGCATGGAGGAGGAGGTGTGATGGTGTGGGGGTGCTTTGCTGCTGACACTGTTGGGGATTTATTCAAAATTGAAGGCATACTGAACCAGCATGGCTATCACAGCATCTTGCAGCGGCATGTTATTCCATCCGGTTTGCGTTTAGTTGGACCATCATTTATTTTTCAACCTGACAATGACCCCAAACACACCTCTAGGCTGTGTAAGGGTTATTTGACCAAGAAGGAGAGTGATGGGGTTCTACGCCAGATGACCTGGCCTCCACAGTCACCAGACCTAAACCCAATCGAGATGGTTTGGGGTGATCTGGACCGCAGAGTGAAGGCAAAAGGCCCAACAAGTGCTAAGCATCTCTGGGAACTCCTTCAAGATTGTTGGAAGACCATTCCCGGTGACTACCTCTTGAAGCTCATCAAGAGAATGTCAAGAGTGTGCAAAGCAGTCATCAAAGCAAAAGGTGGCTATTTTGAAGAACCTAGACTATAAGACATAATTTCAGTTGTTTCACACTTTTTTGTTAAGTATATAATTCCACATGTATTAATACCTAGTTTTGATGCCTTCAGTGTGAATGTACAATTTTCATAGTCATGAAAATACAGAAAAATCTTTAAATGAGGAGGTGTGTCCAAACTTTTGGTCTGTACTGTACAAACATACATAGACTGTATATTATATTCACACATATATATATATATATATATATATATATATATTCACTATATATATATTTTAAGATTGTTCTCACTAAGTGTATTGGGGGACACTTGCTTGGCACGGGATTAACGTGGTCAGGCACGATTTTTGACTTAAACAGTCTATACGGTTTATTAAAGTTGTATAAAATGGGTTGTGCACAGTTCATATTATACATTTCATCAAACACAACAGGCACCAACTGGTGATATTAATTTGCAGTCTTCAACACTCCATTTACGGCTTTGTCTCACAAACACTAAACATGCTGGACCTCTCACTTCGCCCAGTTACCATGGGTGTCTGTACGCCGTACACTTCACCAATGTCCCAAGTCACATATGACACTGGGTCGCGGTCTCTAAACACGCCGAACCTCACTCCGTTCAGTCACCGTGGGAGACCACACAGTTCACGGAACATCACAAGCACCAACAGTCTGTATAGGTACCTGACTGGAGCTCCTGCTCCACCTGCTGAATCCTTGTCAGTCCACTCTTCCGGGAAAGCTGCCTCACAGGGATCACCAACTTGCCTGGGCGGCATATTTTAGTCAGTCCAGACCCACCGAAGGACGGTAGCTTCCCCCACATAGACCATCCAGAATCAGAGTATTACTGTGCGCTATTCAGGGATCCGGTCCTACTCTCAGAACCTCCCAACACACCAGCATGACCTCTTCAGGACTCCTACTCCCAGGACTTCCAACACATGAACCGCACATGTGACCTGTCCAGGTGCTATTCAGGACCTCGTCCAACACCCCAGGCATATGACCTGTCCAGGTACTATTCAGGATCTCGTCCAACACACCAGGCATATGACCTGTACAGGTGCTATTCAGGACGTCAGTCCAATTCCCCAGGCATATCAGCTGTCCAGGTACTATTCAGGATCTCGTCCAACACCCCAGACATATAACCTGTCTAGGTGCTATTCAGGACATCAGTCCAATACCCCAGGCATATGACCTGTCCTGGTGCTATTCAGGACGTAGGCCAAAGCCCCACCATGTGCTCTTCAGGACTCCTACTCCCAGGAAATCCAACACAGGTTGTTCAGTGTGCTATTCAGGAATCCTACTCCCAGGAAATCCAACACACCAGCATCTCCTCCTCACATGAACCGTACATGTGACCTGTCCAGGTGCTATTCAGGACCTCGTCCAACACCCCAGGCATATGACCTGTCCAGGTACTATTCAGGACCTCGTCCAACACCCCAGGCATATAACCTATCCAGGTGCTATTCAGGACGTAAGTCCAATACCCCAGGCATATGACCTGTCCAGATGCTATTCAGGACGTCAGACCAACACCCCAGGCCACCAGCAAGTCCAAAGCCCCACCATGTGCTCTTCAGGACTCCTACTCCCAGGAAATCCAACACAGGTTGTTCAGTGTGCTATTCAGGACTTCTACTCCCAGGAAATCCAACACACCAGCATGTGACCGGTCAAGGTGCTATTCAGGACCTCTGTCCAACACCCCAGGCCACCAGGTCCAAAGCCCCACCACGTGCTCTTCAGGACTCCTAGGAAATCCAACACAGGTTGTTCAGTGTGCTATTCAGGAAACCGGTCCTTCTCCCAGGACCTCCCAACACACAGGCTCTCCAGGACCTTCCACTGGAACCACACACGAACATTTGACCCACACCCTGGTCACATTATATACCCTTAACCACTCCCGTGGATGGGAGTGTGGATGTGTGGCTAGTTTGTCCCGCCTATCTCACATAACTAGCCTAGTAAGTCTCCCTTACAACTTCACCATACATATACACACTCTTGAGGGACTACAGGTCCCAGAACAACAACAATGCATCAGACTTACCACGCAGACTCCCTCTGCGACACATATCGGCCACTCACAATTCTGCCAGTCACTGTTTCACCACCATTATCACAATAGATATGCCTCCATGCACATCCCAAGGAGCACACACAGCGCCCCCTAGCTGCCACAGGGGTCACTGCATCACATACCCCCCCTCTGTTCAAACTTTTGGGGTTGAACACCTGTCACACCTGGGGTCTCGAGACAGGTCACGCACGTTACCTTGCCCTACCAGTCGAGAGAACCGTCTCAGTCGGTTTTGAGCATCACACATAACCATACCCTTGTTGGGTTTACCCCGCCCCCAGCAGTCAACACGTAGGCCTTGAGCTTTGGCCCTTAAGTCACAGTCTGTCTGTGTCACCAAACCTTTAGTCACCACACTTTCCAAGTGCGCCCCATTGCCCGGCCTTTCTCTCCATGGCCGCCACCCATGGTTGGTGCGGTCATGAGTCCCATTTACAATCAAGGCTACTGTCTGGTCAGAGTTTGCCCCTTTGTCACTACTTTGGCTACAAGGTCTCCCACCTACAGTCATGGTCAAAAGTATTGACACCCTTGCAATTCTGTCAGATAATACTCAGTTTCTTCCTGAAAATGATTGCAAGCACAAATTATTTGGTATTATTATCTTCATTAAATTTGTCTTAAATTAAAAAACACAAAAAGAATTGTCCTAAAGCCAAATTGGATATAATTCCACACCAAACATAAAAAAGGGGGTGGACAAAAGTATTGGCACTGTTCGAAAAATCATGTGATGCTTCTCTAATTTGTGTAATTAACAGCACCTGTAACTTACCTGTGGCACCTAACAGGAGTTGGCAATAACTAAATCACACTTGCAGCCATTTGACATGGATTAAAGTTGACTCAACCGCTGTCCTGTGTCCTTGTGTGTACCACATTGAGCATGGCATGATTTTTGACTTAAACACAGTCTATACGGTTTATTAAAGTGTCATAAACCGGGTTGTGCACAGTTCACATTATACATTTCATCAAACACAACAGGCACCAACTGGTGATATTACCTTGCAGCTTTGTCTTCAACACTTCATTTACGGCTTTGTCTCACAGACACTAAACATGCTGGATCTCTCACTTCGTCCAGTTACCATGGGTGTCTGTACGCCATACACTTCACCAATGTCCCAAGTCACATACAGCACATATGACACTGGGTCCACGGTCTCTAAACACTCCGAACCTCACTATGTTCAGTCACCGTGGGAGACCACACAGTTCACAGAACATCACAAGCACCAACAGTTTGCATAGGTACCTGACTGGAGCTCCTGCTCCACCTGCTGACTCCTTGTCAGTCCACTCTTCTGGGAAAGCTGCCTCACAGGGATCACCAACTTGCCTGGGCAGCATATTTTAGTCAGTCCAGACCCACCGAAGGACGGTAGCTTCCCCCACATAGACCATCCAGAATCAGAGTCTTACTGTGCGCTATTCAGGGATCCAGCCCTACTCCCAGAACCTCCCAACACACCAGCATGACCACTTCAGGACTCCTACTCCCAGGACTTCCAACACATGAACTGCACATCTGACCTGTCCAGGTGCTATTTAGGACCTCGTCCAACACCCCAGGCACATGACCTATCCAGGTACTATTCAGGATCTCGTCCAACACCCTAGGCATATAACCTGTCCAGGTGCTATTCACGATGTCAGTCCAATACCCCAGGGATATGACTTGTCAAGGTGCTATTCAGAACCTCTGTCCAACACCCCAGGCCACCAGGTCCAAAGCCCCACCACGTGCTCTCCAGGACTCCTACTCACAGGAAATCCAACACAGGTTGTTCAGTGTGCTATTCAGGGAAATGGTCCTACTCCCAGGACCTCCCAACACACAGGCTCTCCAGGACCTTCCACTGGAACCACACACGAACATCTGAACCCAACCCTGGTCACATTATATACCCTTAACCACTCCCCTGGATGGGAGTGTGGATGTGTGGCAAGTTTGTCTCGCCCATCTCACATAACTAGCCTAGTAAGTCTCCCTTACAACTACACCATACATATACACACTCTTGAGGGACTACAGGTCCCAGAACAACAACAATGCATCAGACTTACCACGCAGACTCCCTCTGCGACACATATCGGTCACTCACATTTCTGCCAGTCACTGTTTCACCACCATTATCACAATAGATATGCCTCCATGCACATCCCAAGGAGCACACACAGCGCCCCCTAGCTGCCACAGGGGTCACTGCATCACAATATATATACAGTACAGACCAAAAGTTTGGACACACCTTCTCATTTAAAGATTTTTCTGTATTTTCATGACTATGAAAATTGTACATTCACACTGAAGGCATCAAAACTATGAATTAACACATGTGGAATTATGCACTTAACAAAAAGTGTGAAACAACTGAAAATATGTCTTATATTTTAGGTTCTGCAAAGTAGCCACTTTCTGCTTTGATGACTGCTTTGCACATTCTTGGCATACTCTTGATGAGCTTCAAGAGGCAGTCACCAGGAATGGTTTTCACTTCACAGTTGTGCCCTGTCAGGTTTAATAAGTGGGATTTCTTGCCTTATAAAAGGGGTTGGGACCATCAGTTGTGTTGTGCAGAATTCTGATGGATACACAGCTGATAGTCCTACTGAATAGACTGTTAGAATTTGTATTATGGCAAGAAAAAAACAGCTAAGTAAAGAAAAACGAGTTGCCATCATTACTTTAAGAAATGAAAGTCAGTCAGTCCAAAAAATTGGGAAAACTTTGAAAGTGTCCCCAAGTGCAGTGGCAAAAACCATCAAGCGCTACAAGGAAACTGGCTCACATGAGGACCGCCCCAGGAAAGGAAGACCAAGAGTCACCTCTACTTCTGAGGATAAGTTTATCCGAGTCACCAGCCTCAGAAATCGCAGGTTAACAGCAGCAGATTAGAGACCAGGTCAATGCCACACAGAGTTCTAGCAGCAGACACATCTCTACAACAACTGTTAAGAGGAGACTTTGTGCAGCAGGCCTTCATGGTAAAATAGCTGCTAGGAAACCACTGCTAAGGACAGGCAAAAAGCAGAAGAGACTTTTTCGGGCTAAAGAACACAAGGAATGGACAATAGACCAGTGGAAATCTGTGCTTTGGTCTGATGAGTCCAAATTTGAGATCTTTGGTTCCAACCACCGTGTCTTTGTGCAACGCAGAAAAGGTGATTGGATGGACTCTACATGCCTGGTTCCCACCGTGAAGCATGGAGGAGGAGGTGTGATGGTGTGGGGGTGCTTTGCTGGTGACACTGTTGGGGATTAATTCAAGATTGAAGGCATACTGAACCAGCATGGCTACCACAGCATCTTGCAGAGGCATGCTATTCCATATGGTTTGTGTTCAGTTGGACCATCATTTACTTTTCAACAGGGCAATGACCCAAAACACACCTCCAGGCTGTGTAGGGCTATTTGACCAAGAAGGAGAGTGATGGGGTGCTATGCCAGATGACCTGGCCTCCACAGTCACCAGACCTGAACCCAATCGAGATGGTTTGGGGTGAGCTGCACCGCAGAGTGAAGGCAAAAGGGCCAACAAGTGCTAAGCATCTCTGGGACCTCCTTCAAGATTGTTGGAAGACCATTCTCGGTGACTACCTCTTGAAGCTCATCAAGAGAATGCCAAGAGTGTACAAAGCAGTTATCAAAGCAAAAGGTGGCTACTTTGAAGAACCTAGAATATAAAACATAATTTCAGTTGTTTCACTCTTTTTTGTTAAGTATATAATTCCACATGTGTTAATTCATAGTTTTGATGCCTTCAGTGTGAATCTACAACTTTCATAATCATGGAAATACAGAAAATCTTTAAATGAGAAGGTGTGTCCAAACTTTTGGTCTGTACTGTATATACTGTATATATATTCACTATATATATATAGTTATACAGTGCCTTGAGAAAGTAATCGGCTCCATGGAACTTTTCAAACTTTTCCCACATATTATGCTTCAAACATAAAGATACCAAATGTAAATTTTTGATGAAGAATCAACAATAATTGGACACAATTGTGAAGCTGAACGAAATTTATTGTTTATGTAAAATTTTGTGGAAATTCAAAAAACTGAAAAGTTAGGCGTGCGATATTATTCATCCCCTTTAACTTAATACTTTATTGTGCTACCTTTAGATGCGGTTACAGCTACAAGTCGCTTGGGGTATGTTTCTATCAATTTTGGACATCAAAAGACTGAAATTCTTTCCCATTCTTCCTTGGCAAACAGCTCGAGCTCAGTGAGGTTTGATGGAGATCATTTGTGAACAGTAATTTTCAGCTCTTTCCATAGATTCTTGATTGGATTGAGGTCTGGACTTTGACTTGGCCATTCTAACACCTGGATACGTTTATTTGTGAACTATTCCATTGTAGATTTTGCATTATGTTTGGGATCATCGTCTTTTTGGAAGACAAATCTCCATCCCAGTCTCAGGTCTTTTGCAGACTCCAACAGGTTTTCTTCAAGAATGGTCCTGTATTTGGCTCCATCCATCTTCCCATCAATTTTAACCATCTTCCCTGTCCCTGCTGAAGAAAAGCAGGCCCAAACCATGATGCTGCCACCACCATGTTTGACAGTGGGGATGGTGTGTTCAGGGTGATGAGCTGTGTTGCCTTTAAGCCAAACATATCATTTGGCATTATTGCCAAAAAGTTTGATTTTGGTTTCATCTGACCAGAGCACCTGTCTCCCAGGTGGCTTGTTGCAAACTTTAATCAACACTTTTTATGGATATCTTTGAGAAATGGCTTTCTTCTTGTCACTCTTCCATAAAGGCCAGATTGGTGCAGTGTATGACTGATTGTTGTCCTATGGACAGACTAACCCACCTCAGCTGTAGATCTCTGCAGTTCATCCAGAGTGATCATGGGTCTCCTGGCTGCATCTCTGATCAGTAGTGATGGGCAAGCACTAAAATGCTCGGGTGCTCGTTCCTCGGGTTGAGGAAATTGGAATACTCGGGTACTCGGCCAGAACAACGAGCACAATGTAAGTCTATGGGAGACCTGAGTATTTTTACCGCGATCCCCCCCCCGGGGGTCCTTTTAAGGTCTAAAAACGTCTGAAAATGATGGACACACTGCTCAAATGACACAGGGACCTCATGAAGATCGCCCCTGGAAGCATTCCTGACTCCTAGTTCACAGCCTTAGTCATTTTTTTTCCGAGATTCAAGCCATTTTTCCCAGTGTCGCAAAAAACACATGAAAACAAAACCAAAACAGGTTTTGCTTGGAAATATGTCACGGTACATCCTTTGCAGGTTAATGACTTGCCTGTAAGGCAAAATATTTCACACCAGACCGAAAATTTCCTCTCCCACTTAGGCTTAGTTCAGACACTGCGTTTTTTAAGCATTTTTCAACTTTAAAAGCCTTCCTCTAGCGTGGTGGTGTTGTAGATCCTTACTGCCTCTGGCTTCAGATAAGGTCTTCACAGATGTTTGCTCTGTCCCCCGTATAGGATAGGACACGACCCATATGACTGGTGACTTGAGGCGGTTTATAGGGACTCTAGCATGCCCCAGCCTCTAAGGATGTCACCGTGCCTTCAGGTGTATGTGGGGACAGATAACTTACAATTCAGGTGTCCTGCCGGTCTCTGCTGTAAGTCGTAGAGTCCTTACAACCTCAGTGGTCCGGTTACTGGTTATCTGCGCTTCAGAGGGAGGCAGCCTGATCTTAGCTGGTGTCCCCTGATGTTACTCTCCTGTTCTTCCTCTCTTGCATGCTCACTGCAACATTGTTCGACTTTCTGTATGTCTCTTCCTCCAGGAGCTGCAGTACTTCAGACTACAGGCCCCTTCAGACCTTCTGACACTCTATGTCAGTCTGCTCTCTTTTGTGTTTCTCACTCTCTGAACTGAAACTGAACCCTTTCCCTCCAGATCAGGATGTATTTATAGGGGAGTTAACCTTAAACAGGTTTAGAGCTCCCCCTTGTGGTCTGCAGTGAGAACATGTTGTATGCATTGTGGTTACCTGATAAAAGATCTTCATTCATCGCTTCCAAATGTAACATCACTCTCCCCGTGAGGAAAGCAATGTCACTGTGACAACCAGGACCCTGGGGCATCACAACTGCACAAAACTGGCCTTTATGGAATAGTGGCAAGAAGAAAGCCATTTCTCAAAGATATCCATAAAAAGTGTTGTTTAAAGTTTGCAACAAGCTACCTGGGAGACACACCAAACATGTGGAAGAAGCTGCTCTGGTCAGATGAAACAAAAATCAAGCTTTTTAGCAACAATGCCAAACGATATGTTTGGCATAAAGGCAACACAGCTCATCACCCTGAACACATCATCCCCACTGTCAAACATGGTTGTGGCAGCATCATGGTTTGAGCCTGCTTTTCTTCAGCAGGGAGAGGGAAGATGGTAAAAATTGATGGAAAGATGGATGGAGCCAAATACAGGACCATTCTTGAAGAAAACCTGTTGGAGTCTGCAAAAGACCTGAGACTGGGATGGAGATTTGTCTTTCAACATGACAATGATCCCAAACATAAAGCAAAATCTACAATGGAATAGTTCACAAATAAACGTATCCAGGTGTTAGAATGGCCAAGTCAAAGTCCAGACCTCAATCCAATCAAGAATCTGTGGAAAGAGCTGAAAACTGCTGTTCACAAACGATCTCCATCAAACCTCACTGAGCTCGAGCTGTTTGCCTAGGAAGAATGGGCAAGAAATTAAGTCTCTCTATGTACAAAACTGATAGAGACACCACAAAGGGGTCGAATAATATTGCACGCCCCACTTTTCAGTTTTTGAATTTCCACAAAAATTTAAAATAACCAATAAATTTCGTTCAACTTCACAATTGTGTTCCACTTGTAGTTGATTCTTCACCAAAAATTTACATTTGGTATCTTTATGTTTGAAGCATGATATGTGGGAAAAGGTTGAAAAGTTCCAGGGGACCGAATACTTTCGCAAGGCACTGTACATCATAGTGTCTTGCTCATGTCAAGAGAGGTGCCAGGCTAGTGCATGCAGTGCGATGGGATTTTCGAACGAGAAATACGGCAGTCTTTCTCTATGCCCATATACACAGTATGACTTAAAGGTGTTGGCAAATTTCCTAACTGCGGCCGGGGTCACACTTGCAAGTGCAATGTCAGAAACTCGCTCGAGTCTCTTGCATCAATACCCGACACTGCCGCTGACACTTGGGACCGGAGCGTTCAGCTGCATAGAAATTCATGCAGCCGCATGCCCCAGTCCCGAGTGCCTTCGGCAATGTCGGGTATTGATGCGAGAGACTCACACGAGTTTTTCACATTGTACTCGCAAGTGTGACCCCGGCCTAACTGACCAGCTCTTTTGTCAATAAAATGGCTGGTTATAGAGGGTCATGTGGCCAGTTTGGTCCATCAAAAACTTCTCTTTGCAAAACACCACACATGGGAAAGCTGCATTTTTTTTTGAGGAGGATGATGGACTGGTGTGGTTACATGCTTCAGCCATTGTATGGATAGAAGTGGCTGTCAGTTTTGTGAGGAAAGCTGCATCAACATAAGAAAGTGGCCGACCCCTTTAACACACACTAACAACTCCCAACTACCAGTAACTCACTAATCTCTGCCTTTTATTAACTAAATCCATTCCCTGTCCCAAAATCTTCTACCTAATCCTTAACTCCCTCATAACCAGTCTGCCTTGAGGTGCTGATATACACAATAACAACTGCATTTTATAGCAATTACAGTGAAATTGTAGCAAATCCATAACACTCACACAATGTCACATTAATAAATCAATACAATACAATATTCAAAACGTTGCAAACAACCTTCAGGAGGTGCTGGCATCTTCAACACTCCTTTCTGCACCTTACCTCCACCATTGTGACTTTGTATGAGGCCAGTTATCCATCGCTTTTTAATAGTCTGAATTTAGGGGAATAAAAGGGAAAATATGTCAAACAAGAGCTGTATATAAAAGAATCAATACACCTTAGTCCATGAATACGATTTATTAATAATTAATAATCATCTGCAATAAATAACTGGAAGAATTAGGCGTGCTGTCAGAATCTTTACTTGCAATTACAAGAAAGCATCTCTTTAAATGGAAGTTTAGCCTTAAGCGTCCTCACTGCAATGCCTGTCTTCATTGTTTGCATTTGATATGCATCCTACATCATGCAGACATTTTGCTTATTGCTGTGGCCATCCGAATGTATTAGTTAATATATAGGTAATTAAAAATTAGCAGCATCTGAAAGTGTTGACTAGTCGGAAAAAGAATTCAGAGGCGAGAGTATCTATACTGGCAGCTTATATATTCTTGTACAATTAGAAGTCCTCGTATGGTGCCAGAACATAGCTCCAAATCCCCCCCAAAAGTTAGTGCAAGTGTTCCCTGCTTCCTCTATGTCCTATATCAGACAAATACCCCGCACTGCCTATATTCAGTAGGTTATCCTACATCAACTGTAGGATTATTGAGGTTTCGAAATGTATTTTCAAAGCACTGTGGCTGTTGGAGTTGATTTGCTAGGTCTAGCAGGGTTGGATCAATATACTGCCAGGGGAGAAGCTTTTACTCGACCACTGCGGTACTTGTTCTTCCATTGATCCGTCTTCTCTGCTTCTATCTGAAATCCATCTCCTTTCTCGTGGGCTGTGGTTACCAGGCAACAATAAGGGTGTGGGGAGGGGGACATATAGGTGAAATGAACTATGATTGGTTCCCACTTACTTTGTCCAACCAAGTGGTCAGCCGGCTACACAGCAGCGCTCGGACACTGGCTCTTGGGTCTCCACTTAAAACCCAAAAATCAATTTAATCTTTAGGTTAACCTCTATCAAAATATCGAGCTGTGTCTTATCATGCTTGGCCACTGCTCCCTGTCGAGAGATTGGGCAGGAATTTTTGGAGTCTGTCGAGATAGTGTTTAAAATGTACATAGCTGAATGAGCAAGTTCACCAAAGAAAGGTAAGATCAAGGATACACCAGGTCTGCTTTATATAAAATGGCACTTTGTTACAGGTTAGTATGCTGTTAACCTTTGCAGTTGCAGGAAGAATTAAGCTGCACCCGGACAAGGTTCTACATCAAGCAGACAGGAGACAGCCAAAAATTCTCTTTATGTGATTGCTCATTTTCTTGTACATCTATTAAATAAAAATAAAGAATTTGTATTATAAGATTTTAAAAAATCCTAATCACTTATTAATGCCTATTCCTGCAATACCAACACATTCCACTGTACTACACAATTCAGAAGGCATGTACAAATAAAATCAGGCATTACTGAATGACAACTATGTAACGTGGTGTCTCATGCTACGTCAACATCGGGAAGTGAGCAGCACTGATGCCGCTGCGTCTGTACACACCGGCCAGGACACTTGCACCATTGGTCGGAAGTCAATAGAATAGGAGACATGTACGATACCAGCTGACGCAGAAGTGAATCATTAGAGTCTGGAGAACAGTTATGACCATTCAAGAAAGTGGAATGAGGGCCATGCTTGTAAGAGCTTACAATTGGAGGACAAGAAGTGCTTGATTTGTACAGTGATCTAGCTGTCTTTTGTGGAAAATTTTTTGACGTTTTCGAAACCAAATCATGGTTTCCTAATAAAAAGTGAGATCACATGAATGGTGTTGAATTATATGATATGTACAGTACATTTTCCTGATTATTACAGGCAAACCTGAATCATAGCAAACCTCCCTGAACTTTCATAAATCTAAGGCTCGGGCATGACCATACTTTCTCTCATCCAAGAAAATCTGGCCGATTATGCTAATTACACTCTAATCAGTGTGAGATCATAGTATGATCGGATTTTCACGCACGTGGAGAAGATGGAAAAAATTATTTCTCTTCTCCTTTCTGTCAGTCCATGATAATTGGACTACACTCAGATGTCATCCGAGTTCGGTCCGATTTTTTTGTGACTGACGCATCGACTTGCATGGCCGAGTGTGATCCGATTTACAGCCACAAATCATGTATGCTGCAATTTTTTTTTTTTGACCAGACATGGTCCAATGTATAAATTGTGCATGTGCACGGTCCCATGGAATAACATTGATCCAAGTTATTTTGTCGGATCTCACTCTGACTAAAAATAGGATTGTCTGCACAAGGCCTAAGGCTTACAAATTACAACTATAGCAATAAAAGCCTCAACTATATTTTTCCTTCAGGTGATTATATTTAAACTCATTTAACCCCTTTCTGACATCGGATATAGTATCCCGCCCATGTGCCCTGGGCCTATTTGACCATGGACAGAATATTACGTCTGAGCAATTGCCCACGCACACAGGAAATGTGCGGGCGTTCGCCGCCGGGTGTCAGGTGATTATGTTAGGTGTTAAGTGTTAGGTGACCGCTCCCAGCACTTTGACCCCTGAAATGCTGGCAGAGGTCTGACAGTCCCTCTGCCTTTTGATCGGAGACCCCATAGTGTGACGCTGGGTCCCGATTGTTGTCATGATGACCCGATGTCATCATTATGACATCTGAGTCACCATACCTAGCAAAATGCATAATGAGCAAGTTTGATTGTCAGTGCAGAGTTGACAGTTTCTATAGTATGGAGAGGCTGCTTCATCTCCATGCAGCCTGCAAAAAATGATTGTCCTATAGTGGGACAAAGTAAAAGAGATAGAAAAAGTAAAAAAAAAAAAAAGTTCAATAATTGTAAAAATATTTTTTTAAAAAAAATCAAAAATATTGATAAAAAAATCAAAGATATTGTATCTCTAACATATAGCAAACCGTAATGTGCTTCATGGCTATGACAAAACTGAAAATTATATGGCTCCATATGTGATATCTGAGGTTCTGTAGGCAGGTCAAGGTGTGACCATCATAGAGCATTGAAAAAAAAAATCCTAGATAATGATGAGAAACATAACATACTTTGCTTTACTACATATCTGAAAATGTGTATCTAGTTTAAAAATAATAATACGTGAGCATAATATGAGATTTGTCTGATCAATAGAAACGCTCATCTGAGCTGATCGGAGTACTGTCAGGATTTTCATTGAGCAGCTGTCAGACAGGCAATACAGTAGTAGGATTAAAGGCTATGAAGCAGCCGGAGGTGAACATGTTAAAGGGGTTGCCCAGTTTTAAGTTACAAGTCACTCTGTGACTGCAGACTCGTGAATCCTCTCATTGCTCATAATGCTGTTGTGATTCGGCGGGCGTGTGACTGCAGGTATGTGATTTGCATACATGACAACTAGCCTTGCTCAGCCTCACTTAATACACCTGTATTGCCCGCTCCCACCACCAGCACCAGAGAATCCTCACAGTGCACATGATGTGAGGATAGTAACTTTAGACTTGTAGCTTAAGATCGGACAACCTTTTTAATGATGTGCCACTCCTGTGTGCTTGCCCCCCAGGCTATAATTTGCCAGCCAGCCCCTGGAGGCTGGTGCTATGCAGGCTGGGGATTTGGGGGTTGGCTGACACTTTACAATGGGGATTAGGGGGCATATTCCTGTAGATGACTGAACCTGTGCGCAGCAAGTACAGACGTTCATTCTTTTAGTGTTTAATTAGCACTTTTTAAAGCGTTTTACAGAGTACATCTGCCTTAAATAGATGTCGTGTGCACAGACTCAGTATGTGACGTCAGTAAGGGGTGCAACCACAAAAAATGCCTAGGGCAGCATGAAGGCAAAATACGGCCCTGATCCAATATACATTTTCTGCCCATTTCATGTTGTTTTATGTCTTTCAGCTTAACTTTCTGTCCTTTGGCACCAACTCTGTTGTTCCAAGCCATGACTCCCTCTTGAGGATCTTCTCTTTCCTTCCGTCTTCACTTCCCATTATCACATATTCTGGGCTAAAAGTCAGCAGTATTGTTGAGCATTCCGGGTATCGGCCGATATTCGCTGTATCGGATTTCCGATACTGAGTTCCGACATTTTTAAGATATCGGATACCGGAATCGGAAGTTCCTATAGTGCAATGATGCACTATAAAGTAGTGTTGTCGGGGGGGCGTGGGCAGAGACTGCGTGTGTGTGTGCCGGCGGGGTCTGTGCGTGACTGTGGGGGAGTCTGTGCGGCCAGCCGGGGGTCTGTGCGGCCTGCCGGGGGTTTGTACGGGCCTCTCGGGGATCTGTGCGGCCTGCCGGGGGTATGTACGGGCCTCTCTGAGGTCTGTGCGGGTGTGCACGCATCGTCCGATGGGACTACAAGTCCCATCGGGCTATGCCTGCTACAATGGCAGTGATTGACACATTTGCCAATGATGGGACAGTAGTAGTCCCATCATCCGGCTAATGTGTTGAATGTAATAAAAAAAGAAAAATACTACATACAACATACATACAACATACATACAACATACTACATACATACAACATACATACTACATGCATGCAACATACATACTACATACATATATACAACATACATACAACATACATACAACATACATACAACACACAACATACATACAACATACAACATACATACTACATACATACAACATACATACTACATACATACAACATACATACTACATACAACATGCTACATACATACAACATACATACTACATACATACTACATACAACATGCTACATACATACTACACACATAAAACACATACAACATAGATACTACATACTACATAAATGCTACATACATACTACATACATACATACATCAGAAACAAAACCTCAGATACAGATACCATTGCCATGAAAGACAGTCCCATCTGGATCACACAGGACTAATGGGGTAAATACCCTGAGATACTTCCTCAAATCTGAATAACCAAAGGACATGAAGTATAATAACTCAAAAAGTTAGTCAATGCGGGCCCCCGACGAAGCCGTGGGCAAAACGCGCGTAGGGGCGCGTGTTGAGAACCATGGAGAAGGAAAAGGGTAAGATATGAATATGGGACTAGTTCTCCTACACTTTGACTATTTTGGGGTCATTGAACTATAGGGTATTTACCCTTCACTTGATGTAACGTTCTGACCCCATATAGCTGCTTAGGGATCTATTCAGCATTGGGCACTTTACTTTACCCTAGAGGCAGCCATTAGTTCTTGTTACCAGGTCTATACCCCCCCTTTTTCTATATCCATGGTGCAACACTGTTTTTATTGCACCCAGTTCTCAATATTCAAATGTTTCTGCATTATGTAATTGTTCTGACTATATATCTGGATTTTTGTCTTTAACAAATTTTAGTATTGCTTATTTGCACTAATAAACATTAAATTTTAATACGTAACTTTTTGAGTTATTATACTTCATGTCCTTTGGTTATTCATACATACATACATATATACTACATACATACTACATACATACTACATACATATGGGCTACTCGCACAGTGAACAAGTTTGTAGGAACATGCTCACACACCACCAAGAAACTTGAAGACACAAAAGAGCATAGTAGAACCAAAAACACTCAGTTTCAAAAAATCACAGTAATCTGCAAGTGCTAGTAAAAAGATGTAAAAAACAGGGTATTTGGTTGATACGTTTTTGGCAAAAAAATGTATACTAAGCTGCTCCAGCAAACGTCACAGTATACCCATATCAGAGCAGTCCTAACTGATGTATGCAATCCCTATCTGATGTATTTAAAAAACCTGATCATCTGTATATTACCTGTGTGAACAGGGTTCAGAGAGGAAAAGTCCATGTGGACATGCTGAGTGGAACATATTTTGTGCAGATAGCCCAAGAGTAGTGTTGAGCATTCCGATACCGCAAGTATCGGGTATCGGCCGATACTTGCGGTATCGGAATTCCGATACCGAGATCCGATATTTTTGTGATATCGGGTATCGGTATCGGAAGTGTAAAATAAAGAATTAAAATAAAAAATATTGTTATATTCACCTCTCCGGCGGCCCCTGGACATCAGCGGGAGGATCCGGCGTCCGGCACGGCTTCTTTCTTCAAAATGCGCGCCTTCAGGACCTGTGGAATGACGTCCCGGCTTCTGATTGGTCGCGTGCCGCCCATGTGACCGCCACGCGACCAATCAGAAGCCGCGACGTCATTCCTCAGCTAAAGTCCTAGAATGAGCGCCTTCTAGGACCTGAGGAATGACGTCGCGGCTTCTGATTGGTCGCGTGGCGGTCACATGGGCGGCACGCGACCAATCAGAAGCCGGGACGTCATTCCACAGGTCCTGAAGGCGCGCATTTTGAAGAAAGAAGCCGTGCCGGACGCCGGATCCTCCCGCTGATGTCCAGGGGCCGCCGGAGAGGTGAATATAACAATATTTTTTATTTTAATTCTTTATTTTACACTTTAATATGGATCCCAGGGCCTGAAGGAGAGTTTCCTCTCCTTCAGACCCTGGGATCCATGAGGATACCTTCCGATACTTGATGTCCCATTGACTTGTATTGGTATCGGATATCGGTATCGGCGATATCCGATATTTTTCGGGTATCGGCCGATACTATCCGATACCGATACTTTCAAGTATCGGACGGTATCGCTCAACACTACCCAAGAGGAGTGGTGGGTAACTCCCCAGTCTGCTCTGATATGTGATTATGGTTTTGAGGCACTTATTCTTAATTGTGTGTGGATTTTATATGTTAATAAAGGTTTATTTTTAAATTGACAACACTTCTTGACTAAATCCAAAACTAGTAAAGGGTTAATAAAACACACACACATTAGGAAAAAAGTATTTTAATATTCCTCATTTAACCATACTTACCATACTTCAGCGCATGCACAAAACGTAAAATAATAAACCGTATACTCCCTGTCTGCCGTAGTCCAACTAATAACAAGTGTCCCACGACGATCTCCCCTATAGAACAGTAACATCGGGTGATGTCACTGCTCTATAGGACCTTCAGTGACACACTGACAGGAGACAATGGCTCCTGCAGTGCATCACTGTGAGGTTACTAGAGTTCAAAGTCTTTCTTTATGGCAATTTCTGCATGGGAAACTTTCTCACACAGCAATGCCAAAAGTGAGACTAGGGACTATTTTTTTTACAGCGTCGGAGGAATACAGTGTGGAAGGATACCTTCCTCCCGTCATTGTGTTCCTGGAGCCCCTAGAGCGCGGTCGCATCAGCTGATGCTGCCATTCTCCACGGGAGATCGTCGTGGGACACTCGTGGATTTCTGCGGATCAGGGAGTATATTGGTTGTTTGTTATTTTAATCTTTTTTACAGATGACACTGGCTTCGGGGATCAAAATGACAAGTGATGGTGAGTATGTAATCTATGTTATATGTACTGTATGTATGTATTGCATGCAATGTATGAATGTATTGTATGTAGTATGTATGTTGTATGTATGTAGTATGTATGTATGTTGTATGTATGTGGTATGTAGTATGTATTGTAAGATTGCTCTTACTGAGTGTATTGGGGGACACTCACTTGGCACGGGATTAACGTAGTCAGGCACGATTTTTCATTTAAACACAGTCTATACGGTTTATTAAAGTGTCATAAACCAGGTTATGCACATTTCATATTTACATTTCATAGCACATCAAGCACCAACTGGTGATATTAACTTGCAGCTTTATCTTAAATACTTAATTTACGGCTTTGTCTCACAGACACTAAACATGCTGGACCTCTCACTTGGCCCAGTTACCATTACCCTTCACCAATGTCACAAGTCACATACAGCGCATATGACACTGGGTCGTGGTCTCTAAACACGCTGAACCTCACTCCTCTCAGTCACCGTGGGAGACCACACAGTTCATAGAACATCACAAGCACAAACAGTCTGTATAGGTACCTGACGGGAGCTCCTGCTCCACCTGCTGACTCCTTATCAGTCCACTCCTCTGGGAAAGCTGCCTCACAGGGATCACCAACTTGCCTGGGCGGCATATCTTAGTCAGTCCAGACCCACCGAAGAACGGTAGCTTCCCCAACATAGACCATCCAGAATCAGAGTCTTACTGTGTGCTACTCAGTGATCCGGTCCTACTCCCAGAACCTCCCAACACACTAGCATGAGCTTTTCAGGACTCCTACTCCCAGGACTTCCAACACATGAACCGCACATGTGACCTGTCCAGGTGCTATTCAGGATCTCATCCAACACCCCAGGCATATAACCTGTCCAGGTACTATTCAGGATCTCATCCAACACCCCAGGCATATAACCTGTCCAGGTGCTATTCAGGACGTCAGTCCCAATACCCCAGGCATATGACCTGTCCAGGTGCTATTCAGGACATCAGTCCAACACCCCAGGCCACTACCAAGTCCAAAGCCCCACCATGTGCTCTTAAGGACTCCTACTCTCAGGAAATCCAACACAGGTTGTTCAGTGTGCTATTCAGGACTCCTACTCCAAGGAAATTCAACACATCAGCATGTGCTCTTCAGGACTCCTACTCCCAGGAAATCCAACACATCAGCATGTGCTCTTCAGGACTCCTACTCCCAGGAAATCCAACACATACTTCCAGGACCTTCACCACTCAGGTCCAAACACTGGAGCCACACAGGAACATGTGACCCACACCCTGGTCACATTATATACCCTTAACCACTCCCCTGGATGGGAGTGTTAGTGTGTAGCTAGTTTGTCCCGCCCATCTCACACAACTAGCCTAGTAAGTCTCCCTTACAACTACACCATACATATACACACTCTTGAGGGACTACAGGTCCCAGAACAACAACATTGCATCAGACTTACCACGCAGAATCCCTCTGCGACACATATCGGCCACTCACAATTCTGCCAATCACGGTTTCACCACCAATATAACAACAGATATGCCTCCATACACATCCCAAGGAGCACTCACAGCGCCCCCTAGCTACTACAGGGGTCACTGCACCACAGTATGTAGTATGTTTGTATGTATGTTGTATGTATGTATGTAGTATGTATGTAGTATGTTGTATGTATGTTGTATGTATGTTGTATGTATGTATGTTGTATGTATGTATGTAGTATGTATGTAGTATGTATGGTTTTATTTTTTTACATTCAACTCATTAGCTGGATGATGGGACTACTACTGTCCCATCATTGGCTAATGTGTCAATCACTGCCATTGCAGCAGGCAAAGCCCGATGGGACTTGTAGTCCCATCGGACGATGCCTGCACACCCGCACAGACCCCCGGCAGGCTGCACAGACCCCAGAGAGGCCCATACAGACCCCCGGCAGGCCGCACAGACCCCCGGCAGGCCGCATAGACCCCAGAGAGGCCCATACAGACCCCTGGCCGGCCGTACAGACCCCCGGCAGGCCGCACAGACCCCAGAGAGGCCCGTGCAGACCCCCGGCAGGCTGTACAGACCCCCGGCAGGCCGCACAGACCCCCTGAGAGGCCCACACAGATCCCTGGCAGGCCGCACAGACCCTCGAGAGGCCCGTACAGACCCCCGGCAGGCCGCACAGATCCCCGGCTGGCCACACAGACCCCCGAGGCCCGTACAGACCCCCGGCAGCCTGCACAGACCCCCAAGAGGTCCGTATAGACCCCCGACAGGCCTGCACAGACCCCCCACGGTCACACACAGACCCCGCCCGTGCACACAGACATGCAGTCTCCGCCCACGCACCGCCCACACTCTTCCTCCCTCCAGAACAGGATATACATGGACAAAAGGGCTTATTTTAATTCAGATATTTGTGTCCCATTGACTTGCATTGGTATCGGGTATCGGTATCGGCGATATCTGATATTTTTTGGATATCGGCCGATCCAATCCGATACCGATATTTCCGAATATCGGAAGGTATCGCTCAACACTAGTCAGCAGTAAGCACACCTTTTGAATCTCTGCCTAGACTCCTCCCAGTCCATCCCCAGCTTCACCTTCACTCTCTGACATTCTCAGCATGATCATCTGTTCAGGACATTGCTGCAGGCAGGTCACTTACACTACACAGAAATAGAAGTAATAAAGCACTAGTACATCAGCCCAGCAATAAAGCCTAATTTCTTGCATATATACAGCTCTGGCTAAAATTAAGAGCCCTACACATCAAAACTCTGTCATGGGCAGTCCAAACTCCAGACCTGAACCCTATTGAACATCTATGGAATGTAATCAAGATGATGATGGATAGTCACAAGTCATGAAAAAAAGAAGAACTGCTGAAATTTTTGCACCAGAAGCAGTGTGAAAGACTGGTGGAAAGCATGCCAAGACGCATGAAAGCTGTGATTAACAATTATGGTTATTCCCCAAAAGATTGATTTCTGAACTCTTCCTGAGTTAATACATTAGTATTGTTGTTTCTAAATGATTATGAACTTGTTTTCTTTGCATTATTTGTGGTCTGAAAGCACTGAGTTTTTTTTTTAATTTTGACCATTTCTCCTTTTCAGAAAAAAAATACAAAATTTATTGCTTGGAAATTCAGAGACATGTTGTCAGAAGTTTATAGAATAAAAGAAAAATTTACATTTTACTCAAAAATATAGCTACAAAGAACTGTATATACTGTAAGGGTTCAGTCTCTCTGGTATTGGATGAGGTAGACTCAGGCAGCAAGTTCTTCCATAGAGCATCAACTATAACCTGGACTTTACTCAACTTTTTGTTGTGAGCTAGGATCTGGTCCATGGCTTTTTGGAAGGTGGATGGAATTCCATGCAACCCACACAGCATTCTTGTGTGCTAAAAGCAACCATGTGGCTTTGAGAAGGCCATCTTCTCCTTGCCATATTGAGACATGGGAATTTGTCAATATCCTTTCGTGAAGTCATGAGTGGTAATATACCAGGCCGTCACTAGCCTTTCATCAAAACTTCAAACTTGGACACCTCATTCAGCTTCCTATAGTCATTACAAAACCACCATTCTCCATTTGATTTGGGCGCTAAAACTATGGGACTGGACCAGCCACTCTTGAACTTTTAAGTGACTTTTAGGATCAGCATCCGCTTCACTTCTTTCTAGATCACCGCTTGGCGGGCTTCGGGAATTCGATACGGCTTCAAGTTCACCAGAACATAATGCTCCGTGAGAACCTCATTCTCTATTATCTGAGTACAACCCAGTAATTCTAATAACAGGTTTCAGTTCTGATGTAGCAGTTCTTGGCACTGCTGCTTTTGGGCACATGAGAGTGACTCTGCAACCTTGACCTCTCCCATGTAGGCTTTAGACTTAGCCACCAAACACAAAACTTCCAAAGGCTCCCTATCTTACCATGGCTTAATAAGTTTGATTTGGTACACCTGGTATGGCTTTCTTCTCCCTGGTTGGGGGACTTTATAGTTGACATCCCCAACCTTTTCAATTACTTCATAGCAGCCCTGCCAATTGGCCAGAAATTTTCTCTCCACCGTAGATACCAGTACGACCGGGGTGGTAGTTGTGGCAAGTGACTTAAAGGCACAGTACATAAAGTGCACAGGGGGTCACACGAAAGGAGGGGAGGGTGCAACTGAGGGGAATTGCCACCCCCTTACACTCACCCCTCCTTAAACATGGCCATCCTTGGCCATGGCTACCTTGACAAAAGCATATAACAACAGAGTCCCATTGTCTCTGCAGGTAGGTTCATGGAAAAAAACAAAAACATAGCTCATAGTCCACAAGAGCCAGTTGGCCCTTTAGCACTAGTGGCCGAAGTCTCTGAAGCGGGCCTCATTCAGATCCCACAGTCTATTTTGTGGCCATAGTCCTTCTGGGGATAATCTTCCCCTCCCTCCTTTCAGCGGACCACAGGCCCTTTAACAGTGGTTGGCTGCGTTTTAAACATGGGGCTAGTCCAAGGGTCAAGGTGGGGGCACAGTTCAGGGAAATGCAGTCCAGTAGCCACATCCGGAGTCCACCGTGATCAACCCCCATGGGGTTCTGGTCCTGTGATCAAGTAAGGGAGGCACCAACGGGTGCAAAACAGACTTGGAGGAGGGGAAAGCAACAAGAATGGCCACTAGCCAGTGACCACATCAGATGCCATTGTCCTCAAGCGCCTCCTAGGGCTTACTGCCCTCTTAGAGATGGGAACAGCCCCTTGCTCTGGGCGCAACCAGCACCAATATCATGTCTTAAAGGGGCCTCTCAGTCTGTACACGGCTGTTGAGTTGCATAGTGGACTGAATTTGACTCCTACACCACTACATGCACATGAGATGAGGACCCACTGGAGGAGGAGGAGTCTCCACTATTCCTCCAGCTCTGCACTCCCTTCAGTGGTGGTCATGTAGTTCCTTGAGCCTCCAATGCCGCTGACACATTTGCAGCCTCCTCACTGCCCTGAGGCACCGCTTTCTCCTGTGCGGCCGGGGCAAGTGCGTCCATGGCAGCTGACCGTTCCACATGCCGGGCCTCCTGTGGTTTGCTGGTCTCCCAATCAGAGGCCAGTTTGATGGCCACTACGTAGGGCCCACGGGGGCCTTCTTCCTTTATAAAAGACACATAGTCCCCCTCTTGGAGATGTCTGTAGAACATAAGGGACCTAGCTCTTGCGGCGGTTTAGATACCGGATGAGGCCGTGGGTCATCTGGCCTGCTGCGGTTCTACTGCTGGGGTGCTGCAGCTCCTCAAGGATGTGGCGCTCCACCACCTCTTCTCAGATTACCCTGTGGATCCACTTGGCTTCCGTAGTGATGGGTGCTTACTGCTCCCCTATGCACAGGCCACGGATGTCAGCTGGAACGGGTGTGGTCTAGGGAAGCGCGGGTGCCGGCGCAGCCAGGGAATATGGAGGAGTCGGCGGTGTCAGCAGCCGGGACACCTCCGGGAATGATGGCGGAGCTACTAGCGGTGAGCAGGCTGAGGGCAAAGCAGTGGGATAGTGGTCTCTTACCCACGGCCGCAGCCGTCAGTAGTCCTCTTGCGATGGCCGCCAGTATCGGCGATTGCAGCCATCATGATCCCCTGAAAGGTTGCCTCCAGGATCTTCTGCACTCCTTGGGGTTTCTGCCAGGGTGTCATCAGGTCCTCATCCACCACTGGTTGCTGACTTGGCTGCCAACATGGGGTCGTTCCTCCAGTTCTTCTGACCACCACGCCTTGAACCTCAGGCCTGCCTCCGCCTGGGCCTTGGAGCTCCTCCAATCCTGGTGGCCGATGCCACCACGGTAGGATATACTGCTCCTCTCCATGTCAGCAGGTAATGACATCTCATCCTCTGACAGACAGTCTATCTTTTTTCGAGTCCCACTCATTCATAGGTGGATTCATTCCTTGCTGCTCCACCCGTTTCTCCTGGTCAGGCTGTAAGAGCGGCAGCTCCTTCTTCGCCCGCACCAATTTTGGGTGGGCATCTGTCACAACGGGATGCGGCCTTCTCTCTTCTGGCACCAAATTCTCTGCATGACACCCATGAAAGGCGGCAATACCTTCAGTTTTCGTGCCAACGGCCGCCATCTTTTCAGTAGCGTTCAGTGCCATTTGCAAATCAACAACATCCGCCATCTTTACTTCTTTTATAGTGTTCCATTGCCCAAAGTTTCTGTCAGCCACCTGTAATGTGTCCGCCATAGAAGAAATAGAGATGGCGGCTGACTGTGATTGTGAGCTTAAGGTTTGTGATGTGCTGCATGAACTGGAAGAAATAGAGCTGTCTGCAGACAGCAATCCTGAGATTTGTGACTGTGAATTTGGGACTTGTGTTTTGTTGCCCATCACAAATCTCAGGATCGCTGTCTGCGGACAGCTCTATTTCTTCCAGTTCATGCAGCACATCACAAACCTTAAGCTCACAATCACAGTCAGCCGCCATCTCTATTTCTTCTATGGCGGACACTTGAAAATCACGGTTGGCCGCCATCTTTAATTCTCTCACGGTGGACAGCATTCAATAATCACAAGACTCATATATTCCATCCATCAGTCTTTAGGCTGCGGGGGTCCATCCTGCTGCACTACGCCAAGTGTAACAAAGGTGACCGGGGGGGGGGTAGCTGTGGCGAGTGATTTAAAGGCACAGTACATAAAGTGCACACGGGCTCACATGGAAAGAGGAGAGGGTGCAACTGAAGGGACCTGCAACCCGTTTACACCAGCACCCGATCCACAGGGTTGAAATTTCTCACCCTCTTTGATCTATTGTACATCCTCGATTGTGCATCTTTGGCTTTGAGGAACTGTTCTTTCACAATGGGCATCACCTCAGCAATTATTCCTTGCATCTGGGTGACATGTTTGATTACACTCCTGTGTGGTGTAGACTCCACCTCCGTGGTCTCCTTCACTTCACCCAGGAGTCCACAGGAGTGTCAGCCATACAAGAGTTCTAAAGAGGAGAAACCAGTATAGTCTTGCGGGACTTCCCTGATGGAGAACAAAAGGTATGGTGGTAGTCCCAGTCTGGCAATCCTTCTATATGACCTTCTTCCACATGGCCTTCAAGGTTTTATGAAAACTCTCTACCAACCCGTCCGTGTGTGGATGGTAGACTGAGGACCTCAGTTATGTGATTTTCAGGGATTTGCACAACTATTTTATCACCTTTGACATGAATGGAGTTCCTTGGTCCATTAGGATCTCCTTAGGCCACCCTGTTCTGGAGAAGATATGGACAAACTCCTGAGCAATACACTTGGTGGAGGAGTTTTGTAGTGGCACGGTCTCTGGATACTGTGTAGCATAGCCCAGAACCACCAGGATATACTGATGCCCTCAGGCGGACTTGACCAGGGGTGCCACTAGATCCATGGTTATGCGATCAAACGAAACCTCAATGATGGGGAATGGAACGAAGGGGCTACAGAAGTGAGCCAATGGGAAGGTCAGTTGGCTGGTGTGACAGGACCTACAAAAATTCAGGATTTCTCTGTGACAACTGGGCAATTAGAACTTTTAAAGGATCTGTTCCTGGGCTTTCTCTACCGTCAGATGACTACCTAACACACACATGCATATGGTTGTCTGTGCGACCCTGGCATCAGTAACAACTAGTGTTGAGCGATACCGTCCGATACTTGAAAGTATCGGTATCGGATAGTATCGGCCGATACCCGAAAAGTATCGGATACCGATATCCGATACCAATACAAGTCAATGGGACACCAAGTATCGGAAGGTATCCTGATGGTTCCCAGGGTCTGAAGGAGAGGAAACTCTCCTTCAGGCCCTGGGATCCATATTAATGTGTAAAATAAAGAATTAAAATAAAAAATATTGATATAATTACCTCTCCGGAGGCCCCTGGACATCACCGCTGGTAACCGGCAGCCTTCTTTGCTTAAAATGAGCGCGTTTAGGACCTGAGAATGACGTCGCGGCTTCTGATTGGTCGCGTGCCGCTCATGTGACCGCGACGCGACCAATCAGAAGCCGCGACGTCATTCTCAGGTCCTAAATTCCTTGAATGAGGAGTTTAGGGCCTGAGAATGATGTCGCGGCTTCTGATTGGTCGCGTGGCGGTCACATGAGCGGCACGCGACCAATCAGAAGCCGCAACGTCATTCTCAGGTCCTAATTTCCTAGAATGAGGAGTTTAGGGCCTGAGAATGACGTCGCGGTTTCTGATTGGTCACGTGGCGGTCACATGAGCGGCACGCGACCAATCAGAAGCCGTGACGTCATGGAAGTCCCTAAACGCGCTCATTTTAAACAAAGAAGGCTGCCGGTTACCAGCGGTGATGTCCAGGGGCCTCCGGAGAGGTAAGTATATCAATATTTTTTTATTTTAATTCTTTATTTTACACATTAATATGGATCCAATACCGATTCCCGATATCACAAAAATATCGGAACTCGGTATCGGAATTCCGATACCGCAAGTAGGTGGAGGTGATGGCGGGAAGACAGCATGAGTGCTTAGGGTACTTTGTGGGCCAACCTGATTGTGACCCTGAGAGGTGGCTGAGGGTGGATTGTGGACCAAGGAAGGGACCTGTTGTGTGGTATGGTACTGGGCACTTTGGTAAGGATTTCCATAATCCTGTGTATTGCCGTGGCCTATTTGTGGATACCCCTCAAATGGCCATGTCGAGCATACCCATGTTGTGACCACTCTCCTACAGTATGTTCAAGTGGCCATATTGGAAAAGGGCAGCTGGAGCTGCGAATTGCACATGTTGTGGTTGGTGTTGGTTTGGGGCTTGATGTGCCTGTGGTGATCGCATCCATGTGGGAGGTGGTTCAGAAACTGATAGTGCCTGCTCATCCTGGATTCCAGGCATTTGAAGTTGGTTAGTGCTGGACAACTGACATCTTTCTAGGTCTGAAAATACAAGGTTTGGATTATTTGGTGGGGTGCATGCATCAATTAAAATTTGCATGGCACCTCTGGCCGCAGCCTCACCTCAAAGGAAATTGGGCACAGATAGCGTGCAAGACTCCGCGAATATGCCTCCTCACCGTCATTGTTCACAGTGCGTGAAAGATAGTCCAAAACCCCAGTGTCCGCTTGGCGCCTGGTACTGGTGGTGGCAAGCTCCCTCATGTGCCGGCCACGGCATGGGATTGTTGCAGCCTAGGGTGAAATATCTAAGGGTACTGTTGGACTACTACTGTGGCCTCGGTCCTCGTCTTCTTGATTGGCCTCTCATTCTACAGAAGGTCCTGCTGGTGGTGAGGGTTGGCTTCTTGATGATGCTGCCGAAGATGGTCCAGCCACTTCTTCAGCTTTAACAAGGTCGATGTTGACCTCGGAGTTCCGAAGCAGTTTTCCATTTGGTTAGGTTTGAGTGTGTTCTGTTTTTTAGCACAAAGATAAAAATAATAAAAAATTAAATAAGATTGGGCAATAAGGCCATTTGTAAAATGTGGGGTCATACATGCACTTACGAACGTAGACCCATAACAAGAGTAAGAAAATTTAATCGATGATAATAGATGTATTTTTTTTTGTGTGCCCTCAGCACCACTCCTGGCCCGCTGCTGGTGCTCACGGCAGTACTGGTCACGGCAGCTGTGCCACTGTCTAGTTACATCAGACACTGCAAAGTAACACAATAAATGTTTTAAATTTTGATCACAGTGTTTGCATTGCCAAATGTAGGTTACAGTGTAATGTGGCATGCTACTTGGCAAGTGCAAAGTGTGGAAAAGGCAGGATATTACAAACAACATCACATATGATGATGTTATGTTCATTTGTTGCTTCATTTTTAATTTTTTAATTTTGAGGTTTTTTATGATTGTACTTACTAATTTCCTGCTGCACCTCACAAGGTTTTTCCTCATAATTGGTGAACATTTGGCTGCACATTCGCTTCCATGCTGCATCCTTTTGTGCGCGGTGTGAATAATGTTTGTCACGTTGGCTAAAAAGTTCTGGCCTCTCCTGCACCAGAACTATCAACATTTCTATGTTAATGTATCTGGCCATGTTGCTGGACTCCGTGGAGGTGTGTTCCGGGTTTTTTGTAGAGGTTGCCAGGGAAATATGCATGCCAAAGCTTCTTGATAATGGATGAGGCAATTTCTTGTCACCTGGAAAATGCTTGCATATTTCTCGCAAGTCACACTGATGGTCCGAATGGTGTCCAATTTTTTCTCGCACCCATAGACTTGCATGCTGCGATTTCACTCACACGCTGAATACACCTGAGAAAAAAAAGTGGTGGTGTGAGCTTCCCCATAGATTAACACTGGTCCAAATGCTATGCGATGTTTCCTCGCATAGCACTCGTCCGTATTATACGCTAGTGTGTCTCCGGCCATATACAGCAGATGCCGGCTGTGCTGAACAGCCAAAAACTGTCTACACCTGTAGCAACCGGAGTTTGCTCTGATCGCTGAAGTTTATCTAGCTAACTAACGCTGAATGGCAAAACAAACCAGTCTTTTTTATTTTTTCAAGGTTCTCAAGTTTTCTTTTAACCACTAAAATATAAAGAAACCCAATAAAGCTATGTGCACATATCTAGTACTTGCAGCAGAAAAAATATTCTGCAAACACCAGAGTGCTTCTAGGGAAAACTTTGGGTAAAATAGGCATGTTTTGCTATGCTTTTTTTCATGCATTTTCATGCCTTTTTTCTTTTGCATTCATTTGAACAGGTGAAAAAGCGGTGCAAAAAATCTGAACGAATATACATGTTGCAGAATTGAAACTGCTTCAAATTTGCAAGTAAAAATGTGGAGGTGGAATGCAAGTCTATGGGAAAACCAAGCATTTTTGTCTGAAATCGACGGGAAACAGTGCTCAAATGACATAGGAACATCATAGGGAATACCCCTGGAAGCATTTCTGACTCCCAGGTCACAGCTGTGAACAATGTTGTCAAAGTCTTATGCCACTTTTACAGGCGCACAATAAAAAATACAAAAATAAGCTAAAATGGATTTTCCAGGGAAATATGTTAAGAAACATCCTTTCCAAAGTAATGATTTGTATATAAGGTAAAATAAATAACCCAAAACAAAAATGTTCCTCCATCACTTGGGCTATGCTCACAAGTAGTGTTTTTGATGCGTTTTTCAACTTTAGCATTGCTTTCAACCAAGACAAATGCATTCACTGGGAAATGTCATTTTACAACCTTATCTGGCTATGTGGTGTGTGACACATCATTCATCAGACACATTCTGTTTCATTTATGAAGGAGGGACTCTGAAAGTCACAAAGTCTATTTTTGTAGGGCCAGCAGTTGGCCCTCACTTTTCTTAGAGAGCCATCAGCTGGCTATGCTTTGTTGTTCCCATTATTAAACAGTGTGTCCATTATACTGTTATTGCATATGCAGTGAGTAGCAGGACTGCCCAAAATTTGGACGCACCCCAATAACCCATTCAACAGACGTCATGGATGACCACATGTAACCAAAGTTCCCAAAATTCATTTGGTACTCCCATATTGTTTGCTTATGAATTGATTGCAAGGCCTGCCCTGCCCCAAAGTTACATGCACCCCAATAATTCTTTGAACCCACATACTAGATGGCCACAGGAAAACCAAGATCACATTACTCATTTGGTACTCCCATACTGTTTGCTTATGCATTGAATGTAATGCCTGCCCCAAAGGTACTCGAATCCTAATAAGCCTTAGAGCCAGCGGATTGGATGGCCACAGTAAAACCAAGTTTATACTATTCATTTGGTACTCCCATACTTTTTGCTTATGCATTGAATGCAATGCCTGCTCTGCCCCAAAGTTACATGCACCCCAATAAGCCTTTGAGACCACGTACTGGATGGACAAAGAAAACGAAGCTCACTTTATTCATTTGGTACTCCCATCTTGTTTGCTTATGCATTGAATGCAAGCCTGCCCTGCACCAAAGTTACACGCACCCCAATAAGCCTTTGAACCGAGGTACTGGATGGCCACAGGAAAGCTAAGTTCTCGTTATTTCTTTGGTACTCCCATACTGTTTGCCTATGCATTGAATGCAATGCCTTCCCTGCCCCGAAGTTACACGCACCCCAATAAACCTTTGAACCCATGTACTGGATGGCCACATGAAAACCAAGATCACATTATTCA